>NC_073746.1:173442077-173799626 GCF_029784135.1 Toxorhynchites rutilus septentrionalis
TTCAACGGGTGTGTTACTACCAGACAGACACAACATATAATCAGTAAGCGTCATGAAACAATGTCACCCTAGAAATTTGTTTTCCATTTCGGAAAAAATTGCACCTAATAATTTGCAACTGGTACGGATTTCTTTATTCCTTTTTCTCTTTGATTATAATTTCTTCAATCATTGTCGCTCATCGAACAAAAAATTTTCCATCTATCTGAATACGATTTTTTTTTCTAATGGTAGTTTGAATTTCCGACCTTTTAGGAATTGACTTTAAAATTCTCTGCTCGTTTACTTCATTTCGCAAATCATCGATTGATGATGAAACCGATACATTAAGTTCCTCGAACTTCTATATAAGATTCTTCCTGTCCTCGTCATCTCCTTGTAACCTTGTAACATAACCAATTTCTATATTGTGACACCAATGTTACAGAATTGATTGGTTTTTGTCATCTCCAATCACAGGTTTATGTGCTCTCGTGGCCGAGTGGTCAGCATAACACCTAACATCCCTGGGGTTCGGGTTCGAGGAATTTTTCGTCAAAGAAATTTCTTCTGTCTTGCACTGTGGTCACGCGTATTCTTGAGCTTGGCACTTAGAATACATTCAAGGCGTGTTATTTGACATAGAAAACTCAACCAAGTACTAATAAAAGTGATACAAGTAATACTACGTTGAGATGGTGAATACTAGCCATTATAGAAGAAGAAGATGATGAAAAAACTTGTAACAAATTGGAAGAAATGTCTAATACTTAACGGTGACTATATTAAAACATAAATACATGATTTTGAAGGACAATATTTGTACTTCATTTTGTTTTTTTTACCCATTCTTGCTATTTTTTTTTGTCTTCTACAAGCATATGTGCACGACTTATCTGCCTACCCACGAGTTTCACAGCTGATCTAGCTGACTAGGAGCACAAATTGAAGTAATCGAAGCGTGGGAATTGGCGCGATTGGGTAATGTTTTATATTTTTCAATTATTCAATTATTCTCATAAAAATTATTTTATTCATTGTGATAGATGCGTTGAAATATTTCTAATCAATCGAGGCAAACATCTTTGCGATCTATTAAGAAATGTTCGAGTTACAAGCTATCGAAATCTTTGATTTTTTTTTCCTACATGTTTAATGTTTAGATTTTCATTTTATATATGGTATATGGTGCATATGGCTTACTGTTAGATGTAGTCCTAAATCAAAAGCTTGTGAGCAGTGTTGCCACACGTACAGATTTATCTGGAATCGTACAGATTTTTTCGTTATTTTTGGTACAGATTCTGTACGGTACAGAGTAAAGATTTTCGTCAGATTGGTACAGATTTTTTTCCATTTGTGAAATTTCTTACATTTGAACAAAGCAACATTGAGGTACATGACGACTTTTACGCCGCAGTATCGCTTGGTGCTGCTGATCTTAAAAGCATTTACATTTAGATTATTATTTGATCATTCTCACTAAAGTCTTACGTTATTCCAATGTCAAATGCTATTAAATATGAAGATCATTTGAAAAGCGACAAGAATTTTAGGTTGGAATAGCAGCAGAAGAAATTATCAGAACAATGGACAGCGAAAAACAAATTATTTCAAAGGATATTTGTGGCAGTTTTTTTCTTGGAGCTAATCAAACAAATGAGAAAAAGATTCGACTTTAATGATGTGACGCTCAAGTCTACAATATTAAATCCCAGAAACTTTTCAAATTTGACTAGCATTAACGTTGTATTAGAAGCGTTTCCAGGATTCTTCAATGGGAACGTACAAGATGTGAAGAATTAATTCTGTAGCCTAAAGATAAAATTACTTCGTAAGGAAATCACAATTCTAGAAAACGAGCATGTGCAGGGTTGGTGAACAAAAATTGGATGCCTAAAAAGAATTGACGGTTTGCTCGCCTTTTTGGCGCTTCGATGCCTTGTTTGTAACGTTCTCACTATGCCTCACTCCTCGGCAACTATCAAGCGATTTTTTTCTGAGCATAATCAGAACAAAGATAAGTTTTTAAATCGGCTCAGCAACGATACGATGAACGCTATTTTGGGATCAAAGGATTTGGTCAAACATCGTGGTGGCAGCTCGAAAATAAAAAAGAAGTGATATTATGCAATCTAGGTTCAAAAAAACTATCTACAGGGGAATTTCGATATGACGTACCCTCGATATAATGTCACATTTTACTCCGATATAACGTACACATTTTCAATGTGTAAAAAATATTTTAGGAATACGTACTAAGAATTTCATGTCAATCTCACAGGATCAACAAAGGCCACTTGGTGGTCTGGGTATAGGTTCCTGAATTTTAATTAGAGCATTGGAAACTCCATAAAAACAATCTTTCTGAGTATTGTGCATTCTGAATAAGCTAATTATAGTCTCATGTCTGAAACCATAGACCACAATCAGGACTTCCATATTTGGATTCTGGCATCACATGCTCTGCAATATCGAACACTTGTGCTGAAAAACAAAGGAGCAAGTGGTCATTTAATCTATTTACCCTTGAGGTTGATTTCTGTTAGAATCCGGAATCCCAGATCATTTTATACCAGCAGTCGTAGTAGACGTATCTGAAAAATTTTGACAGCAAATTGTTTGGAAACCCTGTATCTTTCGACGGTGAAAATTTCACGTTGACCCGTATTGTCCGGTATTCTATTCACGAAAGCGCAGAAGGTGGCTAAATCGGCAGTAAATGATGAGCTGAAATATTTTCGTAAACGTGTTCTGATGGATCAGTGGACGGATCTTAGTGAAATATACGATCGGAAGCTGAGGTTTAAAGGAATGAGATAATTAACGCAAACTCTCGGACTACGACATCGCCACAAACATAACTTTAACCTAATCCGGAGAATCCAGATGCGAAAAAGTTATCGAAATTTCCGTGCCTGCAAGCAAACAAACAGGACGCTGGAGCAAAATTCAAATCATGCTGATGGATGACGAAATGTACGTAAAGTTGGTTTTTTGACAGCTAGAAGGCCTGATATTCTAGAAGAGAACTGCTAGAACTAGACATTCCCAGCAAACTTAAGTTCGTTCTCGCTGATGAATATGCCAGGAAGTGCATGATTTTGCAAGAGATTTGTAGCTGTGGATAAAAAATTTCATCACAAACAAGACAATGGACTCGACAATGTATAGGGGAGAGTGCCTGCAGAAACGTCCAGTGAAGTTTTGGCCAGGTTTGGTAAGGTGCCACTATAGTCCAAGGGTGCTTCAGTGGAATCGGTTACATTGAAAAAGGCCCCAATCCTACCAATTGCCGCCAATTCCGCACAATCGGAAAATATTGGGCGATTGTGAAGCAGAATTGCGGAATGTGTGCCAAAGTGACTCGGGATGCTGCAGACATGAAGATATCGTGGAATAAAATGACTGCTGAGGTTGACCAACAGAGAGTCCAAACTTTGATGAAGCGTATCCGAAGAAAAGTATGAAAATTCATCAAAACTATACAGGAATAATTTTTGAAATAAATTATCTATATTCTGATATAGAAACATTTTTTGTACCTTTAACCAATCCCGAGATACAAATGGTTTTATGATTCCGGATTCTAAACGAACCATTTTTGATCAACAGTATAATCATGAGAAAGATTAACTTCATCTTCTAGTTGAACTTTTCCATCATTATTCATTTATCTTACACAAACAGCAACACAAAAAAGGAATGGGCCTGATCACGAACGTCACTTCACGATGAAAACGAAGTGAATTGTATTCAACCTTATTACGGCTGCCACCCTGTGTGTAGAATCCGGAAGAGTTCATCCGTCGTGACAACGTCGATGAACTCGATGTTATTATGAATACCATGATACTGTCATGTCACGGAGAAAAACAGGTTTATTTGTCCCTTGTGTTTTAGATGGTGAAAGCTAGTCACGCGGAATGGAGTAAGTTTAATTTCGTATTTATTTAGCTTGTTTGCTAACATTTTAATCTTGTGTTGTCTTGTTTAGGAAAGAAAAGATAAACAAACAGCAATTTACTCACTTGGTAGCATTTTTAGACGAAATCCTAACGTATCCAGAGGACATAAATTTGTTTATTTGGACTCGGAGGATCATCATGGTTGATTATGTATAAAGGGTGTGTCACATCAAATTGCATCACGGAAAAAACGCTGTAAAAATTCGGCCAGTAGACCGATCCTTTTGAAAATTTTAGACAGTAAAATAAAAACCATTAAACAACTTTTGGCATTTTCTTTTTATTCATACTTCGAGCCCAAGCCCGTATGCTCGCACCTTCCTCTTTACCCCGTCCATAAGTTTCTGTACAACGTCAGGTTGTAGTTTTTTTTTAACAGAAATCCATTTTCTCTTGAAGTCCGCCTCCGATTTGACAACTTTTGAGTTCTTCCGGAGGGCCTGCTTCATAATCGCCCAATATTTCTCTATTGGGCGAAGCTCCGGCGCGTTGGGCGGGTTCATTTCCTTTGGCACGAAGGTGACCCCGTTGGCTTCATACCACTCCAACACGTCCTTTGAATAGTGGCACGAAGCGAGATCCGGCCAGAAGATGGTCGGGCCCTCGTGCTGCTTCAATAGTGGTAGTAAGCGCTTCTGTAGGCACTCCTTAAGGTAAACCTGCCCGTTTACCGTGCCGGTCATCACGAAGGGGGCGCTCCGCTTTCCGCAAGAGCAGATCGCTTGCCACACCATGTACTTTTTGGCAAACTTGGATAGTTTCTGCTTGCGAATCTCCTCCAGAACGCTGAATTTGTCCTCTGCGGAGAAGAACAACAGGCCCGGCAGCTGACGAAAGTCCGCTTTGACGTAAGTTTCGTCGTCCATTACCAGGCAATGCGGCTTCGTCAGCATTTCGGTGTACAGCTTCCGGGCTCGCATCTTCCCCACCATGTTTTGCCTTTCGTCGCGGTTAGGAGCCTTCTGAACCTTGTATGTACGAAGGCCCTCCCGCTGCTTGGTCCGCTGGACGAATGAACTTGACAAATTCAGCTTATTGGCGACATGCCGGACCGAACTTCTCGGATCACGTCTAAACTGTGATCTTTTTCACTACGCGCTTGTGATCTTTTTCACTGACGGAGCATCCATTTTTGCCGTTCTTCGCCTTCCGGTCGATGGTTAGGTTCTCGAAGTATCGTTTTAGTACTCTGCTGACCGTGGATTGGACGATTCCCAGCATCTTACCGATGTCCCGATGTGATAACTCCGGATTCTCGAAATGAGTGCACAGGATTAATTTATGACGCTCTTTTTCGTTCGACGACATTTTTCCAAATTTACGAAAAATTGACAGTGAAGCATGGCCAACGTGATCTATACTCTCTTATCTGATTATAAGCGAAAGCTGAAGATATAATTCCTAAAAATTAAATTTCTACAGCGTTTTTTCCGTGATGCAATTTGATGTGACACACCCTTTAATATTGATTTGTTGATATTTTGAGTATTGAATAATAAGTTTTTCCAACATTGTAAAGCAGGTTTTTGTAATTAAACATTCGCACGTTAGTTATAAAAAATAAGACCATTATTTTTTTTACTTTTTACGTAATAAATATTTTTAACGATATTGTTTTGAAGACATGCCTTGAATAAAAGAATATTTAAAAAGCTATAATAGATTAAGGAGCCAAATGAACCGCAAAGTTTAATGTTTCTTAAAAACAAAGAACTGAACGGAATTGATAATAAGTTTTAAGCAAGGAAAAAATGAGTCTATCATTGCATAGCATTCACAAGATACTGTTTTGAAATTCTTCTTTCATAATTTTGATATCCGTCTAAAGAAAATCTGCATCACTTTCTGCTTTTAGAAAATTCTTCGGAATCCATCAGATGTCTTATATAAGGATTATGTTTCTGACCGATGCTGTTAACCAGTTCCTGTTTAAACAATTAAATCAAACCTCGTGTCCCGTGTATCAAATTACTCAAGAATAGGAAGGAAAAAATTCAGAATCCCATATGGGAGTAGTTCAGATTATACTGATCGTGGTTTTCTATGGTTTAAAGGATGTATTATTATTCAACAAAACTGTAGAAATGTTTCTTACAAAATGATTCTTACCTTGACCTATACTAAATTCTTCTCACTACTCAAACGAGAAAGACAGAGATGTTCATTATTATACATAATAGTCATGTTCTATGTCTAGAGAAACTTATAGAAAGAGAAAATAAAATTACATTCCCATATATTAAACAACTATATTATTCACGATCAACCAAGTCGGAATATTCATCTTTAAACCAGCGTCTGATTCAGCAAACTAATGCACCAAACTAATGAATCATGGGATGAGCCCAAATAGTTGGCATTGAAATATCGAATCATCGAGGTATAATCGCAAACTTGTCATTTCAAAACATATGCTAAATTAAATGGAATATTATCTCATACACTGTATTAGTTTTACCTACATCAAACGTCGATCAAACGTCCGAAATTCTGCAACCGACATAACGTTCAAACGCCCGAAATTATGCAACAGTCTGTTATAAACGGGAATGAACTCTTTCCCTTCACGGAGTTTATTTTTACACGCAACTGTCCGTGACAATGATGATAGACACAAGAGATTAAGTGAGGTGTATGTGACGTGGAAGCGTACATGGCAGTGATGTTCGTGATCAGGCCCAATATAAACTGTATTTCTTAGTTCTTTATTATGCTTCGATATAACGTACAATTCGATACAATGTACAATTTTGTAAGTAAAATGTATGTTATATCGAAGTTTTCCTGTATAAGCATCACCAAACACACGAATGACTTGCAAATGTAAATGTAGGGCCTGATCACGAACATCACAGCCACGTACGCTTTCACGTCACTTACACTTCACTTAATCTTTTTGTGTCTATCATCATTGTCACGGACAGTTGCGTGTAAAAATGAACTCCGTGAAGTGAAAGTGTTCATTCCCGTTTGTAAGAGACATGTTGGTTGCATAATGTCGGGTGTTTGAACGTTATGTCGGTTGCATAATTTTGGACGTTTGAACGTTATGTAGGTAAAATTAATGCAGCGTATGAGATAATATTCCATTTAATTAATCGTATACTTGAGAATGACAAGTTTGCGATTATACCTCGATGATTAGTTTGCTGAATCAAATGCTGGTTCAAAGATGAGGAGGAATACTTGGTTGTCCGGGAATGATGTAGTTGTTGAACATATGGGAATGTAATTTTACGCTAGAGGTAAAACATGACAATTATGTTTAATAATTGAAATCTCGCATACTCTTGTACTTAGCTCTGTCTTACTCGTTTGAATAGTGAGAAATAATAAGAATCATATTTTATGAACCGTTTCTACAATTTTGATGAATAATAATATCTTCTATATCTCAGAACAAACCCGAAATTATCCACCTCACGATCAGCATAATCTGAAGTTTAATCCTCTTACCCTTCCCATTCTCGTGTAATTTGATATACGGTACATGAGGTTTGATTTAATTATTTAAACAGAAACTGGTCAGCAGCGACAGAAGCATAATCCTCAAATTTGACAAAAGCGGAAAGTGATTCAGTTTTTTTAGACGGATATCAAAATTATGGAAAAAGAACTAGAGAAGAATTTAAAAACAGTATCTTATGAGTGCTTTGCAATGATAGACTCATTCTTTCCTTGTTTGAAACTTATTATCACTTTCTTAATATTCTTTCATTCAAAGTTTGTCTTCAAAACAATACCGTTGATAATATCTATAACGTAAAAGGTTATCGTCCTGATTATGGTCTGGTCCGCCAATTTTGAATGCTTGAATTTCAAAAAAAAAACTTGCTCTGCAATGTTGGAAAAACTTTACAGTTATTATTTTATATTCAAAATATCAACAAATCAATATTATACATAATCAATCATAATGATCGTATTTGGGCCAGTGGTTTCCATTGCCATTTTATGGTGTCTAATCCTAAAAATAGAAACAAAAAACTTCTGTTCATTCAGGACAATCGGAAGTAGACATTCGTTATGTTTCAATGGGCCTACGGGAACTACATTTTTAATCCTTAATTACATCCCATAGCGTATTTACCGAATCCAAATAAACGAATTTACGTCCTCTGGATACGTCAGAATTTCGTTTCGGGTAAATTGCTGTTTGTTTAACTTTTGTTTCTTAAACAAGACAAGACAAGATCCAAAATGTTAGCAAAAAAGCTAAATAAATACGAAATTAAACTTACTCCATTCCGCGTGACTAGCTTTCACCATCTAAAACACAAGTGACAAATATACCTGTTTTTCTCCGTGACATGACAGTACCGTGGTATTCATAATAACACCGAGTTCATCAAAGTTGTCACGACGGATGAACTCTTTTGGATTCTACACACACGGTGTTAGCGCAGATACATCGATTGAACGAAGCGACAACCCTGAACCATAGAAGTTTCGAGAGTTTTAAAAACAAGTAGGCTATGGAACATAAATGGAAAAAAAAATCACTTATTCTAGCTAGCATTTGACCGAGATAGAAGGAAAGGCCACTGATTTGTAAGCAATAATTATTTTAATTTTATTAGTTTAAAAGCTTAGCATTATATTCCAGATTTGAAGCGATTCTAAATAAAGCTGTTCAAATACAGTGAAGTCTTTCAATTTATCCGCAACAAAATCTTCAAATAAATCATCGAGCTGATGATGAAATCAATGGAAGAAAAAGTTCCAGAACAATCTGAATGTGCTGCATGCTGCTCAATTACAGATGAGGTAGACTTTGTTCAATGCGATGCGTGTGATAAATGGTGGCACTTTTCATGCGCTGGTGTGACTGAATCCATCACCGATCGTTCTTGGGTTTGTGCGAAGTGTACCACAAAGCTAACACGAAATCCTCTACGAAGCGTAGGGTCAAGCAGTACCGTTTCCAGTTATGCACGGGATCTCGCCCGACTAAAAGATCGTCAGGAGCTAGAGAGAAAACGGATGGAACTCGCGTTTCAGAGCAAATTTCTGGATGAGCAACAGCAGCTTATGGACAAGGCAGAAGAAACCAGTAGCCGGATAAGTCATCGCGATAGCAGAAGAAGAGTAGCTGATTGGATCAACGACGAACGAAAACAAGAAGATGGCGCAGTAGATGGGCAAAAAAAATCAGCTAGCAGCCGCTCAGTATACGAACGTGAACAGGGAACAAGAAGACGGCGCAGTTGGAAGTTTGCAGAATCCGCTAGCAGCCGCTCAGTCCACTAATATCGACGAGAGAAGTCGCGAAGCAGTGACAAATTTTCGGAATTTGGGAAAACAGTTTGAACGTTGCCAACTTCGAAGTTCTCCAACCATGCAACAAGTGGAAGAATTTGAACATCAACTGCAGAAGTGCAAAATGCAGCTCAGGGTGACACCAGTCGATCAGAGAAAAACATTACAGGCTAGTCAACAAGGATACTGGACAACAAATCAATCCAGAGATCAACATTCAGGTGAGAAAAATGCAACTGAAATTCATATAAATGAAACCTACAGTGATAATATCATCCCCGCCATGGAGCCACAGTGTAACAGTATAAATTTTCGCAATTTCGTGCAAAATCCTATTGATGCTCATAAATTGCGACAACTTCCTTTGATTGATCGTGAACGCCATTGTAAACCTTTGGCGCGCTCTACGTGCAGCAACGTACAATCATCACGGTTTCGTCCACCAGAAGACAATCGGACTGAGTACACTCAGAATAGTCCAACACCGCAACAACTTGCTGCGCGACAATCGTTGACTCGTGAGCTTCCCCCATTCTCAGGCAACCCAGCAGATTGGCCTATCTTTATATCGAGTTACGAACATACAACGACAATGTGTGGATACACAAACTGGGAAAATATGTTGCGACTACAAAAGTGTCTTAAGGGACCAGCACTCGAAACGGTACGCAGTCGATTGGTATTACCAGCAGTGGTACCGCAAGTTATCGAAACGCTTCGTATGAGATATGGACGCCCGGAATTGTTGATTAACGCATTGTTAGAGAAAATACGCAAAATTACAGCTCCGAAGCATGACAAACTGGAAGGACTTATTGAGTACGGTATGGCAGTGCAAGCTCTTTGCGACCACATCGTAGCAGCTAACGAACATGCTCACTTATCCAACCCAATGCTCCTCCAAGAGCTTGTCGGGAAATTACCAGCCGATCAAAAGCTAATGTGGGCTGCTTACAAGCGAAACCTTGAAGTTGTTGATTTAAAATCATTCAGTGACTACATGGAAAATATTGTTTGCTTCTAGCGTGGTACTATTCGATGTAGAAAAAATGAAAACGAGAGTGTACGTTAATTCTCATGCGGGGAACGATGATGTCGTTCCACCGTCGACATGGAACAAAACGATCGAGTGCAGCTTTTGCTCTAAGGTTGGACATCGCATACGAGAATGTCAGGATTCCAGAAATTTGAACATCGACGAACGCTGGCGCAAAATAAGAGCTTCGTCATTGTGTCATAATTGTCTATTTAACCATGGGAGACGATCGTGTAGAAGTAACACCCTTTGAAATATTGATGGCTGCCAATACCGTCACCACCCGTTGCTGCACTCTACAAGACAGAGGAAAGAGATTACCACGCTACCTCAACAAGCTGAGAGTCACACGCATCAATATTTTGGATCGAGTGTTCTGTTCCGGATCGTTCCTGTAACGCTTTATGGAAAAACCGGTTTCGTTAACACGTATGCCTTCTTAGACGAAGGGTCATCTCTAACGCTGATAGAGGGCGAAATTGCAAAGCAGTTAGGCGTGAGCGGAGAAACTCAGCCGCTGTGCCTACGATGGACAGGCAATACTTCACGCATTGAAGAAGAATCAAAAATAATTAACGTTACCGTCGGCGGAACCGGATCGCAGAAAAAAATTAATATGTCGAACGTTCGTACAGTGTCTAGTCTGAACCTGCCCAGTCAGACATTCCAATTGGAAGAAGCTGTTAAGCAATTTAGTTATCTCAAGCAGTTGCCCATCCAGAGTTATAAGAATGCTGTACCAAAGCTGTTAATTGGGCTCGACAATCTGCAATTAGCTGTTCCTTTGAAATCAAAACAAGGTAAAGGAAACGGACCAGTCGCAGTAAAAACGAGACTCGGCTAGTGTGTTTCCAGATTTTTCCAATCAATATAATCTTCATATTTGCGAGAGTATTACAAACAAAGATTTATACGATGCCGTGAAGCAGCTATATGATCTTGAAGAGATTGGAGCAGGGAAAGTTACCCTGCGTTCTAGAGAAGAACAGCGAGCCATAGATTTGCTCGAACATACCACGGTACGAGTTGGTGAGAAGTTTGAGACAGGATTACTGTGGAAGGACGACTATGTAGAACTACCAGATAGCTATTCTATGGCGTTGCGAAGACTAGAATGTATAGAAAGGAAAATGGCACGCGATCCAGCTTTTAAAGAAAATATCCACCGGCAGATTAAAGAGTTCATAGGCAAAGGCTACATTCACAAAGCCACAAAAAAAGAATTAGAGTCAGCGAATCCACGCAGAACATGGTATCTCCCAGTGGGGACGGTAATGAACCCAAAAAAGCCGGGCAAAATACGTATAATATGGGATGCTGCGGCCAAAGTTGAAGTAGTGTCGCTAAATAGTGTTTTGTTGAAGGGGCCCGACCAGTTGGTACCTCTACTAGGTGTGTTATTCCGCTTCCGGCAATTCAAGATAGCGGTATGCTCTGACGTGAGGGAAATGTTTCTACAGATTATGATGCGCGAGGCTGACAAGCATTCACAGAGAATTCTATGGCGTGAAGATCCTACTCGAGATCCGGAAATATACCTGGCCGATGTAACGACTTTTGGATCTACATGTTCACCGGCATCGGCACAATTCGTGAATAACAAAAATGCTCGGGAACACAGCAATCAATTTCCCAGAGCGGCAGAAGGCATTTTACAGAGCACGTATGTGGACGATTATTTAGACAGTTTCGGTACAGAAGAAGAAGCTTGTCGTGTTTCTGAAGAAGTTCGCCAGATTTTCCGCAACGGTGGTTTCGAACTGAAAAATTGGATTTCGAATAATAAAAGCGTGTTGGAGCATCTTGGGGAAACGCAAACTGCTACATGTAAGAGTTTGATAACAACAATTCACAACACTGAACGTGTGCTCGGGATGCTCTGGGACCCTGAGAAAGACGATCTATCATTCAATACTCAGATGAGTGATGAAGTTCAGTCACTATTGGAAAGTGGCAAACGACCAACAAAGCGGCAGGTACTACGATGCGTAATGACTTTGTTTGATCCGATAGGGATTTTATCTACTTTCTTAATCCATGGGAAGATACTGGTGCAAGATTTGTGGCGCGCTGGAACTGGATGGAACGAAAATATCAGTGATAATCACTACGGAGTCTGGACCAGATGGATAAAGATGGTTTCGTTTATTGCGAGTGTTCGCATTCCTCGCTGGTATTTTTTGGATGCAGCGGTGCAAACGTACAAAGAAGCTGAACTTCACGTTTTTGTTGACGCAAGCTTATTTGCATATTCTTGTGCGCTGTATTTGAGAACAATCGATGCTAATGGCGTGCCTCAGTGCACTCTTATCGCAGCAAAGGCTAAAGTAGCACCAATAAAACCTATGCCCGTTCCGAAACTAGAGCTCCAAGGATGCCTCCTGGGAACGAGAATGATGAAGTTTATTCAAGAAAACCATTTCATTCAAATAGGAAGAAGAATTTTGTGGACGGACAATTCGGTCGCGCTTGCATGGATTCGAGCAGACCCGAGAAATTATAAACAGTTCGTGGCAAATCGTGTAGGGGAGATCCAAGAAACTACGACTACTGATGAATGGAGATGGGTTCCATCAGAATGCAATCCAGCTGACGAAGCGACAAAATGGGGCAGTGGACCATATTTTAGTAAAGACAGCCAGTGGTTCAACGGACCAGAGTTCTTACGCTCACCGGAGCAGGAATGGCCGAGTTATAGTGATCCAATAGTGGACCCAATCGATGAAATTCGACCGTCAGTATATTTTCATACCCAATGGGAAGCGTTGATAGACTATGAGCGATTCTCTACATGGGAGAAACTGCAACGCTGCATGGCTTACGTACTACGATTCGTGAACAACGTTAGCAGAAAAGGAGAAAGACGCATTGGACTAATCATGCAGCAAGAATACGAAGCAGCTGAAACTGAAATTATTAAACAGGTGCAAATGGAAGTTTACGCAGATGAAGTGATGGTGTTGAGAAACAATCAAACGTTACCGGGAAATAAGCAACAATCGATTGAAAAGTCAAGCAAATTGTATCAACTAATGCCGATAATTGATGAACGAGGTATGATGCGGCAGAACAGCAGAATCGCAGCAGCCAAGCACATTCATCTCAACGTACGTTTTCCGTTAATCCTTCCGAGAAGTCATCGATGTACTGAACTTTTAGTTAACCGATACCATCGTCTCTATCATCACGCGAATTCGGAAACAATTATAAACGAAATTCGTCAGTTGTATGTCATCCCGAAACTACGAATTTGTAAAGCGTGTAGGGAGAAACTGCCAGCTCTGCAAGATACGCAAGGCGCTTCCTAGCGTTCCTACGATGGCACCGTTACCGCTAGCCCGCCTAGCCGTCTATAATCGTCCCTTCAGCTATGTAGGAGTCGATTACTTCGGTCCGTTGTTGGTGAAGCAAGGCCGATCAAATGTGAAGCGATGGATCGCACTATTCACGTGCTTGACGGTGCGCGCAGTTCACCTCGAGATGGTGCACAGTTTAACCACAGCTTCGTGCATTTCCTGTATTCGTAGATTCGTATGCCGCCTTGGTTCTCCTGTCGAATTTTTTAGTGACAACGCCACCAACTTCCATGGAGCTGAACGAATACTTCGAGAACAAATTAATAACGGCATCCAAGCAACCTTTACTAACTCCAACACGAAATGGACGTTCATTCCGCCTGGTGCTCCGCACATGGGGGGCGCTTGGGAGCGGCTTGTCCGCTCGGTGAAGACAGCGATGGGAGATGCCTATACTGAAGGGAAACTAAATGATGAGGAACTGCAAACATTTATCGAGGAAGCAGAAAGCATAGTCAACACTCGACCCCTAACGTATTTGCCTATAGAATCTATCGAATCTGAAGCCCTTACACCAAACCATTTCCTGTTAGGAAGCTCGAATGGAGTCAAACTACCAGGCATAGATATTGTACAGGGAACTTCACAGGACGCATGGAATCACATACAACGTCAACTCAACCGATTTTGGCAACGCTGGTTGAAAGAATATTTACCGGTAATCAGGAGGCAAATAAAGTGGTTCGACGAAACTAGAAACGTACAAGTCGGCGACGTGGTGCTAATAGCCGATGAAACGAAACGTAACAGATGGATACGCGGTCGTGTGATCGATTCGATCAAAGCTCAGGACGGCCATGTACGCCAAGCTATAGTGAAGACGTCGGGAGGAGTTCTCCGTCGGCCAGTATCTAAGCTCGCAGTAATCGATGTAGGAATCAGTGCGGCTAGTGAGGCCAATAGACCGCACCCGGGGGAGAATGTTAGCGCAGATACATCGATTGAACGAAGTGACAACCCTGAACCATAGAAGTTTCGAGAGTTTTAAAAACAAGTAGGCTATGGAACATAAATGGAAAAACTATGGATGGGTTATACCTATGATATAACCGCAAGGTTGACGTAGGAGTGCCGTTCGTTTAGTAATCATTTGTGTTTTTTCAATTAGCAATAATCGCACCTCGGATGTTCCTCATTGGGTACGATATCGCTGCTGCGCAGAACTTTATTTTGTATGTATTGATTAAACTAGTGAATGAATGAAACAATTTACGAATTCAATTTCAAACAAAACCTAATTTAGGTCAATTCATACATTGCGGTAGTGGTTATCGCAGCAAATAGTTATTACATTTTTACATTTTGCCTAATCATCAAGAAGCGTAGGAGTTGTGCCCGTTTTGTAGACCGTGTTAGCAAAAAGAATTCCGCAGTGTAAAAATGCATGGGAGTATAAAAGTACTGCCAAGATATGCAATGCCGATTTTCCCAACTTATTGATTTCAGAATCATTTCGATATTCCGATTTGCAAAAATGCAAGCGAGTACAAAAGTACTCGCAGCTAGCATCTCATTTGCAATGCCAATTTCCCACGCTCCATGGTTTTGAAATCCGTGTTAGGGATATATTCCGATTTGCAGAAACGCAAACAAGTAAAAAGTACCCACAACTTGCATCTATTTTGCCATGCCGATTATCCCAGGCTCAATGGTTTTGAAGTCTGTGTTAGTGAAACATTCCGATTTGCAAAAACACGAAAGAGTGCAAAAGTACTCGTTGATTGCATATAATTTGCAATGCCAGTTTCCCCAGGCTCCATGGTTTTGAAGTCTGTGTTAGGGAAACATCCCAGTTTGCAAAAACGCAAACGAGTACAGAAGTATCCGCTGATTGCATCTAATTTTCGATGTCAGTATCCCCAGGCTCCATGGTTTTGAAGTCTGTGTTAGGGAAACATTCCGATTTGCAAAAGCGCAAACGAGTACAAAAGTACCCGTAGAATGCATTTAATTGGCAATGCCAGTTTCCCCAGACTCCGTGGTTTTGTAATCTGTGTTAGGGAAAAATTCCGATTTGAAAAAACGCAAACGAGTAAAAAGTTCCCGCTGCTTGCATCTAATTTGCAATACCAGTTTCCCCTGGCTACATGGTTTTGAAGTCTGTGTTAGGGAAACATCCATTCATTCCAGCGATGGTACCTCAATCGTTACGCAATCATAACTGAGCGAATTTCCGAGAGACACTCGCTTTTATACTGATTGGTGTGATTTCAATAGCCTGTTTTGAAAGCAATTTTAAGGCAATTGAAACGAGTTTTTGGATCATAAAGTAACAAGCATAGAACGCGTAGACATTTTATCTTTCGAATGAAGTGTATATCATACCATTTCGTTCAGTTGTTTAAGAGCTGTTAACGCTCAAAATATCGTTCTCCGGCGTAACGCTTTCGTTTTAGAAACTTTGAACTTACACCCCAGTATAGAAATGAAAGACGTAGTCCTACGTCAAAAAAATCACTTATTCTAGCTAGCATTTGACCGAGATAGAAGGAAAGGCCACTGATTTGTAAGCAATAATTATTTTAATTTTATTAGTTTAAAAGCTTAGCATTATATTCCAGATTTGAAGCGATTCTAAATAAAGCTGTTCAAATACAGTGAAGTCTTTCAATTTATCCGCAACACACGGTGACAGCCGTAATAAGGTTGTATACAATTCACTTCATTTTCACCGTGAAGTACGTTCGCGATCAGGCCCGTAGTATTTGTAGTAAATAAATGAGTATTTTTTTAATGCTTATAAATTATTTTTCTCTATACAATGAATATTTTCGATGGTACAGATTTTTAGAAAAAAAGTACAGATGAGCAAGATTTTTGACCCCTCTGGTACAGATTTAAATGTGGCAACACTGCTTGTGGGTATTAATCAGTGACTTAGAATTTTACAAAAAAGGCATGGCCGGTTGGAATCACGAGAAATATATTGATATTGATATACCATCATCGGGGATCAGGAGCTAGTGGAGTAAATGAAATGAATTACATGATTGTAATTGAAAATGAGTTTATTAATAATTTCAGCCCACATTTGAACACGGATGTTCCATGATAAAATCACGCTCTCTGTGTTCATGGAAAATTGCACTTTCTCCTCAGATTTCACAGGTTTAATTTAGTACGCCATTATCTCGTTTGCTAAATCGGTTCAGACTGCCTCCGCTCGCGATTGTGTTCTGATTCAAACAAATACAGACATAATAATTCCCTAATGACGTTAATTGTTAATATTTATTTTGTCGAATATCCTAGTGAATGGATGTCGGCTATGAGTTATTGTTTGAATATATAATAAATAATCACACGTTAATCGTTTGCCTTCACCACAGAGGTTCATTGTGACTCTTTTCGGTTCGCTCATTAACTCGCACACGCCATAATTTAATTTGTTCTGAATAATAATGAGTACTCTGTCAGCAAGCAAGCAAGCAAGAGAGAATGCGGCGAAGCAATTATACAGTTAAAGCAGTGCGTTATAGATTCGCCGGAAAGGGCATTGTCGTCCCTCCGGGGGCCATCTGGACACCGGACGAAGGAAAGAGCAAATTAATCAGGGATAATCGACTCCTGATTTGCATGGGAGGATTTTATTTGCAAGTGATAAACATTCGATGCAATCGATGTCTCACTAATTTCGATGCAAATTAGCTTGCTGATTGTAATTAAGTGTACGGATAGCGGAATAATTAGACGAATTTCTAATACATGTTTTTTGCTAGAGGAGCTCCGTATTATGAAATAATCCTCGGAGCAATGTGATTTTACTGTGTCGGAACTGAAAATTTTGAAATCAATTTGAATTCACTCTCAGGACTGCCGAAAATTTGAAGACCATTTTTACCTTTAGTTTTGTGAACTTTGTAGCTCGGTTCAATTCACATGTAAGACTTTTTTTTTGCTCTCGGTGCCAGTGAAGTATTTCCTAGGAACGTCACATTTTCATTCATCGCTCCATCACCTTGGAAGGGTTCCTTCTTCACCAGGATGGGCTATCAATTATTGGAACTTTCTTTCTGTTGTCCACAGGTGCTGCGATGACAAATGATGATAAATAGTTCTCATTTCAAGAGAGAAACGAACAGCAAACAAAAATTAAAACAAAGTTAAAGGATAATAACAATAGCAATAGTGCCAACGGCATACGAGAGAATAAAAAACAGGAAGTGGGTTATATCTATGGTATAACCGCAAGGGTGACGTAGGACTATCGTTGATTTAGAGATCATTTGTTTGAAGTTGAATCTAAATCCATTCTGAATGAATGAATAAATGAATATTTGGGAGACTTCGAAAACGAGAGCGTTACGTTGGAGGCACAAGGTTTTATGCATCCAATATAGGATACGAAAAACCTTGTTCTGAAGAATAATCTTCAGAAGCTAACCTGCTAACTGTACTTGATTGACAAATCACAAACCCAAATGTTATATATGTATATTTTATGGATAGAAAACATCAAAATAAACTCTTTCACATGAATGTATTTTTAAATTCCGAGAGGAACTGGCTGAATATTTCCCAGCAATGATTAGATCTTTCCGGAACTTTCTCGATGCTGAATGGCATCCAAACGGAAAGAATTCTGTGCGTGTATGTGTCGATCCTTCGCCGTCCACCTCCTCCAGCACGTTAGGCAACGATGTTGTCTTGTCGATGTCCTCACGAAAAATGAATGTGTCTCACCACCAGAATATCGCTTAAGTATGCTTTTTGTGTGTGATTGAATCGAGAGAAGGTGTGGTTTACGATGGCAATTTGGAAGGCAAACTAGAGGGGAATGAACTCTCTGAGCTCGGAACTTTCGGCGACTGAGCAATAATCGATTGCGGGCGCATGCAATATTGGATACGGAAATATCCTACTGATGGGGAAGAATAATCTTCAGAAGCTATCCTGTTAATTGTGATTGATTGAAAAACCACAAAACCAAATGTATTTGTTCACAGTGTTACATGGATAGAAAACATTCGAATAAACTCTTTCACATGAATGTATTTTTAAATTCCCAGAGGAACTGGCAGATTTTTTTTTTTTTTTATTATCTGTATTATAGTGACTTTCAACTCATTTGGCTGGTTCGTCACTTTTACTTCCATTTTTTGGAAGAATGTCGGGAGTGAGAATTGAACTCGTGACCTTTAGCGTGAGAGGCATGGATGTTACCACTACGCCAGATCGCCTCCACGAACTGGCAGATTATTTTCAGTAACGATTAGATATTTCCACATTTTCCTCGATACTGGAAGCCCACCAGTGGGTCATGCCAACTCGATAACCACCTGTTAATAGCACTTGATTGAAACATATTTGGTCACAGTGTTACATGGATAGAAAACATTCAATTAAACTCTTTCACATGAATATATTTTGAAAATTCCCAAAGGAACTGGCAGATTATTTTCCAGCAATGATTAGATCTTTCCGGAACTTTCTCGATGCTGAATGACATCCTAACGGAAAGAGTTCTGCGCGTGTATGTGTCGATCCTTCGCCGTCCACCTCCTCCAGCACGTTAGGCAACGATGTTGTCTTGTCGATGTCCTCACGAAAAATGAATGTGTCTCACCACCAGAATATCGCTTAAGTATGCTTTTTGTGTGTGATTGAATCGAGAGAAGGTGTGGTTTACGATGGCAATTTGGAAGGCAAAATAGAGGGGAATGAACTCTCTGAGCTCGGAACTTTCGGCGACTGAGCAATAATCGATTGCGGGCGCATACAATATTGGATACGGAAATATCCTACTGATGGGGAAAAATAACCTTCAGAAGCTATCCTGTTAATTGCGATTGATTCAAAAATCACAAAACCAAATGTATTTGGTCACAGTGTTACATGGATAGAAAACATCCAAATAAACTCTTTCACATGAATGTATTTTTAAATTCCCAGAGGTACTGGCAGATTATTTTCAGTAACTATTAGATATTTCCACATTTTCCTCGATACTGGAAGCCCACCTGTGGTTAATGCTAATTCGATAACCATCTGTTAATAGCACTTGCTTGAAACATATTTGGTCACAGTGTTACATGGATAGAAAACATTCAAATAAACTCTTTCACATGAATGTATTATTTTCCGGATCTTTCTCAATGCTGAATGGCATCCAAACGGAAAGAATTCCACGCGTGTATGTGTGTGTGTGTGTGTGTGTGTGTGTGTAGCGGCTGCTTCGAGATCTTCCCGGGGAACCGTTTGTGGCATCACTCTCCTCCTGATGGATTCATGTCTAGCCTAAGGTGCACAAACAGGCTTTTGGTGACACCGTTCATCAGCGCTTTCATGATAAACGAAGAGCTTCACCACAACAGCGACAACATCCTCCAATCGCTGTTCAATTAGTACTGAGTGGATTTCCGAGTGGCGCTCGCTTATATACCGATTGGTGATTTCAATAGCCTGTTTTGAAAGCAATTTTAAGACTATTGAAACAAGTTTTTGGATCAAAAAGTAACAAGTATATAACGCGTAGACATTTTATCTTTCGAATGAAGTGTTTATCATACCATTTCGTTCAGTTGTTTAGGAGCTATTAACGCTCAAAATCTCGGTCTCCGGCGTAACGCTTTCGTTTTCGAAACTTTGATTTTACACCCCGGTATAGAAATGAAAGACGTAGTCCTACGTCAAAACAGAGGAAAAAAAACTTTCACCAAAGCAAAGTGAGATCGCATCAAACCAACGGTTGAGAGGACGGAAAAACACACACACACACATACAAAGAAAATAAAAATTGTCTGCATTACCGTACCAGCGGGAAATATGATACATTTCCGTGGAAAATGCATTGATAGTACAATAGAAGCGTCAGTGCCAGTGGGACTAGTTTTACCAGCGGAGCATAATGCATCATACTCCCGCGACGGAAAATTCCGGAACTGATACCACCGGAGAGATGGGGATCATGGTGATATTATTTATTGCCGTCATCAAGGAAAAAGTTTGCTCTGGCAGCCACAGAATAACTTCAGCAGTGTGATATAATACCGAAATGAGACGGCTGACATCGGAACAACCCGAGGATGAGGACTTTTCTCGGTATCACCGATCACACAGTGACATTTATATGCTATCCAAAAGTTCAAAGGCTTGGAAACGGAAGAAATTATGCTGAGGTGTAACTTTACCTACATTCGCGTGTCCCCACAAGCAATATGGTTTTAAATTACTCTGATGATGAGTAGCAAATATGAGTATTGTTCTACATTAACAAGATTTATTTTCGTGGTGAAACTTCATAAGATTTGAGAGTCGACATCTAAAACCTGGAATTCGTCCCAAATTTGTTTCCCTTCGAATCTTCCATAAGACAACCAATGTCAACGAGCAGACGGCGAAGGCTACAATTAAACACGCCATTCAAGCATCTCAACAACTCGGTACCTTTTTCCCGAGTTTGGATAATATTTATGTCAAAACTTTTCCACTTTCCCTTATCGCCATTAGACCCAGCATGTGGGCCAAGTGATAAGCATTAACACGCTTTTTATTGCCCGCCACACTTTAAGTGTAAACCATTGTAATGCTCTAAGCACCTAGGACTGTCGTAAAAAAAGTGAAAGGAAAGAAGGAGAAATTGAGGTTTGGTTTCAAGATTGCAAAAGAAAAACATTCTACAATTTTCCCCGAAGCATAACACCGAACTAAGCGCGCACTCCACGCCCGCCTCCCACCAAGGCGAAGGCGCTTCCACTGATATGAGAAGGACCAACAACCTTCACATTACCTCTTATCGTTGCATCGTATGGAAGAGGACCTCTCTGCTGTTGTAGCGCGGGAGTTCTTTCCAGCTGGTAAGATTGGCTTTCTGGCTGTTTTTCTTTCACAATGTTCAGAAAATATCATGATGTGGCTCCAGGCTACGTTGGGTCCAGTTTCTAGTGGATAACTTTCGCAGGTGTTGTTCTAGCACCGAGAGTTGAACAAAATGCCACTGGAATAATATACGAACAGCTTTGGCAACTGGTTTGATACTTCCGTAACGTAATGACGGACTAGTGTTGCCATGTAATTCATTCTATGTAATTTTAACAGGTCTGGACTGGAAGCAATTCCATTGAAGATATTTTATACAAATTTCACCGAGTAGAATGGAGGTTTAATTTTTTCTTGAATAAATTGTTTTGATGTAGGATTACGTTTTCCGGGAACATAATCGGGGTACAAACTGAAAAACGAAAATAGATAGCATCGTGAAAAATATCCGATTTCAAGCGCTTAATGCTCAGTCATTTCATGATGGATTGATGAGATTTTAGCATCAAACGATTTCGGCACTCCGTGTGCCTTCGTCGCTCTTCGGTTTGACATCGCTTTGTACATCAGTAATTACGCTTGGCTACAGTGTTCTGGTAGCAATATTCATTTAGGGAGGAGTAATTCCAAATGAAATCGACAAATGACAAAACATGAGTATTTTTGATTCGAATGAAAGTGTGTATTCCGTTTGCGTTAGAGGAAATATGAGTTTTCCACAGCAATTAGGATTTTTTTTGACTCAAGCGTAACTTTTGGAAAGGGCGTATCGATTTGAGTAAGAGAAATCTTTGATAATTTATATCTCAAAAACTATGAATCGTACCGAAATAGTGTCTTAGAAAGAGTTATAGAGTATTGATGGTTGAATATGAACAAAATATACACTGAGAAAAATAATTAGTGCTTTTTTTTTATTTACAAAATAAAAATTCAATTTTCAATATCCAAAATACATATTTTTAATTTTTTTTTATTTTTTCATACAAAATAGGAGTCATGCAGAAAATTAAAAAAATGGGCCCAAGATGGTAAAACTATTTTTGACGAACTTTGTGGAACAACTTTGTGGAACATCGAATTTTTAGGAATTTTCGAAACTTCGAACTTTTGTATGTTAACAATCATTTTTAGCTCCAAATTATGAATCCTGATATGATTTAAAACAAAAAAAGGTTATTATCAATCTCCTTCTAAATGTAGCCATTCTCGAAATATTTAAAAAAATATTTCTAATTTATTGTCTTTTTTATAGTAAATAATCCATTTTAATATGTTTGTCGTGTTATACCGTCATGTACATGAAATTTTATGAATTTGCTCATAATTTCCAACAACTTTTCCGAATACATCATCATGGTTCATTTTTTGACTCAAGTGTAACTTTTGAAAAGGGCGTATCGATTTGAGTGAGAGAAATCTTTGATAATTTATATCTCAAAAACTATGAGTCGTACCGAAATAGTGTCTTAGAAAGAATTATAGAGTATTGATGGTTGAATATGAAAAAAATGTACACTGAGAAAAAAAAATTATAGCAGGTTGTGTCCAAGATACGACCGCATTGTTGACGTAGAACTACGCTGTTATTTTATATAAGTCGCTTGTTTATACCTTCGGATATTATTCTATAATGCTGTGAAATTTTAGAAACAACTGCTTAGTAGAACAATCTCTGAGATGGTTTTATGATTGTAGAATCAGTTGACGATAATTGATTGATGATTCAGTATTGCCCCCGCAAAACAATACACTAGCTGATCGCAATTTATTTCATGTCAATGCATTGAAAATCGAAACCGAACGCTATTCCGGTGGCCTTTTTCGCAATTGACATAGACTCGGCTACAGTTATATACATGTTGCACCAGCACCATTATTCCACATCCCATAACTACATCAATATATCGTGCAATTCTAGTTGAAGGCAGTTTTGCGATTGTCACGCGAACCCAAACACCTTATAACATTCCAGTAAGACATTGAAGATGCTTGGTATTCCCCAAATATTTTTTGGCGCACAACCTTAACGCCTGCTTCGCCATAACGTCAGTTTAATGCATTGTCAACGGCACCAACGAAGCCCTTATGATGACGGAAAAAAATCGCCTTCTTCGCTGTTGTTCGATGCGGTGTCACACTCGCGAAGGCTCGCGTGCATCGCGTGCATCGTTAGATGACGCTTGCCTCGAAATTTTATTGCCCCTGGCAATGCGTTCGTTTTTTGCAGGGCTCGAGCCTGCCTTCCTCTTCTTCTTGCTTATCACACACTACGCGAAACGTCCAATTTTTGACGCGGAAAAAAAACACACGATACGAATAACGCGAAAAACGAACAGAAAAGCCAAAAGACGATATCCAAGTTGGATTACCACTGGTGGGGTCCAATCTTAGATCGAAGCGCAGCGAAAGCAAAGTGAACTGGATTGCTCAACAGTCCGATGCCGAATGAAAGTTTGCCTCAGCGAGATCCACTGTTTATACTCTAGGAAAGTATTCCCCTTCATTCTTCTATTTTTCCTTTGTTCACGTAGACTTTAAATCCTACGATCTCCCCTTCGTTGGTCGTCGATAAGTTGCTCGTTATTGGCAGGTCTGTTCGGGAAAGCACACAAATGGACAGAACAAATGTATGGGAAAATGGAAACGCTTAAAGTTTTCATGAATTTTAACCATTTACAAACCAGGGGATTCTAATGTATAGCATATTAAACGAATCTTTCGGAATTTTCGAGTCGTTTAGTATGTAAATCGCCAAAATCCGCTCGCGGCAACAATAGTTATTAACGTTAACTTTATTTCATAAAAACGTGACCTGTTTTCTGATTTGGCACCCTTCATAGAAGACGAAGTTCTACGTCAAAAATTAGTACGGCAAATTAGAACCATCAACCGTAAGCTAATGATGCACGCGATGTTGGTGCAGTGAGAAGCGCTCGCACTGAAACGAGCTTTCGCGAGTGTGACACCGCATCGAATAACAGCGAAGTAGGCGATTTCGACGTGTCGAACGAAAATGTAAACGCCGTTACCCTGTCTGCACCCAAAATCAAGCTCCCCCCGCTGGTAGTGAAGGCGGTCGCTCTTGACAAACTCATCAGCTAATTCCCATCGATGGGTGTTACACCAGAGTACAAGCTGTGTGGCATATTTCAGTCTTTTTCCAAACAGTTAACATTGTTTGTTTTCCGTCATCATAAGGGCTTCGTTGGTGCCTTTGAGAATGCATGAATGCATTAAACTGACGTTATGGCGAAGCAGGCGTTAAGGTTGTGCGCAAAAAAAAAAAATTGGGGAATACCAAGCATCTTTAATGTCTCACTGGAATGTTATAAGATATTTGGGTTCGCGTGCCAGTCGCAAAACTACCTTCAACTAGGGTTGCATTTGCGCTAATATTGATCATAATGAAGGATAGCTACTGTTTTCGAGGTTGTTATTAACAAAAAGAGTTTATTTCACTTGTAGAGTCACCATGAAAGTAAATGTCGTTCTGGAATTTTATATGTTTACTAGTGGCAAGCAAAACTAGTGGCAAGCAAAACCTAATCTGCTTGCCACTAGTAAAACTTCCTCCACTAAGGGTGACATCTGCGCTTCTCTCGAGCATGAGAAAGTAATGCAACTTTTTTCGAGGCCAGTAATATTAACAGAAGCGTTTCTTTTGAGAATAGCGCAAAATGATGAGAAGTGTTAATATTCCTAGTAGTTTCAGGCCACCAATGTATGGCTCTGACTGCATGCTATGGCGAACGCTTGTTTGGCGCTTGTTTTACGTTGTACGAACGATATCTAGAGGTGCGATTCCTTTGAGGCAATACTATATGTAACAAGTAGCATTGTATTTGATACTTGCAAGTGTTGTCATTGTTGTTGTTTCCATGCGGTGCCAAAGATATATTGATGTAGTTATGAGATGTGGAATAATGGTGCTGGTGCAACATGTATATAATCGACTGTAGCCGAGTCTATGTCAATTGCGAAAAAGGTCACCGGAATAACGTTCGAGGTAAATTTTCAATGCATTGACATGACATAAATTACGACATACGATAAGCTAGTGTATTGTTTTGCGAGGGCAAGAATGAGTCATCAATCAATTATCGTCAATTGATTCTACAATTAAAAAACCATTTCAGGGATTATTCTATTAAGCAGTTGTTTCTAAAATTTCACAGCATTATAGAATAATATCCGAAGGTATAAACAAGCGACTTATATAAAATAACAGCGTAGTTCTACGTCAACAATGCGGTCGTATCCTGGACACAATCTCCTATAATTTTGTATTTACAAAATGAAAATTCAATTTGCAATATCCAAAATACATATTTTTTCATACAAAATAGGAGTCATGCAGAAAATTTAAAAAATGGGCCCAAGATGGTAAAACTATTTTTGACGAACTTTATGGAACATCGAATTTTTAGGAATTTTCGAAAATTTTTGTATGTTAGCAATCATTCTTAGCCACAAATTATGAATTCTGATGTGATTTAAAACAAAAAAAGGTTATTAGCAATCTCCTTCTAAATGCAACCATTCTCGAGATATTTAAAAAAATATTTCTAATTTATAATCTTTTTTATAGTAAATAATCTCTTTTAATATGTTTGTCGTGCTATACCGTCATTTTCATGAAATTTCATGAATTTTCTTATAATTTCCAACAATTGTTTTTATTGCTTGAAGTTTGTATTAGATAAAAAAGATTTTTTAGTTTCGCTACGTTGTTGGAAATTATAAGCGAAATTCTCATGAACATGATGGTATAAAGGGTGTGTCACATCAAATTGCATCATGGAAAAAACGCTGTAGAAATTCGCCCAGTAGACCGATCCTTTTGAAAATTTTAGACAGTAAAATAAAAACTATTAAACAACTTTTGGCATTTTCCATTTTTCATACTTCGAGCCAAAGCCCGTATGCTCGTATCTTCCTCTTTACCCCGTCCATAAGGTTCTGTACAACGTCAGGTTGTAGTTTTTTTTGAACAGAAATCCATTTTCTCTTGAAGTCCGCCTCCGATTTGACAACTTGTGGGTTCTTCCGGAGGGTCTGCTTCATAATCGCCCAATATTTCTCTATTGGGAGAAGCTCCGGCGCGTTGGGCGGGTTCATTTCCTTTGGCACGAAGGTGACCCCGTTGGCTTCGTACCACTCCAACACGTCCTTTGAATAGTGGCACGAAGCGAGATCCGGCCAGAAGATGGTCGGGCCCTCGTGCTGCTTCAATAGTGGTAGTAAGCGCTTCTGTAGGCACTCCTTAAGGTAAACCTGCCCGTTTACCGTGCCGGTCATCACGAAGGGGGCGCTCCGCTTTCCGCAAGAGCAGATCGCTTGCCACACCATGTACTTTTTGGCAAACTTGGATAGTTTCTGCTTGCGAATCTCCTCCGGAACGCTGAATTTGTCCTCTGCGGAGAAGAACAACAGGCTCGGCAGCTGACGAAAGTCCGCTTTGACGTAGGTTTCGTCGTCCATTACCAGGCAATGCGGCTTCGTCAGCATTTCGGTGTACAGCTTCCGGGCTCGCGTCTTCCCCACCATGTTTTGCCTTTCGTCGCGGTTAGGAGCCTTCTGAACCTTGTATGTACGCAGGCCCTCCCGCTGCTTGGTTCGCTGGACGAATGAACTTGACAAATTCAGCTTATTGGCGACATCCCGGACCGAACTTCTCGGATCACGTCTAAACTGCTTAACTACGCGCTTGTGATCTTCTTCACTGACGGAGCATCCATTTTTGCCGTTCTTCACCTTCCGGTCGATGGTTAGGTTCTCGAAGTATCGTTTTAGTACTCTGCTGACCGTGGATTGGACGATTCCCAGCATCTTACCGATGTCCCGATGTGACAACTCCGGATTCTCGAAATGAGTGCACAGGATTAATTCACGACGCTCATTTTCGATCGACGACATTTTTCCAAATTTACGAAAAATTGACAGTGAAGCATGGCCAACGTGATCTATACACTCTTATCTGATTATAAGCGAAAGCTGAAGATATAATTCCTAAAAATTAAATTTCTACAGCGTTTTTTCCGTGATGCAATTTGATGTGACACACCCTTTAATACGACAAACATATTCAAAGTGCCTATTTACTATTAAAAAGACAATAAATTACAAATATTTTTTTAAATATCTCGAGAATGGCTACATTTAGAAGGAGATTGAAAATAACCTTTTTTGTTTTAAATAACATCAGGATTCATAATTTGTGATAAAAAATGACTGCTAACATATAAAAAGTTCCGAAAATTCCTAAAAATTCGATGTTCCACAAAGTTTGTCAAAAATAGTTTTACTATCTTGGGCTCATTTTTTAAATTTTCTATATGACTTCTTTTTATGAAAAATTTGAAAAAAATACATATTTTTTTGATATCGCAAATTTAAATTTTATTTTGTAAATAAAAAAAGGAGTACTGATTTTTCTTCTCAGTGTATATTTTTTTCAAATTAAGCCAACAATACTCTATAACTCTTTCTAAGACACTATTTCGGTACGACTCATAGTTTCTGAGATATAAATTATTAAAGATTTCTCTTGCTAAAATTGATACGTCCTTTTCAAAAGTTACGCTTGAGTCAAGAAATTCCCAATTGCTGTGAAAAACTCATATTTCCTCCAACCCAAACGGAATACACACTATCATTGGAATCAAAAATCCAAGTTTTTAAAGTCTGCATTTTTAGGACGATTTCATTTGGAATTGCTGGGAGGTAGATTAATCTCCCATCGAAATTAGCAGGCCCAAATGCAGTTCTGAATTATTAGAATTTGAATGAAAATTTTCACTCCATATGGTTTGATTATTTGAAGCATATAGTACGGAACTTAACACGATCATTTTAATATAAATTGCCAAAACACATTATAATACAAAATTTTTTTTCAGACGCAATTTTCAAATAAGATTTTTCCCAATTTTTATATTTTTTACACTCCTCTCACCCCCATCTTTAAGGAACTCATATCTGAGCTTCCTAGAGTTGGTCTCCTTTTGACGTAGAACTACGTCTTTCCGGAAGGATGCCAAATCAGAAAACAGGTCACGTTTTATGAAATAAAGTTAACGTTAATAACTATTTTCCCTGTGAACGAATTCTCATGATTTACCAATAGAAAGGGAAATTCTCTAAGATTTGTTTGATATGCTATACTTTACAATTCGCTAATCTCTAAACGGTTTAAATTCATGAAAACTGGAAGAACTTCCTTTTTTCCCATACATTTGTTCTGCCGATTTGTGTGCTAACCCTACCCGTATTTCGAATGCTTATAACTCGAACATTTCTTAACAGATCGGAATGATGTCTATCACAGTTAATAAAATCTTATATTTCATGAGATGAACAATTGAATAACTGTAAAATGTTAAGCGTTATCTGAACGCCCTAACTGCCAAGTTTTGATTGGCCCGATTTATGGTTTCCCTAACACAGACTTCAAAATCGATGTACCTGTGGAAATCCGCTTTGAAAATATACATGCAAGTCGGGGGTATTTTTGTTCCCACCGAGCTGTGTTTCCCTAACACTGACTTCAAAATCAATGTGCCTGGTGGAATGCGCTTTGCAAATACATGCAAGTCGGGGGTATTTTTTGGTGTTGAGTACTTTTGTACTCGCTTGTCGTTGTGCAGACCGGAATATGTTTCCCTAAAACGTACTTTTAAACTGAGAAGCCTGGGAAAATCGTCATTTCAGATACTAGAGGTGAATGAACATTCGCGGTTCGAGAACTACGTAAACATGAGATGTGCAATAATTTCATAGAAATGTAAAATACAATGATCGTTTGACAATTCTTTCGCTCACATATTTTGGTAGTCCTAGGTATCATGTCAAACGTAAAAAGACGTTCATCAAATTTATTTGTAACGAAGAACATAATCCATTACAAAAAAATCAATGCAATCTAAAATAATATTCGAAGTGGTAAACAAGTGGATTGCATAATATAATTGCGTAGTTCTACGCTTAAAAAAATCAACGATATCGATTGATGAGATTTTACACAAAATAAAGTATTATTTATCAATGATTTAGTAACCGATAATTATTTTTATTTTATAGAATAATTTATTATTGAGTTTTTATTAGTTTGACCTATTTTTTCCTTTAATTAACCATCCTGTACTCGAGCATACGATCTCACAGATCGGGAATCAATAATTCTGTTCTAGAAAGGCTGAATTAAATGACTATTGAAACTGAATAAAGTTGAAGAAAAAATATTTTCTGGAGTTTGAAGATTCAATTATATATATTTTATTTTTACTTTAACTAAATACCATCACGCCTAGAAAAACACAATAGCAAAATTACAGTCTGTGACACCGTGCGCGAACATACGAGTTATGATTTTGCGCGCGAGCACAGGAGAGTTAAAACTAGAAATGAAACGGATATCCGAATATCCAATAGTTGCTACCCGGCCGGGTACCGGATAGTGCCCGGATATTACAAAAAAAAAATTTATTAACTTAAAATAAATCATAAGACAATAACAAAAAAAAAATCTTTCACAAGTAAATAGTGTGTGACTACTGACATGTCAGAAATGTTATTATGTTATTAATGTGTTACATTTTTATTATATATTAAATATTAATTATTATCAACTCATAACAGTATTAACTTTATAACATTACTTAAAATTAAAAAATGAATTTCCAGCAGAACACCGAAGTGAAACCGGTGTTCTTTGGACGGTCTCGTCTCTGTCCAGATACTTTTTTGATGCAACAACATGCAAAATTATCTCGAATATATAAAAGCAATAATCTATATTTATATAAAAATGGATTTCTGTATGTCTGTCTGTCTGATTCTTATGGACTCGGAAACTACTGAACCGATCAACACGAAAATTGGTATGTAGGGGTTTTTGGGCCCGGGGAAGGTTTTCGTGATAGTTTAACCCTTACCCCTCTCTAAGGGAGGGCTGCCATACAAATAAAACACAAATTTCTGTATTACTCGAGAATTATTCAAGCAAATGAAATAAAATTAGGCATATTGAGGTTTTGGGGTGCAATAAATATTTCTATGGTGGTTAGACACTCCACCTCCATCTCAAAGGGGGTGGAGGGGTGTGTGTATGCTGCCATACAAATGATACACAAATTTATGTATAACTGGAGAACTAATCAAGCAAACGAAACCAAATTTGGCATGTGAAGATTAAAGGGGGCACGAAACGTTTCTATGGTGAATAGACACTCCTCCCCCCTCTCAAGGGGGGAAGAGAGGAGGGTCTTGTTTTCATTCTATCATATTTTCTGTATCAAACATTTATTCCATGTAACGGAGAAACATGTTATTTGCAAGTGGTTGAAAAATATTGAACGAGAATTGTGTCTGAAAATAATCTGATATTATAATGATGAGTTTTGGTAGAAGTACTGGACATTTTTAAGTTAAAGGTAAATTCAACGGGGTCGATTAGAAGATCAATCAATGAACAGTTCTACGATTGGACTCATGAACTTGCGCTTAGTAATAAAACGTGAATGTTTGAAGCTATTGATAACAAAAAACAAATTTTGGGCGGGACGAAGTTTGCCGGGTCAGCTAGTAAAATATATAAAAGCGAACTACTTCAACCGCCGGTCGCCAGTCATAATAATTTTGATTTGATTTGTAGTGAAGTAAGTGTACTCCCTCTCAGATTACCATCTCTGAAGACAACTCTAAGTACAACTTACAAAAATCTCAATATTATGAAATAAAATCATTAAAACCATTATTATCAGGAAAAAAAAACTGTTTCTAGTGACTTTTCGATACAGTCAACGTTGGTAGACCGCAGCCTAACATTTAAATAATTAGTCGTCCGTAATGCCCAAAAGTTTGGCCACCCCTGTCGCATATGAATAATTAATCTGCTCGTGATCGTGACACAATTAATTATGACTTTGACGTCTTCTATCAAATGTCACGAACTGCATTGATCAAAGGCATTATAGCAGGCATTTTCAATTGTTCCTGACTTGATCAAATTTGACGATGCTGATATTGATTCAGTACCTGGACAACAGGAGGAAAAAAAAAGTAAGGGGTTGTATCTAGGACACGACACGCATATTTTCGACGTAGAACTACGCAATTATATTATGCAATCCACTTGTTTACCGCTTTGAATATTATTTTAGAATGCATCGAAATTAGTGTGATAGATGTTCTTCGTTACAAATAAATTTGATGAACGTCCTTTTACGTTTGATATGATGCCTAGGACTACCAAAATATGTGAACGGAAAAATTGTTAAACGATCATTGTATTTTACATTTCCTCTGAAATTATTGCACATCTCATGTTTACGTAGTTCTCGAACAGCAAAAATTCATTCACTTCTGGTATCTGAAATGACGATTTTCCCAGGCTTCTCAGTTTAAAAGTACGTTTTAGGGAAACATATCCCGGTCGGCACAATGTAAAGCGAGTACAAAAGTAATCAACACCAAAAAATACCCCCGACCTGCATGTATTTGCAAAGCGGCACATTGATTTTGAAGCCCGTGTTAGGGAAACACAGCTCGGTGGGAACAAAAATAACCCCAACTTGCATGTAAATTTGCCTAGCAGATTTCCACAGGTACATCGATTTTGAAGTCTGTGTTGGGGAAACCGTAAATCGAGCCAATCAAAACTTGGCAGTTAGGGCGTTTAAATTATTCAATTGAAAAATAATATTTTATTAATTGTGATAGACGCGTAGAAATATTTCCTATCAATTTTTTTACCTATCAAGAATTTAAACCGTTTAGAGATTAGCGAATTGTAATGTATAGCATATCAAACAAATCTTAGAGAATTTCCAATTCGATTAGTATGCAAATCATGAGAATTCGTTTACATTGAAAATAGTTATTAGCGTTAACTTTATTTCATAAAAACGTGACATGTTTTCTGATTTGGCACCCTTCCTGAAAGACGTAGTTCTACGTCAAAACCCTGGACGATGCGAAACCTGCAGTTGAGCATCAAGGAAAAACTTGAACGACGATTGCAACAATCAAAGGTATCAACGTCCAGCGCAAGCTTAATGTCTATAAAGGGATTGATGAAAACCCTCGGACAAGAGTTTTCGTACAGAGGGCATCAAAGGCAAATACATGACAATGGTATTCGGTACTCTCTCTGTGTCCATAAGTATTACTTTAATCAACAAAAACTTGCAAAAGGTTTTTTTTTTGTAAACAAATCATTTTTTCGAGAAAATCGGGTATTTTAAAGTATGTTTTTATCGGTGATTTACCGGTTTTACCGGTAATGCAATTTTCATAACCGAATAACCAGTTATTGAGATTTTGGCACGGTAATGCAATCCCTAATCAAACATTCATTCGATGTAACGGAGAAACATGTTATTTGCAAGTGATTGAAAAATCTTGAACGAGAATTGTGTCTGGAAATAATCTGAAAATAATGACGAGTTTTGGTAGAAGTCCTAGGAAATTTATATTAAAAGTAAATTGTAAAGGGTCAATTAGAAGATGAATTAATAAACAGTTCTGCGATTGGACCCATGATCGTAAGTAAGAAAACGTGAATGTTTGCCGTAATGTATGTTTTCATTAATTGAACAATTAAGAAAATCTTTGAAAAAAAATATTTCGAGAAATAAAACTAATTTTGCTCGAAAACCTGTGTTTTTTTAAATTCTGAAAAAAAAAGTATGAATTGCCTGTAGCAGCGCCGTTTTTTCCGATGTATGGGCGACTTGTTGGAAATTGTAAATAGGGAAGGTGGGGATAAAACGGACATGTTAAGAAGAACTTCAATTATAACTTGGAAACTCATGTTTGCCAAAAATTTGATGAAGTTTCTTGCAATTCATTATACTGTTTTTCTACCTACAAATATTAAAAAAAGGGTTTTTCATTGTTTTTTACTGTAATTTAAACAGACCGAAAAGTACAACATTTTTTTCGATGCGGATAATATGGACATATAGTGGGGGTAATACGGACAGGTTTGTAATATATGAAGCGTAGGGGTTTATCGATGACGAGAGAAATAATTTTATTCAACCAAGGTCTGAACTCATCATGAATGTCCGTTAAATGATGAAAAAATCGAAATCATCCACCTAGAAGTGATATCGCGCTTTTCAACACTATAAACGTACAGAGCCTCAACTATTTTGCTTTTGATTCCAGTCAGCTTCTATACAGTCCACATTCGGCGATTTGATTTACATTTATAGACGCAGGGCATTCCTTAGATTAAACAGACTTTTCACAGTCCATCTCATTCCCACTGGCAACTGTCCGTTTAACCCGACCAGTACAATTATTTCAATAATTTAAAATTTTCTACTCAAAAATGAAATTAAAGGATGTGTCACATCAAATTGCATCACGGAAAAAACGCTGTAGAAATTTAATTTTTAGGAATTATATCTTCAGCTTTGGTTTTATAATCAGATAAGAGTGTATAGATCACGTTGGCCATGCTTCACTGTCAATTTTTCGTAAATTTGGAAAAATGTCGTCGAACGAAAAAGAGCGTCGTGAATTAATCTTGTACACTCTTTTCGAGAATCCGGAGTTGTCACATCGGGACATCGGTAAGATGCTGGGAATCGTCCAATCCACGGTCAGCAGAGTACTAAAACGATACTTCGGGAACCTAACCATCGACCGGAAGGTGAAGAACGGCAAAAATGGATGCTCAGTCAGTGAAAAAGATCACAAGCGCGTAGTTAAGCAGTTTAGACGTGATCCGAGAAGTTCGGTCCGGGATGTCGCCAATAAGCTGAATTTGTCAAGTTCATTCGTCCAGCGGACCAAGCAGCGGGAGGGCCTGCGTACATACAAGGTTCAGAAGGCTCCTAACCGCGACGAAAGGCAAAACATGGTGGGGAAGACGCGAGCCCGGAAGCTGTACACCGAAATGCTGACGAAGCCGCATTGCCTGGTAATGGACGACGAAACCTACGTCAAAGCGGACTTTCGTCAGCTGCCGGGCCTGTTGTTCTTCTCCGCAGAGGACAAATTCAGCGTTCCGGAGGAGATTCGCAAGCAGAAACTATCCAAGTTTGCCAAAAAGTACATGGTGTGGCAAGCGATCTGCTCTTGTGGAAAGCGGAGCGCCCCTTTCGTGATGACCGGCACGGTAAACGGGCAGGTTTACCTTAAGGAGTGCCTACAGAAGCGTTACCTTAAGTAGTGCCTACACTATTGAAGCAGCACGAGGGCCCGACCATCTTCTGGCCGGATCTCGCTTCGTGCCACTATTCAAAGGACGTGTTGGAGTGGTACGAAGCCAACGGGGTCACCTTCGTGCCAAAGGAAATGAACCCGCCCAACGCGCCGGAGCTTCTCCCAATAGAGAAATATTGGGCGATTATGAAGCAGACCCTCCGGAAGAACCCACAAGTTGTCAAATCGGAGGCGGACTTCAAGAGAAAATGGATTTCTGTTCAAAAAAAACTACAACCTGACGTTGTACAGAACCTTATGGACGGGGTAAAGAGGAAGATACGAGCATACGGGCTTTGGCTCGAAGTATGAAAAATGGAAAATGCCAAAAGTTGTTTAATAGTTTTTATTTTACTGTCTAAAATTTTCAAAAGGATCGGTCTACTGGGCGAATTTCTACAGCGTTTTTTCCGTGATGCAATTTGATGTGACACACCCTTTACTTTTCCGTACATACCTAATATCGCTTCTCTGTTAACTCACAAAACGAAATATAACCATCAGCGAATTGAATTTTGATATTAAACCACTCAAAATGCTTAATATCGAAGCAGCTAAAATTACATCCACACGCGGAATCATGCATGATTTTCGGTTGTTGTTTCTCTTTTACACTTTTGATCAGTGTTCATTGCCATTAAATATTATAGAATAACGTGAAGAAGGTGTTTTCATTTACAGAAATCTGAAATTCAAAATTTAAATATACAAATCAACCACCTGTCCATATTACCCCCACTGTCTGTTTTACCCGCGGTTCCCCTACTATTCATTCATTTTTTTTTGAGAATGAAATCAATTGTTTTGTACATAATTTCATAAAAATCGGACGAGCCGTCTCGGAAAAGTTCGGGCTCGGACGTCGATTGTTACACGAGATTTTTATATACAATGTGCAAAAAAAGTATATCCATCTCCAGTGAAAAATCAGATTTCTTCCAAAAACCCCACCAGAAAATTAACGCACGATTAATTGTTGTTCAGTTTACTAATTTTAGTAATTTAGTAATTTTGTCCCATTCAGTTTTTTTTGGGCAGACTTATCTCACTTCTTAACTAGGCGAACCTAGCCAGAATTTTCACCTGCCCCCGGGCTTCTGAATGTCAAAGGGGGACTAGGCTCTGCGGAATGCACGTATCTGCATGCTCGTGCTGTTTCAGTCCTGACCGAGAAATTGTCGGACAATCGCGCAGGTGCTAAGGATGACCGACTTTTGGATGCCGGCCAATTCCTTCTCCATATTCAACACCTTTAGCGCTTCCAGAAGTGTCTTCGGGACAATTCCAGTTCCAGAGAGAACGACTGGAACAATTCTTGGGACCTCCTTTAGCCTCCACAGTTCCTTGAGCTCCACGGCCAATGGTCGGTACTTGCAGATTTTGCGACCGTGGGTCTCCTCCAGATTCTGGTTCAGTGGAATAGCGACATCGATGATGGTGACTTTGCGGTCGCTCTTGTCGTAAACCATTATATCTGGGCGGTTGTGGTGGATCGAGAGGTCGATCAGAACAGTGCGATCCCAGTACAACTTGAAACGGTCATTTTCCAGGACAGGTGCAGGCAGGTACCGGTAGTTTGGTACGTTGTCTTCCAGTAGAGCACATTGGAGCGCCAGTTGTCGATGAACAATACGGCCCGTTGTTGTGGCGCTCGGTGTAGGCTGCGTTGGCCAAAACGGGACAGCCTCCCATAATGTGCTCTATGTTTTCACCTGGTTGATGGCACATCCGGCAAATGTCATCAACGTCTTGATGCCAGACGTACCGGCTGCAGTTTCTCGTCGGCATTATCCTGTCCTGGATGGCTATCATGTCGGCTTCTACTACTGAAGAGAGTTCACCACGCGTTAGCCACAGATTAGATGCGGCCTTGTCGACGTGTGGCCGGTCCAGTTGATGGGGGTGGGCACCATGCACTGCCTTCTGCTTCCAAGCTACAATCTTCTCCTCCACTGTCTGCAGATTGCAGTTGAGTTGGTAATCCGCTTGCGCCAAGTGCAGAGCGCTGTATCCTCTGTCGGCGGCGCAGACAGCCCGGTATAGCGCGTTTTGGTTGGCGCGTTCTGCGAAGTACTCGCGCAGTTGTTGTACCTGGGCAACACACAGTGCAGATATGTCGACTATTCCAAGTCCCCCTTCTTTGAGTGGCAGTGAAACTCTCTCCAGTGCCGATTGAGGATGGTGCATTCCGGCCTCTTTAAATGCTTTCCTCATCCTCCTCTCAAGGTCCTCTAGGTCAGTTTTGCTCCATTTGACTACACCAAAACTGAAGGTCAGCAGGGGAACCGCGAATGTGTTGATCGCGCGTACCTTGTTCCCCGCGTTGAGGAAAGTCCTCAGGACACAGTTCACTCGACTCAAGAACTTGTCTCGCAGCTCCGTCTTGATGTCGGAGTGGCGAATCCCGGTGAGCTGTCGGAATCCAAGATATTTATAGGATTCGCCACGAACCATGTCTCTTATAAACTCGCCGTCATAGACCTCGTAACCTACGGATTCGGTAAGTATCATCCATGTAGAAGGTATGGGTCACTTCTTCGTTGGCGCCGTCGCCATACCTTATTTTATAGCCATGACCGTTTCTATTGAGCCTCCTACTGAGGGGGTTCAGTGCCAGACAAAACCAAAGCGGGCTGAAAGAGTCGCCTTGGAATATCCCCCTCTTTATCTGCAGCGTTCTAGACTGCAACACATTTTCCCCATCACTGAGGTGCAGAGACGTACTCCACCGCCTCATCGCATGCTGCAGGAACCTAACGACGACGGGATCAATTTTGCAGAGCTCCAATACCCGGACGAGAAACGAGTGAGGTATGGAGTCATAAGCCTTCCTGTAATCGATGTAGGCCATACTTAGGTTCCGCTGGTTATATACCGCCTGGCCGACTATGGCTGCGTCGATGATGGCCTGGTCCTTGCAGCCATGCGTATTTTTCCTGCATCCTTTCTGCTCTTCTGCGATGATGTGATGCTGTTCGCAGTGAGCAGAAACTTTGGCGGTAATTATGCTGCTCAGTATTTTGTACAGACTCGATAGGCACGTTATCGGTCTGTACTTTGATGGGTTCAATGTGTTGCTGTCTTTCGGGAGGAGGAAGGTGACGCCACGGGTGGCGAATTCAGGAAGGTTGTGTGGGTCACGTAGCACCTTGTTGAAGCACTCAACTATCTATGGATGTGCGACGGTCAGCTTCTTGTGCCAGAAGTTCTGAACACCATCGGGGCCCGGTGCTGCCCAGTTCCTCAGGTACCGCGAGGCTTCGCGGACATCGTTCTCTCCGACGATGATAGCTGGGATCTCTCCAATTTCACCACAACTCTCCTCCTCCCGTCTTAACCACATTTGCCCGTCGCGATGTTCTACTGGGGTCTCCTAAATACCAGCCCAGAAGTTCGTCACATCGCTAATATCTGGCAAACCTTCGCGGTAGTCGGGCTTCTCGTCGCTAATGTGGTCGTAGAACGCTTTCTCGTTATCTCTGAATATCCGATTTTGTTCCTGGCGCTTTGCAGAGTCAGAGTAACGTTTCAGCCGTTTTGTAAGGACGCTCAATTGCTGTACCAGTGTGTCGAGTTTTTCCGTCAGCTGGTGAGCTCCCAGCTGGCGAAGTTCAGTAGGCCGCACGATCACAGCAACTTGGGGACATAATTTCACCGATCTGCTGCCTCTTTTGTACGCCATCAGTCTTCCAATTGCGGCGCGCTTGTTTAGGATCCGTTGCTCCAATCTCCTTCGCCATGGAGGCTCACGCCTTTCACGGAGATGTTGGAGCAGTCCGCCTCTTGGCCTAATACGGTATCCTAAACTTTTGGCGGTCGCCACAGCAGCACAGTAAACTTTCAGTTGCAGCTCCTCCATGTTCTCAGCATCAACCAAGTGCAGCGGAAGAACGTGCTCGTTCATGAGCTTTACTGCACTTGTCAGCCTGCGGGAATGCTGCAACTTCGGGATCCTGGGGCGCGACAATGGATCTGTGTCGCGGAACTGTGAGATCGCCTCGTCGTAGTGGAAGACCAGATCGCGTAGTAGTTGTTGATCTGGCTGGGGGTCTTCCGGCTTAGGGGGTTGTAGTACTGTGGCCTCCACTGGTGCTGATTCGCGTGCCCCACTCGCGAATGAATTGCTCAGCCGTACTGAACTTCGTCTCGACACATCGCTTGCTCTGTTGTTCCTGGAGCTTATTTCTCTCTGCACCTGCTGCTTGATCTCGTCGACTTGCGTTTGGGAGAGCATATTGTTGCGTACAATCGCTCTACGCCTCGTGTTCATCGCGTTTTGGTCAAGCCTCCCGACGAACTCTGGATACGCTTCCTCGAACATTGCGAGTATTCGAGGGCGACCGCTCATGTCCGTCTCCAAAGCAGTGCAGATGTAATAGACGCGGATCACGAATTCGTTCATTTCGTGTGTCCACATGATCCGTCGCCTAGTAGTACCCACAAGTGTGGACGATTGTCGTCTGACAGTCGCAACACGCCTCGTAGGCGCAGCGTTTCGTTGGTGATGTCGATGGCTGCTGTTTCCGTGTGGCGGTAGCTCTTCGGGTTGAACCCGGCTGGTGGCCCGCTCTTGCACATCGCCCTCCAGCCGCTGGCCGCTCGCTCTTACGCCCGTTCCAGGACCAGCTCCAGTTCGGGGACCCTCTTCGGGTGATCGCATTCGTAGTATTCGTCTTGACCTTAGCTCCATTGTCTGGGTGTATCTCCTTTGCCCAGGAGACAGCGGGTTGGCAAGGCCTCCATGACCCGGGAGGCCTTCCCCGGGAGAGATATAGCGCTCTGACTCGCTCGCACCCCCTCACTTAGCCACTTTCGACACCCGTTCTCGGAGCCAAGACCAGGTGTGTGTTTCCAGTTCACGCCCGATCTAAAAATGTCGTCATATGATCTTCGTGGAGGCGTGAGATAGGAACATTTGAGACCAACAGGTAGGCTGCTACCCTAGTGTTGATCCCCATTTTTTTTTTTTTTTTTTTCAAAATTGACCACAGATGCTCGATCGGATTAATGTCGGGACACTGTGCTGACCAATCCACAACCTTGATACGTTTTTCTTTGAATCACTGCGAAACCAACTTTGAGGTATGCTTCGGATCTCCGTCTTGTATCTGCTCCGTATATCTGCGTCCCAACTTTAGCTTTTGTGCAGATGCTGGTAGTTTTCCTTTCAAAATATCCAAATAAACCTCCCTGGTCATGATTCCATCGATGAACTCATGTTCTCCGGCGCCAGATGTAGCCATAGATCCCCACACCATGACTCTACCTACAGAAAAAAAATAAGCCATGCTTAGTTGGTTAAAAATCAATGTTGATAAAGTAACTCACCACCGCCATGGTTGACTGTAGGCCGCAAACACTCCTTTTTCAAACTTTCACTGGTTCGTCTCAATTTTCTTGTGATACCATCAGACCTAAATTGCGTTACTTTCATCTCGTCTGACCAAATCATTTTATTCCAGTCTTCACTGGTCCACTAAATGAGATCCTGGGCCCACTTCAATCTTTTATTGATATTTTTTGCGGACAACCATGGCTTCTCAAGTGCTACCATGCCCTTAAGACCTTTCTTAGGAAGACGATTCTGCACGAATTGTGATGTCAGTTGAGTGGAATACTTGTTTGTTACGAATCGTTCATTCTGAGAGTCGCGTAGGATTTTGTACTTCTGGTACGAATTGCGATTAAATGCTCCTCTAATTTACTCCAAACTTTGAAAAATCGGCTAGAAAAAACGGCTGAACGTATCAATTGAACCGTTTACAGATGTTTAGGGAATACACTAGGCTAGAAACTTGCCTGCAAAAATAAGAACTTACTACGATATTTGCCGAATTACAATAGATTTTGTAAAACACTAAAAAAATACTGTTTTTGCCCCTTTTTTGAAATCAATGCAAAAATTTTTTTTTGTCAAGGTAATAAGTTATCCTTTTGCAGAATTTATTGGAGTTTTCAAAACAGCCTTTCGATTTGCGGTGCGATGGTTGTTTATTGAATAATCCATCATCAAAGACGAAGGGGTGATTTTTCATTCAAACTGAAATATGTTTGTGTGGGAAGGTCCCACAGGAACATTCTAGGAACCATGAAAGCTGGTAAATAATGTTAATTTGAATTGCTGTTGAGTTGGTTAGCAAAAAATTATGTTAAAAACATTCCATAAAATTCTTGAAAAAAACAGAGTTACTTAGTTACTTACAATTGGTCTCCTACTAGGTATTTTTATACAAATAAATTTAATATAATGGGGTAATTCAATTTCTAGTCTGTAAGTAGGTTTCTCAATATTAGTTAATAATTAATTATTTAATAATGAAAATCTAATTTACTTCGAATCCTGTTTCTATTCACCATCAAATCAAAACAATGATAAGCTGCTATTGCTCATTTTGACTCATCATTTACAACAACTGCGTCGGGGGGTACGATGATGAATTCATCGCACTTATCCGTCGTAATAATATTTTTAACTTCATCCCCCCGATTATGTTACCCAATACACCTACACACACCAAGATAAAAATGAGTACGTAACATATTCTAATACCTGAAAGTTGCAGATAATCTTCATCCCATTGATATGCGTTGATTATAATACCATACAAAAAAGAAACACAAATTTCTGCATTACTCGGGAACTATCCAAGCAAATAAAACCAGATTAGGCATATTGAGGTTTTAAGGTGCAATAAATGTTTCTATTGTGGTTAGACTCTCCACCCCTCTCTCTCTAAGAGGGGGCTGCCATACAAATAAAACACAATTTTCTGCATTACTCGATAATTAATCAAGCAAACGAAACCAAATTTGGTATGTGGAGGTTTTAGAATGCAATAAATAGTTCTATGGTGGTTAGACACTTCTCCCGCTCTCTAAGGGTGGGCTGTCATACAAATGAAACACAAATTTCTTCATAACTCGAACACTAATCAAGCACAATTTGGGATGTGAGGGTTTCTGGGTATGAGAAATGTTTCTATAATGGTATGACACCCTCCCTCCTCTGGAATGGAGAGATGGTCCCATAAAAATATACACATATTTCAACCAAAAATATTCCAACCAAACATGACAATTGAAAATTTTCGGAAAACTCTGAAGGAAAAAGAGAAAATTCGGAAAACTAAATTTCCATATGTTCTACAATTACATAGTGACAAGTGCTGTTAGTCCATTTGATGTTTGCGCTAGCGAAATTGATCTTTGTTCGAAACAGGAAATGGATTTTAATGTGATGAAACGCACTCTTAAATCTTCTTCTATCTAAACCAAAAAAAAAGGATCGCCGGATGTGTTGATATGCGCAGAACTCGAGGAAGGAATTGTCCGAATTAGGGAGAAACGGAGAAACATGTCATTTGCAAGTGATTGAAAAATTTTGAACGAGAATTGGGTCTGGAAATAATCTGATATTATAATGATGAGTTTTGTTAGAAATACTAGGAATGTTATAGGAAAAAGTAAATTCAACGGAGACGAATAGAAGATCAATCAATGAACAGTTCTGCGATTGGACCCATGAACTTGCTCATAGTAAGAAAACGTGAATGTTTGAAGGTATTGATAACAAAAAACAAATTTTGGGCGGGACGAAGTTTGCCGGGTCAGCTAGTGAAAACATAAAAAAACACTGTCTCAGATTTGTTTCGAATGTGCAACTTGGAGAGCAAAAATTGCTTGCGTCAATCGACCAATCAGAACGCGTAATATTCGTTTTGATAATGCTTGAAAGTTTTCAATTGTACGATAGTTAGTTTTATTTAATATATGTGATTTCCTTCATTGTAATAAATTGTTATGGAGTGCTCGAATCGATTGGAGCAAAAATCTCGAAAATCCATCAGAAAATGACGCGTTCGAAATTGGATAATTTTCACGATGCGGCCGATTTTCCGTTTATTATCTGAAAGGCAAATAATACTTTTATCCATCTATCCATTTGTCTGTGCCTACCAACAAGTACTCAAGCAAATAGTGATTGACATCGAATTAGGTAGTGTATTTTGAAAAACGACAGGCGATTACTCAAAATTGCTCATTAGTTTATTTTGGCATTGTAAGTGATGAAGAGATCTGTGATTTATTGAAACAACAACAGTTTTGGCCACACTGCAACTGTACATACGCGCTAAAAACGTCCACCAAAATTACGAATCACATGTTTACCCACCTCATTGTTTACTGCACTCACTGATAACAATGCGAGCAATTTCCAGCACGATGATTAGTTAATTATGGTAACAAAAGTAATACCCTTTTGAAGAACAAGCGGTTCGCAACTTTGAAAATGGGGTGAAAATCTACACTTACGGGGTTAAAAGTGAGATGTGTGCCACACCTCCATTTATTTTCCCCGGGAAGGAAATAATTCTCCTCATAAAAGGTGATAAAATATTGCTTCTTTTGTGGGGCCTGTCGGTCGGAGGATGTAACCACCTTTCGTTAGCATCCTCTCGAGACCAGATATTCGTTTCACTATCTGTCGATCGGGAGCGGAGAACATGTTCGCATGGAAACAGTATCTTAATTTTCATTATCAGGATTTATATTCTTCCATTATCGCTAAGATTGAAGATCGGATAACATTCCACACCCGGCGAGATGGAATGGTTTGTGGTATTGGAACGATTATCGCCCTACGGGGCCAATGAGGCTGTGTATTCGATTTTCCTGTCCGCTTTTATCGCCAGGATCAAATGGGCGGCTTGGAGAAAGTAAGCGTAACCTTAACGGCCGAAGGCAAAATTCAGCAACTCGATACCTATATTGTAAGACCAAACACAATGGCCGAAGATGTGCAATTCCAAATGAAATCGTCCAACATGTATTTTTGATTCGTCTAAAAACATGTATTTTTGATTCGAATGAAAGTTTGTATTCCGTTTTGGTTGGAGGAAATATGAGTTTTCCACAGGAATTTTTTGACTCAAGCGTAACTTTTGAAAATGGCATATCGATTTTAGTAGGAGAAATCTTTGATAATATATATCTAAAAAACTATGAGTCGTACCGAAATAATGTCTTAGAAAGAGTTACAGCGTATTGATGTCTAAACATGAAAAAAATATACACTGAGAAAAAAAAATTAGTACTCTTTTTTTTATTTACAAAAACAACTTTAATTTGCAATATCCAAAATACATAATTTTTTTATTTTTTTTTCATATAAAATAGAAGTCATGTAGAAAATTTAAAAAATGGGTCCAAGATGATGAAACCATTTTTGACGAACTTTGTGGAACATCGAATTTTTATGAATTTCCGAAACTTCGAATTTTTGTTAACAATAATTTTTAGCCACAAATTATGATTTCTGATGTGATTTAAAACAAAAAAGCTCATTATAAATCTTCTTCTAAATGTAGCCATTCTCGAGATATTTTTAAAAATATTTTTAATTTATTGTCGATTTTATAGTAAATAATCCATTTTAATATGTTTGTCGTGATATACCGTCATGTTCATGAAATTTTATGAATTTGCTTATAATTTCAAACAACTTTTCCAAATACATCATTATGGTAAAAATATATGTTTAGGAGTTACGTTGAAAAACATTTGAAGACATGTGGGTTAACACAAAACGTAGCGATATTAAAAAATCTTTTTTTATCTTAATACAAACTTTTAACACATTATTCGTGTTACACAATCAAAACACGAACAGTAGAATTGAAATCCCAACAACAAATACACCTTGTTGATTAAACCGGACGTTATGGGTACAAATATAATTAACTTGTTTACGTTATGCCTAGATTATACCTGAAGTCAGGTATCTCTAAGCTACCTCTGTACAGATATATAATGATTGAGAAACTAAAGTCAATGGGATGCAATATCCTTTTAAATACAAAAGTTTGCGGATCATCCCGTTTATCTGTATACTCTTCCAAACCAAAGCAGTGTAATACTGAGGAGCAGATCAGTACAGCAGTAGGAAATACTTTAGAATAAGTACCATCAATAGTTTCAGTCGTTTCAGCATCTTCGCAAGATTCCCAAAACAGCAATATACCAAAGTATTCCCGAGCGTACAACATTGCGCTATTCAACAAGGGAATCGCCGGTATTAACGTTTCACCAATAATGACGAAAAGACTTGGACAGGCTAGTTACCCCGAACAAAAATTGGAAGAAATTTCTAAAGAAATCTATTTTCCTTTTCACATGAAGAAGACGAAGAGTCGAACTTTAAACAAAAGGCAAAAGAGTTTGATGAGATTATCAATCAGCTCAAAGAGAAATTTGACCACACAGAGACAACAAGATCAGTAAAAGTTAGAATTTTAACAGTTTTGCCTAAGTCTTGGTCCGTACAAAAAATGGAAGAAGAATTTGGCGTTAATAAATATATGGCGAAAATTATTCATTTGTGCTTCAAGATGAAGTTCAAAGCCATCAGTGGAACAATGATCAAGCAACAATCCATCCATTCGTTATTTATTATAGAGATGAAAAAGGTTCTCTGGCAAATTTAAGCTTTTTAGTTATATCTGAAGTTTTAAGTCATGACACAATAGCTATGCAAGTATTTATTTCTAAATTGGTAACATTTTTGAAACAACAAATGCAGGTAAAAAGAATAAAATTCATGTCGGATGGTGCTGCATCTCAGTATAAAAATACGAAAAATTTTGCGAGTTTATGTCAGTTTAAATCGAAATACGACATTGACGCTGAATGCGATTTTTTGTAACATCACACGGCAAAGGACCTTGTGATGCAATTGGTGTTACATTAAAACGGATGGCAACAAGAGCTAGTTTGGCTAGGCAGCATGAACATCCGATTACGAGTGCAAAAACGTTATTTGACTGGGCTAGCAAGCGAAAAGAAGACTATCTTGTCATTTTCATATATGTCACAAGAAGAATATGATCAGGGTGTGGAAGAGTTGAGTAGCATGTATGATAACACCAAAAAAAGACGGGTGGGTAATGTCGGGGTGGTTTCGAATGAATTGTAAGATTTGTATCTCCGCAAACAAAGTAAATAGAAATGAAAAAGAACTGAGGTTTTGGAGACGAACTCTACGATTTTTCGAGAATTAAACGAGCTAAAAGCGTTCTGAAAAAGCAACAGTAAATTAACACAGGATTAAAGTCCTTTAAAATAAGAACAGAGCAGCAGGAAATACATAGCTCATCATGTTGCTCCTTAGTTATGTTTCTATATAATGCAGATGTAACGTCAGTCAATTTTCAACATCAGTTATCAACCAAAGAAAGCAGTTCTTGCTACCGAGAAAATCGTTAATGCCATCCTGCATACAATGTGTTGTAATTTGAAGCCACTTTTTATTCGGAGACCATGCATGGGTTTGTGAAAACTGAATGATCAATCAGTTTATATTATATGTCATATTATGTCACTTGTCACGCAATGCATTGGTATTGTGTCATATTATGTCATTGTGTCATAATATGTGTCATATTATGGTATTGTGTCATATTATGTCACGCAATGCATTGGTATTGTGAAAACTTTTAATAAATCTTCTTTGAAAGGTTTAATGGCCCTGAAAAGCGCCGTGTTTTACGGTGGCTGGTTTTGCCACCAAAGCAGTCTGTATAAACAAACTTTTTCCTTCTTCTACCTGCTACCGTTTTGCGATTGCGTTTGCCACTCGCTGAAACTAGTTGTTGCCACCGAACCGAATGTGCTCTGTTCTGTAGGCGGGTTTTCTTATTGTCGTGAGCAGCTTTGCAAGCCAACTCGAGCACTCCGGCGGCCGAATTTCTATAACCGCTATTAGGTATATTGTGATGTGAAACGATGCCACACTACACCCACACTGATTTACGGTTTGAAAAAGAATGATATATTTTTCAGCGGATCCGCGCGTTTTGTACTTTAGCGGTACACGCTCACAGGATAGAGACAAATCGACAGACTCAGCCAAAGGGGCGAGTCCAACCAAACGAACGAATGCGCGTTAATAGGCAGCGATGGCAAAAAAATCAATTTGTGTTTTATTATTATTTTGGATATTGTTTTAGAAAGCATTGAACTGTATTTCGTAAACTCTTTTTTGGAAGGTTTAATGCCCCTGATAAGCGCCGTGTTTTATGGAATGGTTCCAATTTAGAAAACTTAGTACTCGTGGTTTTGAAAAAAACCATTTCGAACGCCCTCGATGCCGCCTTGTTCTGGATTTGCCACCAAAGCAGATTGTATAAAGAACAAACTCTTTTCTTCTGCTACCTGCTGCCGTTTTGCGATTGCGTTTGCGTCTACCTGTTGTTGTCTTGATGTCCACCGAACCAAAACGCGAGCAGTTTTGCCAGCCAACTCGATCACTTCGGCAGCCGAAACTCTATAACGGCGGCTAGGTGGACTGGTGCACTGGTAATAACGCGCACGGCCTAGCTACCCTTGCGGAGCAATTGGCGAATACACCTACGGGAAACTGCAGTCCAACACGGTTCGAGCGGGAGAATTACGCATGTGTGAGACTGCGACCAATGTTTCGTTCATTTTTTCTTCTTCCTTTCCAATCGTGCTTCATTGGATTTCGCTGCTGCTGTGGTTGCCCGTTTTGGTCGGTACGATTTGAGGAGCACAAAATGGACCAATCAAAAACGGGCACATAGTGCATTTTGACAATGCTTGATATTTCACAATTATTCAATTGTTTATCTCAAGAAAAATTAAATGTTATTCGTTATGATAGATGCGTAGATATATTTCCTATCAATTGATGCAAACACCTTTGCGATCTATTGAGAAATGCTCGAGTTATAAGCGTTCCAAATCTTGCATTTTTTCCTACTTGTTCAGTGCCTAGATTTTCATTTCACCCCCTATATCTTCCGGTTAGACGTAGTCCTACGTCAAAATTCCAGGTACCCAAATGTATAATTCTTTTGTACCTGTATCCGAGAATGAAGTAGCAGCAAAGTTGTACTCCAATGACAATGCAGCAAGTTATCATAATGTGTATAGAAATATAAGAAAATAATGAAAAAATAAATTATATACAACGAAATTGTTAGTTGATAAAAATAAATGTTGATAAAAAATAAATGCTAAAAATTCTAGTATTATTATTAGTATCTCTTAAACTCCGATAAATATAGGAATTATTTGACCAAATTGTAGAGAATTATATTTTTTCCTTTTATAAATGTTGTGTACTGTTGGTGCAATATGTATAACATGTTAAAAGTTTGTATTAAGATAAAAAAAACATTTTTTAATATCGCTACGTTTTATATTAACCCACATGTGTTCAAATGATTTTCAACGTAACTCCTAAAGATATAATTTTACCATGATGATGTATTTGGAAAAGTTGTTGGAAATTATAAGCAAATTCATAAAATTTCATGAACATGACGGTATAACACGACAAACATATAAAAAGGGAATATTAACTATAAAAAAGACCACAAATTAGAAATATGAATCAAAATATCTCGAGAATGGCTACATTTAGAAGGAGATTTATAATGAGCTTTTTTGTTTTAAATCACATTAGGAATCATAATTTGTGGCTGAAAATTATTGTTAACGTACAAAAATTCGAAGTATCGGAAATTCATAAAAATTCGATGTTCCACAAAGTTCGTCAAAAATAGTTTTACCATCTTGGACCCATTTTTTAAATTTTCTACATGACTTCTATTTTATATGAAAAAATTAAAAAATATGTATTTTGGATATTGCAAATTAATGTTTTTTTTTGTAAATAAAAAAAGAGTACTAATTTTTTTTCTCAGTGTATATTTTTTTCATGTTTAGACATCCATACTCTATAACTCTTTTTAAGACACTTGTTATCAGTACGTGCCTCTATCTGACTGTCAGCATTTTCCATACATGCGAAACTTAAGGAGGAATCGTACCTCGACCGATATATTACATGCCTAGTCCAAATGGTCAGCAGTGGTCAATAAAAAAAGAAGAAGAAATCTAAGAAAGGGAAAATAGTTTCTGGGAAAAACAAAGGACAGAATTGGAATAAAAGTTGACTAGAAAGGACGTATAGAATCTTTTCATAGTGCCTAAAGCTTATAGTAGAATATATATACACGTTACGATAAATGGAATATTTTTTCTAAAACGGTAAAAAATATACTTAAAACAAGTGAATTATAACCTAATTAAAAATATTCTATCTAAGCTATATATACAGCGCGGCGTCTAAGTGTAAATCCTAATTCTACTTAAATCTAATGAATCTTAAAGATTAAAATAATCATAGAGGTAAAAATTTGCCTTAACCTAGTGAAAATGTCTAATTAAAAATACTTACAAATGTAGATCAATCTAGGAGTTTCACATCAGAACATCAACGTAGTTGGCACCCGAGAAAACGCTCGTCAGGTCAGCAGATTCTGATCGGGTGAAGATAGTAAACGTGAGTTACAAAAAACTAAGTTCAATCAGAAAATATTCACACTATATTGTTTTATTGTTAGGAATTTTATAATTTTTCCAATCTGTGTGGAATAAAGAGGAAAACTATAAAAACGGAAACCATATCTATTTCGGTGCGACAACAACACTATTTCGGTACGACTCATAGTTTTTTAGATATAAATTATCAAAGATTTCTCCTACTAAAATCGATACGCCCTTTTCGAAAGTTACGCTTAAGTCAAAAAAATCCCAATTTCTGTGGAAAACTCATATTTCCTTCAACCCAAACGGAATACAAACTTTCATCCGAATCAAAAATACTCATGTTTTGTCATTTGTCGATTTCATTTGGAATTGCTCAGATAGATCTTGTGCTTATGTAATTGCATAAACCTCAAGGTGTAAAATTAATAAACGTGTGCTCTATGGTTTTCAGGATCATGTTACTAAATCTGTTCCATTCAATGGTTATCACAGCTCAATATTCAATGCCACAATCATGATAATTTGAAAATCTTCAATCTGTGGGTGAATATTAAAAATAGCATTATTGTATAAAAATTGTAAAGTATTCTATTTATAAATTCATGATAGATATTGTCAAAGTTCAGGCCAGCTTCGTTGCCAATTAGAAAATTATAGAGACTATTTCGACTTGTCGTTAGATAATCGGTAACGGAGCCCAGAACGGAGAATTATTCTGAGCTGAATTCAGCATAAGAACACTAGTGAGTGTGGTCAATAATCATTAATTCATAATAATGATTCAAGCAAAGCGGTGTTATGGTATTTCCGCTGATAAATAATGATTATTCAATGTAGCATAAACTTTCAGAGCACAATACACAATAATCATCCATAATTGGTGCTCGGATGAGAGTCCTCATTCCACATAGATCGGCAGTGCTTATTATGTAATCAGTGATTAAATCTGACATCTCAGATACTTATTTATATTTTAATATTTTTTTAAATAGTTTTTCTACGAGAATGGAGAGTTTTCGCGTGTATAAACACTTAATAAATGGTTGGGGGAAAAATTGTCACCGCCTAACGAATAGCGCTAGTGATTTACTTGCAACAGTCAATCAATTGATTGAATTGCTCTTAATTTCTGCCAATCGAGCTCCGCTCGGAACGTTAATTCCGGAAAATTAAATTAGTCAAAATGGGAAAGCCAAAGTGCAATTATAGGTATTTTTACATCCGTTTCGCTCGCGCGCCAGTTAGAAAAAGCGTTGCCGGCCAATGCAGCCATGCCCTGCCAGCGCCATTGCCCCGTACCGGAACTCAATTGAGTACATCAATAATTCATAAGCTGCTAAACCGACGGACGGCTAAAAGGACGACTACAGTTACTACAATGGGGATTATGAGTGTCCGGAACCTTGCGGTTGGGAACTCGGTTGGAGAACAAGTAAAGGTCGAGATTCAATGGCGATAACTAATAGCTTTCGAACGTGATAGTTTTACACTTTCGATGGAGGTAACACATCCCGCAGGCGGAGAATGGTTTTTTACGGAAAGCGACCTAATAGAAGGTCAGATAAGGGATGCCGCGAGCGATACGATAAAATGTGCAATAAATTAAATATAATTTAATGCTGGACACATTTTGCAGCTAGTAATAGGTCTTTATAGAGTTTGTCGAATAGAGAGAAGCAACACGGTGAAAATGAGGTTGTTGAAGGGTGTTAGTGTTGTTTTTGATATAAAATTAGCGAATTGGGAACGCGTTACTTTGAAATATACGGTAGAGCACCGATTGTCCGCGAATGCGATTTCCACAAAAACTTTTCTCGGAGTAGCCAATTTCAATGGAAGCGTCAACAAAAAGGAAAATTCAAAAGGCTCTATGAGGCGAACGTTGAAAATAACTGACCGATTTGTTGTTAATCATAATTCCGTAGGCCTTTCCGGAATTTGTCGGTGAGTGGCAGAATCTTTTTGTTTTGCTTAGGCCGTAGGTTTTACATTATCTGATTTTTGAATTACAAACTTTTCGCTGCGACCAGGAGTCTTGGCAACATCTCCCCACCCGTGAACTAATCCCTGATCTGTAGCGACGTATTTTGGACTCCCTCCGGCAGCGGCCGACTTTATTTCCGAAAGCTCTGCGTTAACGTCCGGGTGAAAGAAAGAATCGTTCGTTTTCGGAATTTATTTATTTTTATTTCATTACATGAAATTTCATCAATCTCTCTCCGTTTTTCAAGCGTTTCAATACTTATCAACATGCAACGAGTTTCATATGGAGGAAGTGGAAATGTTGTCCAACCTAACTTCCTCAGAGCAAATAACACAAATTGTTTCTGAACGGATTCTATTCGATTGGAGTGCAGTTCTTGATAGGGTACCCATACAACACTACAGTATTCTAAAATCGATCTAGCATAGGTTACATACGAAGCCTTGATTGAGTATGGACCCCTGAAATTGTAAGAAATCTTTTTATGAATCCGAGCATACTATTTGCCTTATTGATCATCGCGTTATAGTGCTCGACAATAGTGAGTTTTGAATCGAGAATCATACCTAAGTCTCTAATTTTTACACATCTCTCTACAGTTTCTAGACCTAAAGAACATGCGAAGTTATAAGTCTTATGATATCGAGTATACGTTATAATACAGGGTTTTCCATTTTGGGCTTCCGAAAGTATACAGCCCTGCGCTGACAACCGTTTGACATAGCTGTCATCCAAAGCGTCATATCGTTAGTTGAATGTCTGCCATTTTACAATATGAATCGTTTTAGCATCGCACAACGTGTTAGTTTTGTTGAATTATACTATAAAAATGATGAAAAACCGGCAAATGTTTTTCGAGCATTACGGACGGATTTTGGTCGTCATGGACGGCCTACAGAGCACACAATCGCTAATGTAGTGCGTAAATTCGAACAAACTGGATCCGTAGCGGATATTGTGAAACCTGTATATCATCTGTTGCTGCCAGTGTGGAGGATGACCCGAATGTTTCGATTTCACGCCGTGCTCAGCAATTGGGCTTGTCAAACACATCATTGTGGCGAATTTTGCATTTGGACTTGCACCTACATCCATATAAAGTCCAACTGGTACAAAAATTAGAGCGTGGTGACCATGGAATGCGTCGGGCATACGTCGATTGGGTGAACGAACAACAGCAGCAAAATGCTGAATTTTCGCATCAAATTTTCTTCAGCGATGAGGCACATTTCGAGCTCGGTGGCTATGTGAACACCCAAAATTTCCGCATATGGCTCAGAAAATCCACACGTGATTGTTGAGAGGCCATTGCATCCGCCAAAAGTCACTGTTTGGTGCGCATTATGGTCTGGTGGAGTCATCGGGCCGTATTTCTTTGAAAATGAGGACGGCGAGACGGTAACTGTGAATGGTGAGCGCTATGGCCGCATGTTGACCGATTTTTTTTTTGCCACAAATTGAAGATATGGATACGGATGACATGTGGTTTCAGCAGGACGGCGCCACGTGCCACACAACACGACCGAACATGGCCATATTGCGAACGAAATTTGAGGGACGCATAATTTCGCGTTTTGGTGATGCCAATTGGCCGTCCAGATCATGCGATTTGAACCCGCTAGACTTTGTTTTGAGGGGTTATGCGAAAGACTGTGTCTATGCCAACTCTCCGCAAACTCTTGAACATTCGAATGACAACATTCGTGAAGTTATGACCGAGATACCGCCCCATATGTGCCGAAAAGTCATCGAAAATTACCTGTTCCGGATCAAGGTGTGCGAGGAAGCCCTAGCCCTAGAATGATGTTGTATTTCACACATAATGGTGTACGGTTCTACTATTAATAGAAAACTTAATTATATGTACCTGAATTATATATACTTGGTAAGGAGAGAGGAATTGGGAAAAATGCATACTGGAAGGGAGAATTGTTACCTTTGGTTGCGGACGGACGCATTGAAGATAGCGGCGAATAAATTAAAGTCGTAATCGAGGGACAGTGGTCTTTATTATTTAAACTATGAATAAACTACATTATTACATTTGGCGACGAGCAGAATCGGTTTGTTAAAAATAAATAAACGCTTCGGAAATAAGGAAGAAAAATTTTAGTTCATGAAAACTTTCCATATGGCTGGAGATTCAAAATGGCTGAAATCTGCTGAACAGCACGAACGAAAAACGATTGGGGGAAAGAGGATATAGCTAAACACGTCATAAATGTGTGTATGTGTGTGGTTCGGTTGGATGCAACTGAGATAGGAAATGAAAAAAAAACGTAAACAAGTGTCGAGGTTATAGAAAGAGGTACAGAAAAGAAAATAATCAATGCGTGCTTGTTAATGAAGGTGAAGCGTGTCCGACAATAAACAAACGTGTCAATTGGTGAATTAGTTGGACGGTGTTTTGTTTCTCCTGATTTGGGGATAAGCAGCAGAGGAACACTAGATTCGGGAATCAGATTATGTTGTTGATGAGTTGAGTAATGGTGCATGGTTGCGATTTTAGCTGTATGCGTCTGAAATAGAAATCGAAGGAGTCCGATTTGGGAATCGGTTGGTGTTGAGACGAGCATGAATATTCGATTTGGGAATCGATTTGATACTGTTGGATGAGACAGTATGATAAAGGTATGCTTTGAAACATGTTGACAAAAAAAAACACTTTGTGAATCCGATTTGGGAATCGGTAGTTCTGGAACTCTGGGGAGTTTTCCTTTGATATTCTTCTGTTTATCATCAAGCATTGGTGATTGTGAGACCAGTAATGATTATTGAGATGCTGGTGACTTGATGTAAGTTATATAGAATAGATACAGAATAGGAACAAAGAATGTAAACAATGTATGCAGAAATGTAAAGGTGATTTATTTTTGTTCTTATTTGAACCATTTTGTACACACATATGCACCCACTTATCAAGAAGTCAAGTATGGGATAGAAATGTTGGGTAATGAGTAAATATGATTTTGACATTTTTTCTCTGTGCCATCATTATTTGTTTTGTTCCATTAGTTGATTATGTTGATTATATTGTTTCAGATGGAATCGTCCCGTGCTATACCACCTTTCAGGTGTTATGAGATCGAAAAGACAAAATTGCATAAGGAATGGCAAATTTGGAAGCGATCTTTAGAATATTATTTTGAAGCAGAGGACATTACCGATCAGAAGAGGAAGCGAGCAAAACTGCTGCACCTCGGTGGGCCTCAACTACAGGCAGTTTTTCAGTCACTTCCAAACAGCGAGAAATTTGCAGTGGTATCTCTGGAGAAGGCGTATTATAGCGTGGCGATCCAAGCGTTCGACGATTTCTTTCAGCCAGGGCGACAAGACGTGTTGGAGCGTCATATCTTGCGAAAGATGAAGCAACAGGACGGTGAAAGATTTATCGATTTCGTCATCAGGATTAGACAACAAATAAATGAATGTGGAGTTGACAAATATGAACCGGAAATTTGTAAGATTCTTTCGGACATCATGCTAACAGACATTATAGTCGAGGGCTGCGTGTCAGATGAACTGAGGAAACAGATTTTACAGAAGGACCGTTCAGTCGAGGAAATTGAAGAAATAGGAAAGTCGCTAGAAGGAATCCAAAAGCAATTGAAGGATTTGGCATCGAGTCGTGAAGAACCAAAACTTTATGAACGTGTATATGGCATTCAGGCCAAGCGACGTTATCAGCCTTCAAAACAGAATAGAGCGAGAGACTTTCAATCGAAATTTAAAAATCCGGAGATAAAATGCTTCAAATGTGGACTTTTTGGACACTTCTCGACCGATGCCCGATGTTCGGCCAAAGGAAAACTTTGCAATCGTTGTAAGAAGTCGGGACATTTTGAAGCCCGATGCAGAATGCAGCTTGGAGCTCCTCTCTGGAAATAAGAAACGGTAGAAACCAAGAAAATTCGTACAGTTGACAGTCCCTCTGTAAATGATCACGTTGTCCAAGAATCAAACGCAATTGTAACCAATGAACCATCGGCAAGTGCTCATTCGAAAACATACTACGCTTTTTATTCAGGAAATGAATCATGGAAATGAATACGGTGACCTGTATAATCGGTGGCGTTTCTCATCCGATGTTAATAGACTCAGGAGCAGAGGCAAACCTAATAACCGGTGTAGCATGGGAGGAGCTCAAATTGGCGGGAATCGAAGTAATCAGCTGCGAAAAAGGAAGCAATCGTGTGCTGAAAAGCTATGCCAATAATATTCCTTTGACGGTATTGGGTACGTTTCTAGCAGTTGTCCAAGTTGCAGCTAGGACTGTAGAAGCTGAATTCTTCGTAATCCAAGGTGGACAACGCTCTTTTTTGGGAGATGCCACTTCCAAACAGTTAGGGATATTGAAGGTTGGTTTGGAAATAGATCAGATATCAGAGCGGCTGCAACCACTTTCCAAGATCTCGGGCATTTGTGTACATATTCATTTGGACCCCAATATTAAACCGGTTTTTCAACCAATGCGGAGAGTTCCGGTGGCACTAGAGGATGCTGTCAACAATAAACTTGAAGAGCTGATGGCTAGAGATATTATAGAGGAGAAAAAAGGTCCAGTGAGCTGGGTACCTCCGTTGGTAGTGGTTGGAAAGGCAAACGGCGAACCCAGAATTTGCCTGGATTTGAGAAGAGTAAATGAAGCAGTGATGAGGGAAAGACATCCGATGCTGATGATCGACGACTTCCTGGCTAGAGTTGGACCAAATATGATTCGTAGTAAATTGGATGTCAAAGATTCCTTCTTACAACTTGAGTTGGACGAAGCGTCCAGAGATGCGATGGTGTTTCTCACTGCACGAGGATTGTACAGATTTAAGCGAATGCCATTCGGGTTGGTGTCTGCTCCTGAAGTTTTCCAGAAAACTATGGACGCGATACTGGCTGGCTCTGAAGGAACCTGGTGGTACATTGATGATGTGTATATCGAAGGCTAGGATAAAAAGGAACACGATGAGCGTGTGGCAAAGGTAGAACAATTCATGAATTAATTTCTTTTTTTTATTCTCTCAATTAATCGTCGGAATTTTTTGATTCTCGGTATGAGTTGTAAATAAAAATGATAGGATGATTTACATCGATTTAGTTCTTTATGTTGTTTTTGTTTTTCTGTTTACTATTTCATTCAGGTGTTAGACAGGTTGAAAGCAAGGAATGTACAGCTCAACTGGAATAAATCTGTCTTTGGGGCTGTTGATATAGAATTCCTCGGTCATAAGATAACCAGCACGGGAATAATACCATCGGATGCTAAAGTGGAAGCACTTGTTGCTTTCCGGAGACCTGAAAATGCCAATGAAGTATGCAGCTTTCTAGGGTTGGCGAATTACCTAAATCGGTTTATACCCAATTTGGCCACAGTAGATGCACCACTTAGAGACTTGACAAAGAAAGGAACCACATTCAATTGGTTAACCAAACAAGAGAGGGCGTTTAATACAATCAAGACAACATTGTCTGATTCGTCTACGTTAGGCTTCTATCGAAGGTGAGACAGAACACTGGTGATGGCTGATGCTAGTCCGATCGGTCTTGGAGGCTTGCTCATCCAGGTAGATAAGCAGGATAGGCATAGAGTAATTAGCTACGCGTCGAAGTCGCTAACTGATACGGAAAAACGATATTGTCATACTGAGAAAGAGGCACTTGCGTTGGTGTGGTGCGTCGAAAAGTTTTACATTTATTTATATGGGATACAGTTTGAGATTCTGACCGATTGCAAGGCATTGATCTATCTGTTCACGCCTCGCTCTCGTCCATGCGCCCGTATCGAACGGTGGGTACTTCGTCTTCAAGGATTTGATTATGCAATAACACTCATACCTGGAGATCAAAATCAAGCAGACGTGTTATCCAGACTGCCTACATTGAAGCCAATTCCGTTTGACTCACGAGAAGAGATAATGATTAAAGAGATAACAGATTTCGCCGCTCATGTTGTGACTGTTCCATGGGATGAAATGGTCGAAGCTACCAAATCAGATGTAGAAATACAGACAGTTTTGGAAATCTTGGGACAAGAAAAACGTGATGAACTACCAATAGAGTTTCGTGTTTTTGCCAATGAGTTATGCAGAGTAGGAGACATTCTACTACCGAGGGAGCGTATAGTAGCCCCTAAGGTGTTACGACCTCGGATTCTTGAAATTGCGTACGAGGGTCACCTAGGAACCTCAATGATGAAATCAACATTGCGTTTGTCGGTTTGGTGGCCCAAGATGGACCGAGACGTGGAGATTTTCGTTAGGAATTGTCGTGGATGTATACTGGTGTCAGCTCCAGATGTACCAGAGCCCATGACGAGGAAACAGATGCCTGCAGGACCGTGGCAAGAAATAGCTGTTGATTTTCTCGGACCACTTCCTGAAGGTTAATGGCTGTTCGTGGTAGTTGATTATTACAGTCGTTTTGTAGAAGTTGTGGAAATGAGGAACATCACTGCTGCCGACACAATACGTGAGCTTTCTACGATATTCGGTCGTTTTGGCATTCCTATCACAATGAGAGCTGATAACGGACCGCAATTGAGCAACGAGTGTAGGGAGCTCAGGCAATTCTGCGAGGAACTTAACATCGAATTGGTCAACACGATCCCATACTGGCCTCAAGCCAACGGTGAAGTAGAGCGCCAGAATAGAAACATTTTGAAACGTTTACGAATTGCGCAGGAATTAGGCAATGACTGGCGTTTAGAACTGAGAAAATTTTTACTGGCGTACCATTCGACAATGCATACAACAACTGGGAAGTCCCCGTCGGAGCTGATGTTTGGGCGCAGAATCATGAACAAATTAACATCGATTCCGAAACACAAAGAAGATGAAGAAGTGAGGGATCGTGACAAAATAGTGAAACAAAAAGGGAAGGAATACGCAGACAATAAACGAAAGGCTCGGAATAATGAAATTGCAGAGGGAGACTTGGTATACGCTAAACGACAGAAGAAGGAACACAAATTGGCTACAGATTATTCTTCAGAGCTATTCAAAGTGATAAAAAGAATAGGGTCAGAAGTCACCATCAAGTCATTGATGTCAGGGAACGAATATAAACGCTATGTATCACATCTGAAGAAGGCAGAAGCTCAAGCACAGAATACAAATAGAAATTCAGATGAAAGAGACGAAACAGATTTATCAATAGAGCGGGGAAATTCTAGTAGTGCAAAACGAACAGATCTATTATCAGAAAACCTTCAACGAAATGAGTCTAGGGAGGAAGATACAAGTTCTACCGCATTATCTGAGAAACGAAGAAGTTCAGTACCGAAGAAGTTTAAAGACTACGTGCCATTTTGAAATTTAGAAATAAGGTGGGATGTAGGGTTCTACTATTAATAGAAAACTAAATTATATGTACCTGAATTATATATACTTGGTAGGGAGAGAGGAATTGGGAAAAAGGCATACTGGAAGGGAGAATTGTTACGTTTGGTTACGGACGGACGCATTGAAGATAGCGGCGAATAAATTAAAGTCGCAAACGAGTTGAACAGTGGTCTTTATTATTTAAACTGTGAATAAACTACATTATTACAAGTGGCATAAACCAAACTTTAATTTGAAATAAAAGTTTCATCGAAATTCGAATTCTAAGTGTGTTTTATTTCAATTTACATTCGGAATTTAAAGTTGGAAAACCCTGTATTACACTTTTCAACATTAACCCTTTCACGTTCAACATTGAGTCTCACTCGATATGAAATGATTGTGCCAAAACGTACAATATCGAGGCTCTCTCGTGGTGCGTTCGCATGTCACAAGGCGCTAAAACGTTCAGCAGCGTTTGCATTTGAAGGAGTTAATACCCAGAAGGCTTTTTACGCACCATCCATAGAAAATATCAATTTCCTGTTGGAAGAGTTCGAGATCACAACGCTCAGTTACTTCCATATACAATTTCATGTCATCAGCATAAATAGAACGTTGTGGTTGGTTAGTACCTAAGTGGTGCGGACTCAATCCACTTCATTTTCATGCAAATTCACGTATTCCTTCAAGCGATTTCTCGCAATGAGTTCTCAGACCACCAGAGATGTCAGATTTACAGATATGTTTGTAAATTTACAGACATATCTGTAAAATATTTTTATTTTTGTTGCAGACTTTTTGGATATTACAACATTTCACAGGTTTTTGAAAAACGAGAGGCTCTATTCATCACATCAAAGATATTTGACTCACCGTATGACATTTTCTCATAGTTTTAATACATAAAAAGTTTTTATATTTAGTTTACATCAATACAAATGACGTTAGGCCTATTTTTTGAGTCATTCATCAACACTCTGCCGCCCGGCGTAACCACGGTGGTTACGTGCGCAAATAGGTCGCATCGCAGTGATGTCGTGAGCATAGCATCGCTCAGTGGCCGACAATAACTTGTACACGTCAACCATTTTTATGATTTCATTAGTACTTTTGCCCTGACATCATTATTTATATCAATACTAGCTGACCCGGCAAACTCCGTCCCACCCAAAATTTATTTTTTGTTATCACATTCACGTTTTCTTACTAAGCGCTCGTTCATGGATCCAATCGCAGAACTGTTCATTGATTGATCTTCTAATCTACCCTTTAAAATTACCTTTTACTATAAAATTCCTAGTACTTCTACCAAAACTCGTCATTATAATATCATTATTAGGGATTTATTTTCAGACCCAATTCTCGTTCAAGATTCTCCGAACCACTTGCAAATAACATGTTTCTCCGTTACATGGAATAAATGTTTGATGCAGAAAATACGATAGAATGAAGACATTCCTCGAGTTTTGCTCTTATCAATACATTCAGCGATCCATTTTTATTTATATAGATACAAGAAGCTATAGGAGTGAGTTTTATCACATTAAATTCAATTTCCACTTTCGAACAAAGAGAACAAAGATCAATTTCGTTAGCGCAAACATCAAATAGACTAACAACGCTTGTCACTATGAAATTGTAGAACATATGGGAAACGAATTTTCGCAAATTTTCAATTGTCATGTTTGGTTGGAGTATGTTTGATTGAAATATGTGTTTTAATTTTTTGGAACCCTCCCTCTATTCCAGCAGAGGGAGGGGTGTCATACCATCATAGAAACATTTCACGTACCCAAAAACCCTCACATCCCAAATTTGGTTCCGTTTGCGTAATTGATTCTCGAGCAATGCAGCCCCTCCCGCCCTGAGGCAGAGGGGAGGAGTGTCAAACCACCATAGAAACGTGTATTGCCCCCTACAACCTCCATATACCGAAATTAGTTCCATTTGCTTCATTAGTTCTTGAGTTATGCAGAAACTTATGCTTCAACTGTATGGTAGCCCCCCTTAGAGAGAGGGGAGGAGTATTGAATCACGATAAAAACCTCCACATGCCAAATTTGGCTCGATTTGCTTGATTAGTTCTCGAGTTATGCAGAAATTTGTGTTTCATTTGTATGGCAGCCTCCCCTTAGGGAGGGGGGAGGAGTGTCGAACCTCCATAGAATCGTTCATAGATTCCCAAAACCTCTATATGCCAAGATTGATTCAATTTTCTTGATTAGTTCTTGAGTTAGAAAATTTCCGATTCCATTGGTATACAAATCGTCTGTTCGCAATAAAAATAGTTATTAACGTTAACTTTATTTCATAAAAACGTGACCTGTTTTTTGATTCGGCACCCTTAATGAAAGACGTAGTCCTACGTCAAAATTGAAAATGATAAGAGTGCGGATCGAGACGACCGTGGAAGTAAAAATCAGTCAGTTTAGCGATCAAGTGGGCTGGGCACCCAGCACATCTTCCGCCATCTTATCAGCAGGGAGCCATCGTTCGGCTTCGGGTGGTCTCTGATTATACTGCGGACGCTCATAGGTACACAGAGCTTATTTATGACGTTTAACTAACAAAATATCGAGCCAAGTTCTGCCCTCCACACAGTCGTCCCGAGCCGAGCGCTATCGTCCTGATCTGCAAATAATTTAATTTCCATTTTTACACGGCACAGTCGTCCCGATCCACACTCTTTTCGTTGTATTTTTTTTTTTTTGACGTGGGACTACGTTTAACCGGAATATATGAAGGGTAAAATGAAAACCTAAACACAGAACATGCAGGAAAAAATGGATAATTTCTAATGCTTATAACTCGAGCATTTCTTAAGAGATCGCAAAGATGTTTGCTTCAATTGATAGGAAACATGTTTACACATCTATCAAAATTATTAAAATGTCATTTGTCATGAAATAAACAATGTAATAACTGTGAAATCTTTATCTAAATTATCTAAACGCCCTAACTTCCACGTTTGGATTGGGCCGATTTACGTTTTCCCCAACACATACTCCAAAATCAATGCGCCTGAGGAAATCGGCATTGCAAACTGTTGCAAGTGAGAGGTATTTTTGTTCCCACCGAAATGTGTTTCCCTAACACGAACTTCAAAGCCGAGGTGCCTGGGGAACTCGGCGTTGCAAACACATGCAAGTCAGGGGTATGAAACACACGTTTTTGCATAACTCGATAACTAATCTAGCAAATGGAACCAAGGGCCCTATTCCAGAAAACGAGTCGAGGAGACGAGCGCCATTCCAGATGACTCGGCGAAAAACAAACGAGAAACTCGTCTGTGCTGACGGATTAAAATCCAGTATCTGAACTGTCAGCCCGACGAGCAGAGTTTGTTTTGATCAAGATGTGTATATATTAATAACGTGTGTATATATAAATAAGGTGTGTATATATAAATATCAGGTGATTTAATCATGCGATATGTATTTTGAGCCATACTGGAATTGCTGTCGGTATTGTTTACAAACAGACTGTCGCCGACCACGTCACCCATAGAATATACAGATTGGAGATGCTACACAATCTGATACGGAGTGTAAGCTTTAGATGATTTTAGTTTATAAATTAATGAATTACTGTTACAAGTGGTCTTAAAAGAAAAGTATTATTCTGAAAACCATACCGAGCATGGTAGCAAAGTATTGTTATGATTCGAAGCAGCGAATGTGAATGAAACCAGAAAAATCTGGGATTGGTTCGATGCAAGCAGCAAGGGTAAACTGTTCAATCAAATGAAGAGAGTAGCTGTCGGCAAAGCTATTAGAAAGCTTTTATTCAGATATATAGAACTGCACTGGAAGTGTGGGATGGCGTTTGTGAGCTACAACATGTAAGTTTATTGAGAAACCGTTTCATTACAAGCCGTATTTTTAATTCGTATGCATTTTCAACAGTTACCAATGCATTCACCATCAAGAGCAGATACTAATACCTATCCTGCAGAAATTGAGCAGTTTCACTCTCTAGTTAAGTAGTTATCCTACGTGCGACAATTGCCACCAAGAGTTCATAACCGTCAACAACATTTCCGAGATGGAGCTAGAGTTACTGATTGATGGCCACCAGCTGTCAAATAATGATAACATTTCCGAGACGGATACAATCGAACAGAGACCCGAAACGCTAATCAATAAATAAAATGAAAAACTCTTATATCAGAAAAATAGACGAAGAAGAAAACAACACCTTAATAATTCCGGCTGCAAGAAAATGTAGTCTGGATGCTCCGCATAAGAAAATCCGTCACAAAAGTAGAAAAGCCCCGCGGACATACGGTTACACACAGGTGAGAACACGAAATCTAACTGCAAGTTGGAACTCATTCAAGTTGATTAAAACGAGGTCTATTCAATAATTCATTCAGATTTAATCCACATTTTCCGAAGACGTTTAACGCTCTACAACCTAACCCCGCCTTTAGACGAGCTTCACGGATTTTTTTTTCAAATTCTTCAGACATTATTTTCAATGTTCACCCTCACTAGAGGTTTTTAGAATAATTTCATCTATCATACATACAATTTTTTGCATGAAAAGGCAACAGTATGCGTTGTTTGTTACCGCTACCAGATTAAATGATAATAACATAGTTCCACTCTGGGTTTCAAAAATGATATTTACGCAGATATTTTATGCTGCCTCCAACAATGAATTCTCGAAAGTATAAAATATAGTATTATCCTGGTTCATAGATCCGATTGGTAATACTAAAAGCGAAATGCATTGTGAATATCATTTTATAATTTGAGTTTCCTGCCATACCATTTTCCGAAAATTATCTTCTTTTTTTTTGACGCTGTTTAGCCTCAATCTTCACACTTAGTTCCTCATAGCTTTCTTCAATAAAATGATTCGAGCAAACACCATATTTTTTGGTCTGGACACCAGGTATCAGGCAACAACAAAACAAACAACCCCTGCTCTACAAATCGTATTTCCCTTCATATTAAAATGACGATGATGCTGGTGTACAAATATATACACAGCTATACACATATATACACCTTGATCACAACCAATATACACACCTTGGTCACAACCAAATGTAAATATTGATATTGCTATCCGTCAAAAATGAAAGAGCTCTACCAATCTACCTAATAAAACATTTCAATGAAACTCGTGTACTGGAATAGGATATTTTGCTCGTCTCGACAGTGACTGAATCCGAGACGAGACGAGATGAATTCTCGCGTAACTTTTGAGAAGGTCCTATGTAACAAATGTAAACAAATCGAGTTAATGGATGCCCGCTATTAGTTTTCAATCATTGAATGTATTACAAAAACAATCGTTCACGTATCTATCTTCTTCATCTTTTTATCGCCGATACAAAAAATATCCAATGTACAGATTCGGGTTTTATGCGCCCGGCTGTTACTTCGGACGCCTCTTTTCTCCGACGCCCGAAACGTCCGAAGTAACAAAGCAGTCAACACAATACGAAGTCGTACTTCGGCCGTTTTGAGTTTTTGTTTCTTACAGGTGTTGTTACCGATTTTAGTGCAATTAGACGAGTGATAACAATAACAATCTGCCTTTAGAATGAAATGCTGTTATTTGGATTGTTGTTTAGTAGTTAGTTTCAAATTCTTATCGTAATACGTAATTTGTCCAATGTGCAAATGCGGGCAGTCAAAAGGTCCAATGTAACATTTTTCGCTCTTAGTCTTCAACTTTAATCTCAAATCACGGAACAACAGTTACGATTGGTTTTTCAGAGTTATTCTTGACTGCTAGTGGTGAAAGTAGCGACAAAGATCGGAAGCTTTTAAGACAATTCGCGGGATAATGTTTGGGTCTTCAACTTCGTTTTTCTCGAGTTGACGAAAATGTTACATTGGACCTTTTCAAAAGTTACGCGAGAATTGCTCGTCTCGTTTTCTGGAATAAGGCCCCAAATTTGACATGTTTTTTTTTTGCTGTATTAGAGTGACTTTCAGCCTTAGGCTGGTTCGTCACATGGGTCAACGGATTCATTGCGCAAATAACTCGCAAATGGAACATAACTCGAATCAAGCAAATGGAACCAAATTTGACATGGTTTAGGGAACAAGAAATGGTGGTTAGACACTCCTCCCCTGGAAATGGAAATGGATTTTCCGGCAAAAAAGCACTCCTATAGCTTCTACCTATAACAGTTCAACTGAAAAGTTCATAAGGTTGACGTCTAGATGGCGCCTCTTGCAAGAATCTACTTGACTATCACAAAGCACCATCTTTCAATGGATACGTGTCAAAATGCAATCGGTCGATTGGTTTGTGAATTACAGCATTGAGAGTGAAGCAACTTTTGTTATTGTGAAAAAAATTGAAAAATCCGAATTTCGTGTATTGATTGTAAAATTGCATGAATTGGGCCTCGAATTGCTTCCGCATCCACCGTATTCTCCAGATCTGACCCCCAGCTACTATATTCTGTTCGCAGACCTGAAGAGAATGCTCGCTGACAAGAAATTCAGGACCGACGATGAAGTGATTACCGAAACTGAGGCCTAAATTGGCATCGAAAAGTTGTAAGATCGCTATAATCGCTGTATCGCCCTCGAAGGCAATTATGTTGAATAATAAAATTGAATTTTGCAGAAAAAATTAGTTTTACTGTGTTATCTTATAAAATCTTCAGCCGAACTGTTATAACTAAGAACGGATCGCCAAAATTGATGGTTAGCGCAAAACTCGAGGAAGAAATTGTCCAATATGATATGTATTCTTTTTATTATATTTTCTGGATGAAACATGTATTCCACGTAACGGAGAAACATGTTTTGTGCAAATGATTGAAAAACATTTGAACGAGAATTGTGTCTGAAAATAATTTAATGCTATAATCATCGTTACACGTACAAAATAGTTAAAATAAAATCACAAAACACCAAAAATTTGGTGTTTTGTGATTTTATTTTAAACGGAGCCCGCCGGGCTGCAGGTTGATGATGGCTGCCCTAGATTAATGAAGGATGTTTCAATGTCAAAATTCAATCATAATGAGACAGTTCATCGTTTTTTTCACTTAGTTTTGACGTAGGACTACGTCTAACCGGAGTATATGGGGGTGAAATGAAAACCTAAACACAGAACATGCAGGAAAAAATGAAAGATTTCGAATGCTTATAACTCGAACATTTTTTAATAGATCGGAAAGATAATGGCATCAATTGATAGGAAATATTTCTACACGTCTATCACAATTAATAAAATGTAATGTTTCATGAGATAAACAATTGAATAACTGTAAAATGTCAAGCGTTATCTAAACGCCCTAACGGCCTCGTTTTGATTGGTCCGATTTATGGTTTCCCCAATACAGACTTCGAAATCAATGTATCGTTCTGAATCATATTTTGGACATCATATTTCGGACACTTTGTTCTAATATCTTTAAATGCATAATGCACTGATGATATAACTATAAAATTAATATAACAATTGCTTCTTTAGCGTTATTCTTGGTTTCACTATCACTTCATTTGAGAATTACATTTGAATTATTACATAGTAGGAAAAAATCCAACAGCACTACTCATAATCGTTTGTGTTTGACGTTTGCTTAGCGTGAGCACGTAGAATTTACCTCATCATCAATATTTAAATTTCTCTCGTGTTTCATCAGTTCTCATCATCGTTATCAGGTTAATGTGATTGCAAGTAAGTGTTTCGCAGTTGACTATAAAATATAATCAAGTGTAATGTAATTTTCGTTCAAAAAATTACAAAATCAATTGTCCGAAATTTGATTTTTTTATAAATAGTGTCCGAAGTTTGATCCTTATTAACTTGATTTGAAAAACATTTTATTCGATGATTTTTTTAAGATCTCAATCAAATAGGTATCAAAGTAGAAAGCTTAAAAGCATATTGGACTAATTTATTAAAAATATCAACCAAATAATACCTGTGTATAAAGTTTAGATCTGTTTTCTGCATCATATGCCTTAAGCGTCCGAAATATGATTCTTAACAGTACCTGTGGGAATCCACTTTGCAAATATACATGCAAGTTTTCACTTTTTCACTAGTCACCCTATCTGTTGATATAGTCCATGTTTTATCGTCAATCTTGTTTACGTTTTATCGCCATAAAACCATTATTTTAATTTGTTGTTTTGTCGTCGATCTGCTGCTCTACGTTCCTACTGCAGTCAACGTTCTCAACACTCGAAGCTGCAGTTCAATCGGACCAGTAATGAGTACAGGAGATACAATGGATTTTTGTATGCCAGATACAAGATTCGTATTGAGGAGAGCCTACGTGTGAATCCAAAACGGTTCTGGTCGTTCGTCAACTCAAAGCGAAATGAAAACGGTCTCCCGACATCAATGTATCTTGACGAACTTTCTGCTGACTCGATCAGTGGAAAATGCGAACTATTTGCACGACAGTTCAAACGCGCCTTCAACAGTTATACAGCTCAACCTGAACAGGTGAGATTATCTGTCCAGGATGCTCCCCGGGATGTATATAGCGTTGAAATGTTCGAAATATCTGAACAGGATGTAGTCAAAGCAATTCAAAGGCTTAAATTCTCGTATGTTCCAGGCCCGGATGGAATTTCACCTGCAGTGTTGAAAAAATGCAATTCTGCACTGGCCTCTCCGCTGACGAAACTTTTTAATCGATCACTGCAGCAACGTGTGTTTCCCTCGAGCTGGAAAAAATCGTACCTATTCCCCATCCACAAGAAAGGAGATAAACGAGATGCTAAAAATTATCGCGGCATTACTTCTCTTTGCGCCTGCTCGAAGCTGTTTGAGATCATTATAAATGAATCGCTTTTTGCTAGTTGCAAGCAGTAGATCTCAACGAATCAGCATGGTTTCTACCCACAAAGATCCGTGAACACCAATCTAGTTGAGTTCTCATCGCGTTGTATTCGCGTGTATGACGTTAAGCGTCGAGAAATGCCAAGTTATATCGTTCACCAGAAAGCAGAATCCCATCAATTTCTCCTACATGTTATCCGGCAAAGCCATCGAGCGGGTTCAACAAGTGCGCGACTTGGGTGTAATGCTTGACAAGGAGTTCACTTTCATCTACCACTACAACGACATCATCTCCAGGGCAAACAAGCAGCTCGGTTTTGTTCTGAAGGTAACCAATGGATTTAAGGATCCGCTTAGCTTGAAATCTCTATACTGTGCGCTGGTTCGTTCTATCCTGGAATTTGCTTCTGTTGTATGGTGCCCTTTCCCCAGCATTTGGAAAGCGCGCATTGAATCTGTACAAAGAAAGTTCGTACGTCGTGCTTTGAGGAATCTTCCATGGCGGAATCCAAGGGAATTGCCTCCTTACGAGGAACGCTGTAATCTGCTGCGAATTGATACTATGGAAAACAGGCGATCTGCAGCACAAGCCATGTTTATTGCGAAGCTGCTGAGGATCGAGATTGACTCCCCTTTCTTGCTAGCTAATCTAAACATGTATGCTCCAGAACGCACCCTACGTCATCGTGATTTCCTTAGGCAGCAAACGAAACCAATTAAGCATATGGAGGTTTTAGGGTGCAATAAATGTTTCTATGGTGGTTAGACTCTTCACCACCCCCCCAATTCGTAGTTGCTCTCCGTGATTGACCTGAATCAACCAAATTGCACAAAGAACACACAGAATGACGCTTGGGACTATCAAATCATTCTCGTTGTGCAATTTTCGGCGATTCGAGCTTTAAATGGTCAATAATGACGCCGGCCACGTCCTTACAGTCACCAGGGGAAGGGAAGGAATGTTAGTAAGATATTCGCCGCCCGAAGGCCAGAAGGGTCGCCTCTATAGCGTGGTTCCCTAGCGTTTATCATGGGAGGGATATTTGTTAGAGAGGAGAGGTAAGAATCAGGATTCACTGAGGTAAGTGATATGATTATGAAAACGCAAACAATCGATCACTCTTAAAATGAAATTCCAATTTTTTTATAATTTAAAACACGCGGCAGAGATTATGTTTTGGTATCCTGAATAGGAAAACCTATGAAGTTGCTTCTTCTAAATTTATTATTTATCTCACGTACTTCTTATCGTAATCGACGGCAGAGAGATATCTCAAGGGAAACCTGAAAAGGTAATTACGAGAACTCATCTAAAACTATTCGACCTGGGGATACATTTCGTTATTCAGTGCGTACACTTTATTGAATTTCAAACGTGGTGGCAGAAAATTATTGTTGGGAAACCTGACAAGGTAACCGAGATTTTTTTTTAAATTAATCTAACTGGCGATGTATTGCGTTATTTATCGTGTCTACTCATTATAAAACTCTAATCGCGATGGCAGAAAATTATTCTTGAGAAACCTGACAAAGTAACCGAGAAAATTCTTCTAGTATAAATCTAATATATTACGTTAGTTGTCGTGCCTACTCTCTATCGAGCTCCAATCGCGACGGAAATAAAAAGAACTAACGAATTAAATAACTAAAGAACTACAGAACTACACAACTAAAGAACTACAACACTATTAGACCAGAAGAAATCTTTTGTACACTTACATACACTGACGATAGAGGAAACAGTGATATTTACCATTTTGTCTCAAGTTCCTAATAATTGTAAAGACTACAAAATAAATGAAGACATTTACAGATTTCAACAAGTAAACAAGTAAAATCGAAAAAAAAATCATATTGCATCCCTTAACATCAAACGCACAGACACATCTATGGAAGAGAAACAAAATATTATATAATCCAGAAACACACACACACACCTACTTTGGATCCCCAACCACTACAAACTACAATCTATCTGATATGTTAAGAGTGAGGGGAAAATGTTTAGCCATGCCAGCAAATCCTTGCACGGATACCATCACTCCGCTCTCCTCATTCTCAATTCACACACATTTATTTTCTATGTTGGAAACGAAAACGAATACTTCACAGACAAAAAACCGAAAACTACTTGAGCATTTAAACCTCGAATACGGAGGGAGGAAACTTATTAATTCAAAACAGCACAAACAACGCCAGACTTCTCATGAATTTTCTGATGCGGCATATTGATACAATCACTGCAAAACTCGTTTCGTTTAACTTAAAAACATCTGAGTAACTTATAGAAGTTACTTTGTGCCTATATTTTTCGGCTTGCTATATTGAGCCACGACACACTTACATTACCCTCACATATTTCAACCAAACATATTACAACCAAACATATTTACAACCAAACATGACAATTGAAAATTTTCGGAAAACTCTGAAGGAAAACGGGAACATTCGAAAAATTCAATTCGCATGTGTTCTAAAATTACACATTGACAAGCGTTGTCAATCAATTTGATGTTTGCCAAAAAAATGTACCAAAATTGATCTTCTTTCGAAAGTGGAAATGGATTTTACCGTGATATAACGCACTTTATATCGTCTTCTATCTATATAAATAAAAATGGATCGCCGAATGTGTTGATAAGAGCAAAACTCGAGAAAGGAATTGTCCAATTGGGGCTGTCTTCATTCTATCATATATTTTTTTTATCAAACATTTGTTCCATGTAACGGAGAAACATGTTATTTGCAAGTGGATGGAAAATTTTACACGAGAATTGTGTCTGAAAATAATTTGATATTATAATGTCGAGTTTTGGTAGTAGTACTGAAATTTTATAGTAAAAAATAATTTTAAAGGGTAGATTGGAAGATCAACCAATGAACAGTTCTGCGATTGGACCCATAAACTTGCGCTTAGTAAGAAAACGGAGATATGATAACGAAAAATAAATTTTGGGCGGGACCAAGTTTGCCGGGTCAGCTAGTAATGCATAAATTTGAAATTGGTTGATAGAGGCTTTCGTATAAAAGTTTCTCCCAAAATTATGATAGTACGAGCAAATTAAATTATATAATATCGTAGTCGACAATGCGATCGTGTCCTCTATAATTTTGTCCAGAAAAAAAATATATGAATTGAGCGTGGAATCCTGCCAAAACAATGTTAGCGAAGTAGATATTGGATAATGTTAGGCACTGTGTGTAGGCGTTCATTTAAACATATATTTTATTTACCATAAATTAAAATCAGGAGTAATTTAAACAACAACAAAAACGATGAGTTGAACCAACATTTGTGTAGTTTGGTTCGAACCAGGGTTTGAAATAGTCTGCGTTTAGACTGATTTATCAGGTGTCTGTTATCGTGTTTGATATAAAACCAGATGAGGAATTTCCACTAAGTAGTGCTCAAAACAAATCAAAGTTCTATGTCGCAACTGAAGCATGCTTTTTTCATTTCATTCGAACATGGTTTAGTAAGAAGTCTAATGATCAGACCAGGCAAATATAAACATCGAACAATCTTCAACTCCAACCTTTTCTTATCTTCTTGACCTAATTCCGACTCCATCACATTCGTGAAGTGTTTCCAGCTGAAAACATCTAACAATACCGCCCAAGTGCTTTCATAACATCGTCTATCCCGCCTGCATTTCTCTAATGTTTTCATCTCATCCAATCTCCCAAAATATAATATTGTCTTGTATTAGAAGCTATCTGCCGTTTGTATAACAGCGCCCTCCACTCTCTGCTGCAGCTAAGAATCATCATCTGCACGTCTCTCATTTGCATCTTTGTTGATAGCTTGAATGCAGCCGGGCTTCTGGAAACACTATATAACCACGGAGCGCATTATTATCGGTGCCGGAAGGAAGAAGGAATCTACCGTAGTGCGAAATGGAATCGGTCTGCGTTTCGTAACAGCTATTCGGTTCCGCGCACGTTTGTTTTTGAAGGGGGGGAATGCTTGGAAATCAAATCTCAATGGCGACCACTCAGCTTCCGGAAGAGTATAATCGAGCAGTCCAATGGCCAACCAACTGAATTGGAGAACGGCATTAGACTGACTGCTTACGCAAATATTAAAGTGCTACTAAGCGAAACTCACCCTCGGTCTCAACTGATGGTAATGATAATTGTTATTATCATTATCTTTGCTCTTATGATAATTGTTGAAATGATAACGCTCACAGCGAAATCGTGCGCTTTCATAAATTAATCCTGGAGCAAATGTAGTTTGCGAGAGTATTCTATCGCGAGATGATTAGTTTTTTCCACATATAAACATATTCAAGATTGAACCTTTCTCTCCGGGTGCGACCCAAAGAATACGGAATGGCCACCGATGGTCATAAAAAAAGATGAACACTGTTTACCTTAGCTAGTCTTCAAACATTTATTTTGCCATTGAAAAACAATGTTTGGTCCTTTCCTGGGAATCGAAGGCTTAGGAGGGTTGAATGCGAAAGGTGATATTGGGAAGAAAAGTGAAACTCGTCACACGAATATGGAACAGATTTACCGTCTGTTCGAGTCTCACTTGACATTTCCATAACTAGGCCCCGGTGATGTTGCCTTCGAGCGTTCGAAGGAATAAATCAATTAGGGTGTTCTTTTTACTTCGAAAATATTGCAACTAACGAACCCGTTTGTTAAATGTACGAATGCATTTTCTTCTCCCGGAACCGGCTCTAGACAATACATTTAGCTAAACAATAGCATCGGCTTCGAATGCCATTTTCATGTTCCCCCCCAGCGTAGCGCGCCTCCCACAATTGCTACTTCCGTATTCATGTGGCTGGAAAAATAACTTTCTTATTTTTGTTAAATAAAATTCATTCCAATCACTTATTCCGTACCGGCGGGGAAAACAGCAGAGCCACTTGAGCTTTAGAGGGGGGATAGAGAAAAACAGAAGTCAAGATCTATGAAAGAGTGGAGGCAACAGAAATCAAAATATTGCTTCCCTGTTTTTTTATTCTCCCTTAGGATATGGGTCCACCATGAACGTATGAATCTGGAGCACCATTTCCATCCTAGTTCTAACCCACCCTCACCCGGAGGAAGAGACACCGTGTGGTATAGAAGGTTTCCGTGGGAAATAGAAGAAGATAATATCCAGCGGAGCAACATCGAAAAGGTTGAACCCGCTCTTCTGTTTGTTTTACCGATACACATCCTGGCCTCTATTGTAGTGGACGAGTGGTGGGGGGAGGCGGAGGCTACGGATAGCTATGGGAGCGATGTTTCTTCTTCTGGGAAAGAGTCTTACCTTTTTGGAATATTATGATAATCGATGATATTGGGATTTTTCAACGAAAATAAATATTATAGCTTTAGGTGCTCGATTGGAATTCAATCTAGGGATCGTTATGGTAAACATGAGAGGTTAGAAGTACCCTTCTGGGCAGGGATTTGAGCGATTTTGCTTTGCAAACGGAATACATGCGAGTTTATCAGTTGAAGTTGGACAGCAATTCAAATAAGGATTTATATTCATTGCAGTTTCTTCGCTCAGATTGCATTACCATGCGATAACCATTATGGTTTGTCCCAGATGCAGGGCGCGTGTAATGTATCGAGATGGCTATTCTAATGTCGTTCTATTAATCTGGGGCATCTCGATATCGACATTTTGTGGGCGAGTGAATGTCGTTATACATAACGTGATCGTGGTTTCCAGTTTGCTTCCCGATCCAGTATATTTCAGGATGTGATGGAGAATCATTTTTGATGAAAAAATGAAGGGTGTGTTTATGAATTTTATCTAAAAAAAATAATGATTAACTCGATATTTTCTATTAACCAAATTAAAGCTCTCTAATTAAGCTCTCTCTAATTTGTTCTTTGACTCTCAAATCCTATCGTTTTTTATATCGCTGTAATATTAATTTAAACAATTCTTGGTGAGCCTTCAATCTTCTGAAATCGCGATTTTTACACCACTGTACTTATAATAGTCAATTAACTTTTACCTTAACATTGAAGCATCGCATTTTCTTCTTGAGATGAATCATAGTTGATAAATTGAAAATAAAATACCAAAACTGTATATATTCGAGTCAAAAACTATAATACAACCATTCCATGCCAAACCGATAAAGTGGTTCTTGAATTTTCGTTCAAATTGGTAGTTTTGTTCCTAATCTTCTTTTTGAAAAATGACTTTTTCAAAAATTCATAACTTTTGAACCGATTCAAATGATCGATATATCAAATTGAAGCCAGTGAGCTAGTATTTTTGGAAAACAGAACACTCTGAAAAAAAATGGATTTCATTTTTATAATTTTTGATTGTTATAGTTTTCGAGGCTGGTTTTTGGTTTTTTTTCCGTTTCTGAGTTATGATTTTTCAAAATTAACTTGTTTTCAGTCTTCGCTCAATATTCTTATGCAACTAGACTAGATCTATGCGACTAAAATCCAATTTTTTCGCAAGTATCATATTTTTTACTAGCTCATTGCCCGCAATTTGATATCCCTATTTTCTGAATCCCAAAAGTTATGATACAAAAAAGTCGTTTTCAGAATCAAGGGGAAAAATGATTTTTGAACCATCGGTTAAATTTGAAAAATCATAACTCAAAAACGAAAAAAAAACACATCGTTGATTTCAGGATATGTTATGTAAAGGAACATCAGCTAAAAAAATAGAAAGACAAAGACAAAGACAAAGACAAAGACAAAGACAAAGACAAAGACAAAGACAAAGACAAAGACAAAGACAAAGACAAAGACAAAGACAAAGACAAAGACAAAGACAAAGACAAAGACAAAGACAAAGACAAAGACAAAGACAAAGACAAAGACAAAGACAAAGACAAAGACAAAGACAAAGACAAAGACAAAGACAAAGACAAAGACAAAGACAAAGACAAAGACAAAGACAAAGACAAAGACAAAGACAAAGACAAAGACAAAGACAAAGACAAAGACAAAGACAAAGACAAAGACAAAGACAAAGACAAAGACAAAGACAAAGACAAAGACAAAGACAAAGACAAAGACAAAGACAAAGACAAAGACAAAGACAAAGACAAAGACAAAGACAAAGACAAAGACAAAGACAAAGACAAAGACAAAGACAAAGACAAAGACAAAGACAAAGACAAAGACAAAGACAAAGACAAAGACAAAGACAAAGACAAAGACAAAGACAAAGACAAAGACAAAGACAAAGACAAAGACAAAGACAAAGACAAAGACAAAGACAAAGACAAAGACAAAGACAAAGACAAAGACAAAGACAAAGACAAAGACAAAGACAAAGACAAAGACAAAGACAAAGACAAAGACAAAGACAAAGACAAAGACAAAGACAAAGACAAAGACAAAGACAAAGACAAAGACAAAGACAAAGACAAAGACAAAGACAAAGACAAAGACAAAGACAAAGACAAAGACAAAGACAAAGACAAAGACAAAGACAAAGACAAAGACAAAGACAAAGACAAAGACAAAGACAAAGACAAAGACAAAGACAAAGACAAAGACAAAGACAAAGACAAAGACAAAGACAAAGACAAAGACAAAGACAAAGACAAAGACAAAGACAAAGACAAAGACAAAGACAAAGACAAAGACAAAGACAAAGACAAAGACAAAGACAAAGACAAAGACAAAGACAAAGACAAAGACAAAGACAAAGACAAAGACAAAGACAAAGACAAAGACAAAGACAAAGACAAAGACAAAGACAAAGACAAAGACAAAGACAAAGACAAAGACAAAGACAAAGACAAAGACAAAGACAAAGACAAAGACAAAGACAAAGACAAAGACAAAGACAAAGACAAAGACAAAGACAAAGACAAAGACAAAGACAAAGACAAAGACAAAGACAAAGACAAAGACAAAGACAAAGACAAAGACAAAGACAAAGACAAAGACAAAGACAAAGACAAAGACAAAGACAAAGACAAAGACAAAGACAAAGACAAAGACAAAGACAAAGACAAAGACAAAGACAAAGACAAAGACAAAGACAAAGACAAAGACAAAGACAAAGACAAAGACAAAGACAAAGACAAAGACAAAGACAAAGACAAAGACAAAGACAAAGACAAAGACAAAGACAAAGACAAAGACAAAGACAAAGACAAAGACAAAGACAAAGACAAAGACAAAGACAAAGACAAAGACAAAGACAAAGACAAAGACAAAGACAAAGACAAAGACAAAGACAAAGACAAAGACAAAGACAAAGACAAAGACAAAGACAAAGACAAAGACAAAGACAAAGACAAAGACAAAGACAAAGACAAAGACAAAGACAAAGACAAAGACAAAGACAAAGACAAAGACAAAGACAAAGACAAAGACAAAGACAAAGACAAAGACAAAGACAAAGACAAAGACAAAGACAAAGACAAAGACAAAGACAAAGACAAAGACAAAGACAAAGACAAAGACAAAGACAAAGACAAAGACAAAGACAAAGACAAAGACAAAGACAAAGACAAAGACAAAGACAAAGACAAAGACAAAGACAAAGACAAAGACAAAGACAAAGACAAAGACAAAGACAAAGACAAAGACAAAGACAAAGACAAAGACAAAGACAAAGACAAAGACAAAGACAAAGACAAAGACAAAGACAAAGACAAAGACAAAGACAAAGACAAAGACAAAGACAAAGACAAAGACAAAGACAAAGACAAAGACAAAGACAAAGACAAAGACAAAGACAAAGACAAAGACAAAGACAAAGACAAAGACAAAGACAAAGACAAAGACAAAGACAAAGACAAAGACAAAGACAAAGACAAAGACAAAGACAAAGACAAAGACAAAGACAAAGACAAAGACAAAGACAAAGACAAAGACAAAGACAAAGACAAAGACAAAGACAAAGACAAAGACAAAGACAAAGACAAAGACAAAGACAAAGACAAAGACAAAGACAAAGACAAAGACAAAGACAAAGACAAAGACAAAGACAAAGACAAAGACAAAGACAAAGACAAAGACAAAGACAAAGACAAAGACAAAGACAAAGACAAAGACAAAGACAAAGACAAAGACAAAGACAAAGACAAAGACAAAGACAAAGACAAAGACAAAGACAAAGACAAAGACAAAGACAAAGACAAAGACAAAGACAAAGACAAAGACAAAGACAAAGACAAAGACAAAGACAAAGACAAAGACAAAGACAAAGACAAAGACAAAGACAAAGACAAAGACAAAGACAAAGACAAAGACAAAGACAAAGACAAAGACAAAGACAAAGACAAAGACAAAGACAAAGACAAAGACAAAGACAAAGACAAAGACAAAGACAAAGACAAAGACAAAGACAAAGACAAAGACAAAGACAAAGACAAAGACAAAGACAAAGACAAAGACAAAGACAAAGACAAAGACAAAGACAAAGACAAAGACAAAGACAAAGACAAAGACAAAGACAAAGACAAAGACAAAGACAAAGACAAAGACAAAGACAAAGACAAAGACAAAGACAAAGACAAAGACAAAGACAAAGACAAAGACAAAGACAAAGACAAAGACAAAGACAAAGACAAAGACAAAGACAAAGACAAAGACAAAGACAAAGACAAAGACAAAGACAAAGACAGAGACAAAGACAGAGACAAAGACAGAGACAGAGACAGAGACAGAGACAGAGACAGAGACAGAGACAGAGACAGAGACAGAGACAGAGACAGAGACAGAGACAGAGACAGAGACAGAGACAAGAGCCGTGGAGCTGCCGGCCTAGAATAGCACTTCGGGTCTACGTCCCTGTCCCTGTCGTAGAAGGCGACTAATCGGGTGACAACGCGAGTAAGGGCGCGGTAAAGCCTATGGAGAATGCACGGGGGAAATACCGTGTACAGGAGCAACGAGAGGAGTGCCGAGCACATCAGGATCGACGCCAGTAAGATCCTGATTACGACATACTGGTATGACATGGAAAACGGACAAGACACGAAAACGGATAACATGCGATGCTAAAAGCCGACAGTCGTGCTATTCTGCTCCCTGAGTAAGGAAGGGTGACACCTACCTGAAATGGCGTGTGGGTTAATAGTACGGTTGCCCCCGTCCCGGTAACAACTTGGCAAGTCTTCGGGTACGTTCGATGCTCGTCTAGGCCTTGGCACTAGGTACTAGGCATCAGATGTCACATTCCTGACTTGCGCTGATCCGGCTCTGAACACGGTCCCCATGAAGGACCGTGTCAACCCCTGCATGGCCTCACTGCTTGCATAGATAACCATGGGATCACAAAAAGGCGACTATGTACAACAAGCGGAGATAGCGGCCCGAAGTTGGGACCCAACCAAAATGGAGACAACCTACAAAACCAACGAAGAACGAAGAGAGAGTATGATGGATACAGGTGACCAAGCCAACGCGTTCATTCGTAGTAAAAAGCTTCTGCGATCGCCAATACTCAAACAAGTGGAAACACCAGGCCCTAGCGGCAGTAATGGAGGAATACCTGAGACCCAGCAAAGTCGGGGGATCAATCCCCTGTTCCTGCCAAAGTCCAGCGGTAGTTTAACCCAGGAAGGAGGGCTGACTGGAGATAGCATCCTGAGCACGATCATGTTGAGGGTCAAAGAACTCGACACCTTCGTGCAGGACAAACCCAACGTGCATAAGGAGATCAAGACCAGGATGTCGGGTATAAGATCTCTCTTGGGACGAGCTTTGAAGGAGCACGATGGACTCGTCGAAAGGACGAAAACCGCCGAGAAGGCACTCGCAGAAGCGTTGCAAAGAGCTGCAGCTGGACAGGTGACGCCAAAGATTCGTCGAAACCGTTCGGAAAAAAGAAAAAAGGATTCACCAGCAGAAGAAGAAATGTTCAAAAAACGCAAGGACGATCACGACAACGATGATCAAGACGATAGTGCCGCCCGGGGCGACAGCGAAGAGCTGGGTGACAGCGATGACCAGATCAGCACCGATAGCAAGAGAAACGACTGGAGCACGGTTAGGAAAAGAAACAAGAAAAAACAAAGGAACGAAGAAAAAGAGAGGGAGAGAAAAGTGAAAATAGTGGAAAAAAATAAGAAAGAGAATGAAAAGTGGCAGGGGCCAAAAGACAAGAAGCCTAATCCTCGGCGGGCGAGAGACAAAGGCGATGCACTCATCGTCGAAGCGAAGGGCAACGTATCATACGCTGATCTCTTTAAAAAAATGCGAGAGAACCCTGGCCTCAAGAAACTGGAGGAGAGCGTGGTGAAGTCTAGGCGCACCCAGAACGGCGAAATGCTGTTCGAGCTGAAGAGAGACCCAGAAATCAGGAGCTCAGCATTCAAGGATCTTGTAGAAAGGGTTCTCGGCGATGGAGCGAACGTAAGGGCCTTATCCTCCGAGGCATCGATAGAATGCAGGAACCTCAGTCTGTTCACCACCGAGATAGACCTACGTCAGAAGTTGGAGGAGGAAAACATCCTGGGCAAAGTTCCGATGAAAATCCGACTACGAAAGGCGTATCGCGGGACGCAGACCGCAACGATTCGTCTCTCAACGGACGCAGCGAACAAGTTACTGAAGTTAGAGAGTATAAACGTCTGCTGGGCTGTGGGTCGTTTTAGAATCATTCCGCCTGTTCCCAAGCAACTGGAGCGATGTTTCAAGTGTTTAAACTTCGGCCACCTGGCGAAAGGCTGCTTGGGGCCAGATAGATCCAAACTGTGCAGGAAATGCGGAATAGAGGGACACTTTGCCAGCGACTGCAAGGGAAAACCAAGGTGTATGCTCTGCGAAAAAGAGGACAGTAATGACCATATGACGGGAGGCTTTAATTGCCCTGTGTACAAACAGGCGAGGGCAAGCCAACAGTGATGGAGATAACCCAAATTAATCTCAACCATTGTGACATCGCACAGCAACTGTTGTGGCAGTCAACGACAGAAACAAAATGTGATGTCGCAATTATCGCGGAGCCGTATCGCGTTCCCCCCGGTAACGGTAATTGGGTGCGGATAAAGTAGGAATGGCCGCCATCCAGGTCATGGGCCGATATCCCATTCAGGAGGTAGTTTCGAGGTCTCGCGAGGGTTTCGTGATCACAAAGATCAACGGAATTTTTATCTGCAGTTGCTACGCACCTCCCAGATGGACGATGGACCAGTTCCACTATATGCTGGATGTCCTCACCGAGGAGCTCGCCGAACGAAAACCAGTCGTTATAGGAGGGGATTTCAATGCTTGGGCGTGGGGAAGCAGATGCACCAACGCGAGAGGGACTAGTTTACTAGAAGCTCTAGCCAAGTTGGATGTTACCCTGTGCAACGAGGGCACCACTAGTACCTTCCGCCGAGAGGGTCGAGAGTCCATCATCGACTTGACTTTCTGCAGTCCTTCGTTAATGACGAAAATGAGGTGGAGGGTATGTGAAGGATACACCCACAGTGATCATCAAGCCATCCGTTATACCATTGGCCAACGAAACTCCGTGGCAGTACGGATAAACAGGACATGCCCGCGCAGGTGGAAGACAAAAACCTTTGACAAGGACCTTTTCATCGAAGCACTACGCGTGGAAAGCGACGTCTTGAACATGAACGCGGATGAACTGACGGAAACGCTAGCAACAGCATGTGATATAACAATGCCAAGAAAAAGGGAACCCAGGTATAAGCGACCTCCAGCCTATTGGTGGAGCGAGGCACTTGGCGTGCTTCGGGCCAACTGCCTTAGCGCCAGAAGACGTTTCCAACGGTCAAGCATAGACACCAGAGAAGAGCGGAGAGTGGAATTCAGAGAGGCTAGATCCACTCTTAAACGGGCGATTAAGCGGAGCAAATCTAATTGCTTCAGGGAGTTATGTCGGGACGTGGACGTCAATCCATGGGGCAATGCTTACCGAATGGTGATGGCGAAGCTCAGGGGCCCAACGACACCTTCCGAAATGTGTCCCGAAAAATTAAAAATTATCGTGGAAGGGCTATTTCCGCAGCACGACCCAACGACCTGGCCACCCACGCCATATGGAGAGGATGAGGATAGCATCGAACGCAGAGATGTGACGAACGATGAGCTAGTTGCAGCTATCAAACGCCTAAAAACGAAGAAAGCGCCTGGCCCAGATGGAATCCCCAACGTAGCTTTGAAAGCGGCAGTCCTAGCATTCCCTGATATGTTCAGGACAGCCATGCAGAAGTGTCTAGACGAATGCTACTTTCCGGATCGATGGAAGGTACAACAGCTAGTACTACTGCCCAAGCCAGGAAAGACGCCGGGTGGTCCAGCATCGTATAGACCCATATGCCTGTTGGACACTCTTGGGAAACTTTTGGAGAGAATCATCCTTAATAGGCTGACGGAATGCACGGAGGGAGTTCGTGGACTGTCCGATAATCAATTCGGATTTCGGAAAGGGAGATCCACGGTAGATGCCATTCGCATAGTGGTCGAAAGAGCCAACAGAGCATCCAAACAGAAGCTCAGAGGAAATCGATACTGCGCAGTGATAACGATCGACGTTAAGAACGCGTTCAATAGTGCCAGATGGGAGGCCATCGCGACTGCGCTCCACACGATGAAAGTCCCAGACTACCTATGTAGAATACTGAGAAGCTACTTCGAGAACCGTGTGCTGGTGTACGAGACAAACACGGGCCAGGCGCAGATTAAAACTACGGCGGGAGTTCCGCAGGGCTCTATCCTGGGCCCATCGCTCTGGAACAGTATGTACGATGGTGTACTAAAACTGAATCTGCCCAGAGGTGTGGAGATCATTGGCTTCGCGGATGACATCGTTATTCTCGCGACAGGGGAATCTTTGGAACGGGTCGAAATGCTCGCGACCGAGTCGATAGACATGATCGGAAGGTGGATGCAAAGTGTGAAACTGCAGATAGCCCACCACAAGACGGAAATGCTGATTGTCAGCAACCGCAGGGCGGTGCAACGTGCAGAAATCACAATTGGAGAGCACTCGATAACCTCGAAGCGAGACCTAAAATACCTGGGGGTGCAGATCGACGATCGACTGAACTTCAACAGTCACGTCGACTACGCTTGTAAAAAAGCAACGAAGGCAATCAATGCACTGACACGAATCATGCCCAACAACTTTGGCCCAAGCAGCAGCAAGAGGCACCTCTTGGCTAGTGTCTCCTCATCGACACTACGTTACGGTGGTCCAGCCTGGATCGCGGCGTTAGAAACTCAGCGGAACACGAAGAGGCTGAATAGTACGTACCGGCTCATGGCGATGCGAGTCGCGAGTGCGTACAGAACCGTGTCAACAGAAGCGGTCTACGTCATAGCCAGGTTGGTCCCCATAGACATCATCTTGGCTGAGGACAGCGAGTGCTATAGGAGGAGGGGAACCAGAGGAATCCGGAAGCTAATGAGGGCGGAGTCGATGGCTAGGTGGCAGCAAGAGTGGAGTGCCACGCAAAACGGCAGGTGGACGCACAGGCTCATACCGACACTAATGGGCTGGGTGAACAGGAAACACGGAGAGGTAAATTTCCATCTAACGCAGTTTTTGTCTGGTCATGGCTGCTTCAGGCAGTATCTGCACCGGTTCGGACACGCAAGATCGCCTCTTTGTCCGGAGTGTGGAAATGTGGAGGAAACACCGGAACACATCGTATTCGAATGTCCCAGATTCACCACAGTGCGTGAGGGGCTGCCTACCCTTCATGCTGGGAACATCGTGGAGGAAATGTGTCGTGACGAGGGCACCTGGAACGCAGTAAACAGTGCAATCGTACATATCATGTCCGAGCTACAGCGGAAGTGGAGGACCGACCAGCATGCGGATAACGCCTGACCATAAGAGATGAATAATCGAGACGGCTGTAGTACCGGATATTCCCCCCCGAGAGCCGCCGTGACGGAGTGCGCGTCATGTTGGAGGGCACTACCTAATCGGCGCTCCGCTGGGAGAGAAATCCTGCGAGGGTGACTGTGACGGGGAGCGCGTCAAGTTGGAGGGCGCTTCCTAATCGGTGCACGTCTCGACAGGTAACCGGATACTGCCACGGAGAAGAGCAAAAATGCCTGCCTGGCAACGCCTGATCGTGACCTGGATGGAGAAACACTGCGAACGTTTCGAAGGAGCGAGCATCAAGGATGAAACCATGATCAAAATGGTGCATACCCCACGAGAGTAGCTGTGACGGAGTGCGCGTCATGTTGGAGGGCACTACCTAATCGGCGCTCCGCTGGGAGAGAAATCCTGCGAGGGTGACTGTGACGGGGCGCGCGTCAAGTTGGAGGGCGCTTCCTAATCGGTGCACGTCTCGACAGGTAACCGGATACTGCCGCGGAGAACAGCAAAAATGCCTGCCTGGCAACGCCTGATCGTGGCCTGGATGGAGAAACACCGCGAAGGATGAAGCCGTGATCAAAATGGTGTATACCCCACGAGAGTAGCTGTGACGGAGTGCGCGTCATGTAGGAGGGCACTACCTAATCGGCACTCCGCTGGGAAGAGAAATCCTGCGAGGGTGATTGTGACGGGGCGCGCGTCAAGTTGGAGGGCGCTTCCTAATCGGTGCACGTCTCGACAGGTGAGAAATCCCGCGAGGGTGACTGTGACGGGTTGCGCGTCAAGTTGGAGGGCAATTCCTAATCGGTACACGTCTCGACGGGTAAATGGATGACTGCGAAGAGGACATAAGCGCAGTGGAATGAAAAGCGAATAGAGAGAAAAAATGTTGAGAAAAAGGGAAGGACAACGCTAGTCAGCGTTGAAAACTCGAAGAGTGCATGAGCACAGCCGCCCCCTGAAGTAGTCGCCTAGATGTGGTCCCAGGGGGAATAAGGCAACGAGTAGAGGGCTTGGTTTTTGTGGGTGCGATCCCCACTCGACGTCTGGGTTAACCCTTCCCAGATAAGGCTGGTAGAGCGTTCCTCACCTCTATAAAAAAAAAAAAAAAAAAAACAGACAGACAACCAAAGACAAAGACAAAGACAAATACGCAAATATCGATTGGACTAACAACGCCATTGCAGAATATATAAGAATTCAATTTTCCAAATTCTAACATTTTACTTCGCTATTTTTAATTTTTTGCCATAGGACCATGTCTTTGATTTCTATATAGGGAGGTCACTCTACGAAAAATGTAACGATTCTGTAAGAGTTTTCAAACACATATTACTCACGATCGTTATTGCGACATATGTTGTGTTATATACCATTAGATATGAAATTTATTTAAGCAATTTTTTGCTTGAAACACGAACGGAAAATATAGTAAAAAAGTTAAACAATCTGACGATTAAAATGGGTATGTTTTTTCGATTGTACTAACCACTCGTTTTCCTCCCCGACGCAACGAGCAATATTTTTACCCACAATTCGGCGTTAGCTCATAATAAGTGTCGATGCGTATCACGAGCTATTCTACATTTTCGGACAAACGGGCGTTTATAAGTTGAAATATTCAATGGAGGGATGATCCTGGAAGATGGTTATCCCCATATTTCAATCAATTCGGGCTCAATTCACGTCTTTATCGTGTAGATCTTGCTATTAACAATTTCTGTAATTGTGATCCAGGATGTCATAATATCAAGCATGTTGCTTGGTTATGTAAAAAATGCAATAAATGAATTTAACTCGCTGCTGATTCAGAAGCTCGAATATATACTCGGTATACTCACGCATATCAGATTATGATACCTCGAGTAGTCGCGATCTTAATATTATGTTCTTCATATACTCGGTATACTCACGCATATCAGATTATGATACCTCGAGTAGTCGCGATCTTAATATTATGTTCTTCATATATGTCTACCTTAGAAGTCCGCTTCACTCCCTCGAATGCACATGTCCTTTCTCCTTTCCCTTTCCTAGACATAAGCAGAACTTAGCAACCAATGAGATCAATTCAGACCTTAGGTTTACATTTATGTAGATCTTAACTATTTAGAATTAGAATTTAGAACTTTTTTCAATCTTTTGCGTCCTAACATTGATCTATTGGCAGAGACAAAATTATTAAAATAAAGATAGCTCAAATCGCACGATCCGTTTTCAATTCTTGCACTTAGCAACACATGTGGCGATTCATTTTTATTTATATAAATAACTTTCAAACTCCTTAGCCTTAACCTGAAACTGAAACCAATGATGAAACAGATTAAACCTAATTTTAGATTAAACTTAAACTTCATTTTAGATTAAACTGAGACAGAAAAAAATCCATAACTTCAAACGGATCTATCTGGAAAAATATGAGAGCAAATTGAGAGCGAATTGAAGAGATTTGTTCGTTAGACAATTTTTGATAATATCTCATATGACTTTTATCAATATGCGAGCAATTAGTATCAAAATGTCATTTGAAGTGAAAAAACGCCAATTTCTAATCCGACTATTTCAATAAAATCCGCGGTGGTCCCAACAAACAACCATCAAAAAAAACTTAGAAAGTAGAAGCTTGCTTACAGACAAATCCTGGACTCTCTGTAATATGATCGTAAAATAGCGGTGAAACAGAATTGTAGTGAAAAAAGAGTTTATCAAATGAAAGCCAGTGTAGGCTTGAAGATATTAAAAGTTCAGACAGTTCCTGATCTAAACGCAACACAAAATATAGAAAATAAAGAACGAAGGAACGAAGTTCAAATCAGATTTTTTTTGACGTAGGACTACGTCTTTCATTTCTATACTGGGGTGTAAATTCAAAGTTTCGAAAACGAAAGCGTTACACCGGAGAACGAGATTTTGAGCTTTAATAGCTCCTAAACAACTGAACGAAATGGTATGATAAACACTTCATTCGAAAGATAAAATGTCTACGCGTTATATACTTGTTACTTTTTGATCCAAAAACTTGTTTCAATAGCCTTAAAATTGCTTTCAAAACAGGCCATTGAAATCACCATCCGATATATAAGCGAGCGCCACTCGGAAATCCACTCAGTTATAATCGAACAACGATTGGAGCATGTTGTCGCTGTTGTAGTGAAGCTAACTACGTTCATCATGAAAGCGCTGATGAACGGTGTCACCAAGAGCCTGTTTGTGCACCTTAGGCCAGAAGGGATTCCATCAGGAAGTGAGTGATGCCAGTGAAAAGGCGACCAAGAAAGTGACAACATTGAAAATTGGTTCCGCTTGAGGCATCGGAGCAGCCGCCACACACACACATACACGCGTGCAACTCTTTTCGTTTGGTGGTTATCGAGTTAGCATTAACCACTAGCGGACTTCGAGAAGAGTCCGGAAAGTTGTCATCGTTGTTGAAAAATAATCTGCCAGTTCCCCATGGAATTGAAAAATACATTCAAGCGAAAGAGTTTATTTTAATGTTTTCTAGTCATATAATACTGTGATCAAATGCATTTCGTTTTGTCACAAAATTCACAAAATTCAGTGCAATTCACAGAAAAGCTTCTGAAGATTATTCTTTCCCATCAGTAGAATATTTTCGTATCCTACATTGGATGCATAAAACCTTGTGCCTCCAACGTAACGCTCTCGTTTTCGAAGTCCCCCAAATATGCATTCATTCAGAATGGATTCAGATTCAACTTCAAACAAATGATCACTAAATCAACGATGGTTCTACTTCAACCTTGCGGTTATACCACAGATATATCCCACTTCCTGTTTTTTGAGAGAAAAAAAAGTGAATGGACAACGAAACTTATCTATTGTGTGACTTCTCTCAACTCCCTGGTCAGAAATTTTATTCAGCGATGAAACGAGTAGTCAACGAACAATTCAAAACAAACATTATAGGAGGTTGTGTTCTAGACACCACCGCATTGTTGACGTAGAACTACGCTGTAGTTTAATTCAAGTCGCTTGTTTATAACTGCGAATGTTATTTTATAATGCTACGAAATTCTAGAAATAACCATGCTACCAGTTTGGTCGTCCTGAAATATTTTTTTCTTGTGGAATCATTTGACGATTATTGTTTGATGATTCATTCTTGTCCTCGCAGAATAATATATGCTCGAGATAAACGCAGTAACCATCCTTAGTGGAGAAAGTTTTGCTACGGGCAAGCAAAGCCAAATCACATACAAAATTCCAGAACGACATTTACTATCTTGGTGACTGAATAAACGAAATAAACTCTTTCTGCTAATCTCAACAACCTCGAAAAGAGTAACAGTGCTTCATTATGATCAAGATTAGCGCAAATGCAATCCTAGTTGAAGGCAGTTTTGCAACTGGCACGCGAACCCAAATAAATTAATAACTTTGAATAAGTGAATTGTGAATAACTTGGAATTTTTCAAATAATTTTTTGGTGCACAACCATAACACCTGCTTCACCATAGCGTCAGTTCAATGCATTGATTCAATGTAAAAGGCACCAATATATGCCAGTAGAGATTTTATACTAATACCCTAGCGCAAATATTTCCCTCTCGCTATCTCCCTTCCTTGTCGCCACCTTCGGATCGACAATGTTCACCCGCAACAACGCAATATTTTAAACGCACGCACGTACGTACACAAATATCCATATATGGATGGCTTGAAGCAATTCAATATACACACACATATCTCCGTTTTGCGCTCTTCTCAACAGAAGCCCTTTTTGTTAATATTTCTGGTCTAGATCAGCTTAGCTGTCATCCTTTGTGGAGAGAGTTTTGCTACCGTCATGCGAAACCAAATCACAGACAAAACTCCACAACATTTATTTTCCTGGTGAGCTGACGATAGCCTAGCTTGATGATTCCCCACACAATTGTGTAGCTCAGAACCTTTATGTAATGGCTTCAATTTGATGCAATGATTGCAATGCTAGAGACATCAGCGAGTCAGTAATTTGGTCGCGTCCGCAGCACAATCCGAAACTAAGACATGTGAGACTTTAAACTACTTCAGTTCATTCGTCTCTAACCTTCAAAAAAGCCCTTGGAACACTTTACTTTTTCCTCGAATTACTCCTCCACCCCCATTGCCTTGAGAAAGGAATTTGATCCCTCACCGTCCAGCTCGTCTCTAACCTTCAAAAAAGCCCTTGGAACACATTACTTTTTCCTCGCATTACTCCTCCACCCCCATTGCCTTGAGAAAGGAATTTGATCCCTCACCGTCCAGCTCGTCTCTAACCTTCAAAAAAGCCCTTGGAACACTTTACTTTTTCCTCGCATTACTCCTCCACCCCCATTGCCTTGAGAAAGGAATTTGATCCCTCACCGTCCAGCTCGTCCAGCAACAATGTTGTTCAGTCGGTATCCTTACGAAGAATGAAAGTTCGCCTCAGCGAGATCCACAGTTTATACTCTAGGCAAATATTCCCCTTCGTTCTTCTTCTTTTCCTTTGTTCACGTAGACTTTACATCTTATGATTTCCCCTTCGTTGCTTGTCGATAAGTTGCTCGTTATTGATAGCTCTGTTCGGGAAAGCACACAAATGGACAGAACAAATGTATCGGAAAATGGAAACGCTTATAGTTTTCATGAATTTTAACCATTTACACACCATGGGATTGTAATGTATAGCATATCAAACAAATCTTAGGGAATTTCCGATTCATTTGGTATGTAAATCGCCAGAATCCGTTCGCGGCAAAAATAGTTATTAACGTTAACTTTATTTCATAAAAACGTGACATGTTTTCTGATTTGGCACCCTTAATGAAAGACATAGTTCTACGTCAAAAAACAAGAAGTGGGTTATAACTGTGATATAACTGCAAGGTAGACGTAAGACTACCGTTGGCTCGATAATCATTAATTTGAAACTAGCTGACCCGGCAAACTTCGTCCCGCCCAAAATTTGTTTTTAGTTTTCAAAATCTTCAACCATTCACGTTTTCTTACTAAGCGCAAGTTCATGATCTTCTAATCGACCCAGTTGAATTTTACAGATCCCTCCTCTCTTTTTCCCTTAGAGAGGGAGGAGGAGTGTTTCATTTGTATGACAGCCCACCCTAAGAGAGGGGAAGGAGTGTCGAACCACCATGGAGACATTTTTTGCTTGATTGATTCTCGAGTAATGCAGAAATTTGTGTTTCATTTGTATGACAGCCCACCCTAAGAGAGGGGAAGGAGTGTCGAACCACCATGGAGACATTTTTTGCTTGATTGATTCTCGAGTAATGCAGAAATTTGTGTTTCATTTGTATGGCAGACCCCCTGATGCGATTAATAGTACTCATGCCTTGCATGTGTCCGCTATGGTTTTCCAAACACTAATGCAAGCGAGCAAATGGAATCATTTGCTTGCATGTATTCGCTATGACGGTTTCATGTCCGTGTTCGGGAACACATTGCGATCACCAATCATCATCAATGAGCTAGATTGTTATGATTTCAATAGCTTGCTTTCAAAGCAATTTTTAAGCCATTGACACAATTTTTTGGACCAATTGGTGACAATCATATAACATATCTTTCGGATGAAGTGATTATTATACCACTCCATTCAGCCGGTAAAGAGGGATTATCTTTCAAAACCTTGCACTCCAGCGTCACTCTCTCGTTTTCGAAACTTTGAACTTACACCCCGGTACAGAAATGAAAGACGTAGTCCTACGTCAAAATAGATCAATTGCGGGAGGTTTTAATTTTCTGCTAATAAATGAAGAAATATGAGATTGAGTCTCATCATAATCGTGTTAATACTTCTGGCGAGTCCTCTTTTTGTCAAGTATTCGAGTCTCTTGCGGCATGTTTAAGGTATGTTTGAAGATGTATTTAAAAATGTTTGGGATTACAAATTTTGTTTATTAGTACACTGGTAGTTTTGCGCGTTATTGTCTTTAGAATTCGTTACCTTGCTGGCGGAACATTCATATCGGGAATCTATAGATTTAGCTGAAGTTTGTCAAAATGTATTTTCTAATGCGTAGCATAGAGGTCAACAAAATTATCAAAATGGTAGCTCTATGATTTTTCTTTTCAATTTTTGTAGCAAAACCCGTCATTCGAAGTGCTAATGTAAAACCGAAAAACCTCTATGCTTCGTCATAGAAAATACATGTTTGCATGCTGAAAACAAATTTCGGCCAAATCGATCGATCCTAAATAAATGCGCCGCCAGGTTTTGCGTGTTGCTTTACTCCTACAGCGATAAGTTGCAAATTAGACCAAATCGTAGATCGTCTCAAATTTAGGAAGTTTTCGCTACGTGGGATATGTTCGCACACAACGAGAACGAAAGAAAAGGAGGAAGTAGAAATCAATAGACAAACCCTTTGATCTGCCTATGTAAATAAAAATCGATCACCAAATGTGTTGTTCATGTAGAGACGAATGAACTCTCAGAGTTTAAAGTCTCTTTAATTGGGCCGGTGGCTCCACTCGATTATCCCTAAGGTTAGCCTCAAACCATGGTTCAAAAGTCTGGACTTGAGTCGGGACTTTATTCGCACCTTCTCCCGACTCATGTCCAATCACTGTTCGTTAGATGCGCTACTCTTTCGTATTAATCTTGCCGACAACAATCTTTGTGTTTGTGGCCAAGGTTACCACGACATCGAGCACGTTGTTTGGTCGTGCGAGCTGTATCTTGTCGCCAGGTCGAATTTAGAAGACACCCTTCGGGCCCGAGGAAGGCTGCCCATGGTGCCGGTGAGAGACGTGTTGGCTCGGTTAGACCTTGATTACATGTCCCAAATATATGTATTCCTTAAAGCTATCGGTCTTCGTGTGTGATTGTCCTTATACCCTTAGTTTTGCCTTTTCCTTTTCCTTTGTGAGAGATCGGATCCCTTCTTAAGAATAAGATGAAATGTAAATACATATTAGATATAAGATAGGTTTAAGAATTGAGTGTGATGAGTGTGATTGAATGTGTGAGTGTGATCATTGTGAATATATCCTCATATCCCCTCCTTTTCCTGAAGAAAATATGTCACCCTTCTAAACTCGAGTCGACCGCGAGTAATCGGTTTCCTATATTATTAACATTAGAATTAAGGAAAAATGTATATATACTAGTAACAATACAGTAAGGAGTTCGGCTCCTTTAAACCTTTGTAACTGAGCCTGTAAAAATAAACGATTTAAATAAAAAAAAAGTCTCTTTAATTCAAGACCAGCCAAATGTGTTGCTAGGCGCGTTATTTGAAGAAGAAATGGTCGGATTTGAACCGTCTTTATTTTGTTGTATTCTTCTCTGCCCGGAGATCAATGCACTATGGTCCAGGAGGTGCATTTAAGTGGAAATTAGCATCTAGAGCTCGACAGTGATTCTCTAGACAAAAACTGTCTTCGACAAAGTTGTTACATATAATAGAGCGCTCATTTTTATGTTATCAAAAATAGGGTGACCAAAATTGACGATGAAATAAAAAATCTAACTTTCTTATCTTTATAGATAGAGGTAAACATAGTTCGACAATATTGTAGCTCTGGTTATTTTAAGTAACTTTGTGGAACAATATTTCTTTCTATCTCTTCAAATAACCGATATAGCGCTTTTTCTCTAGGATGAGTTAGGGTTACCATGAAAAAAACGAGTTTTTTGCTCTAACTTTTATATGTAAAATTCTACATCAAAACTGTCTTCGAATGACTTTTAGAGCTTTCCAGTCCACGCATTTTACGATACATAACTTGTTTGTATCTTAATTCTACTCAAAGTTATTGATGTTTTTCCCCGAAAACACGACTTTTTCATTTGCTAGTCGTTCTGTTTGGGGCAAACATAATAACAAATTATTGATAGCATTTTAATGAGCACATTTGATTCTACATAGGGTGTAACTTTCAAAAGAGTGTTATTTTTTGTATTTGAGTAAATTAAATTTGAAATTATGAGTTTTTGCATATAAATGAACAAGTTGCAATTTTTAAATGCGTATAGTAAGCGTAGACTTTAAGCAGCATCACTTCAGTTCAGGCTTATAGCCACTCAACATAGAGGTTCAAAGAGGACACATTTTTGTTTTTGTTTTCGGTGGACGGAATATAGAAGACGTTATACAATTATACGAGAAAAATGCCAAGATATATGTGTTTTGAGTGCCAGAAAGTGCCTGAAATTTTAGAAGTTAAAGTTCTCAACACGGTGGTCGAAATGTGCTCGTACACGCTCCCGATTTGAACGGCAAAATGCAACGTGGCTCGAAGAAGTCTTGGTTTTCTCAAGAAATACCTTTTCTAATACTGCTAGAAGGCAAGAAAGGAAGCCCTGAGCCGAGCCAAAGGATGAAGTGTAATCGTGTTCGGGAGATTACAGAAAAAAATTCTGCTGAAGAACTGGGCTTCGTAACAGCTTCGGATCCAATATTATCTCATAGTAATAGACAAACACCAGAGTATTCCGATCTTCTGATTCCGGAAAATGCTAAGCATTTGATTTTGTAGTTTTTTATTTGTATGATTTTTAATTATTACTATGAACTTAATTTCCATTATAACAACTAAAACAGGTTAATATGTACATACGGAAGATTATAAAAATAAATTTGAATAAAACAATAGGAACAACAAAAGTTTGGTAAAATAATGTCATCAATCAACTCATCGCCAGTACAATATGTCAATACTTTACTAAAAAATAACACGTCGAGCCCCGAGTTGTTCTTTATACGGTTTCTACTCAGGAAGCATTTGATAATTTGTCGGTCCCCGCTTTTCTTTTTATACAATAAATACATTTTATTGTAGAAAAAGGAAATAGTCAGAAATTTTTCTCGTAATAATTGTATAACGTCTTCTATATTTCGTCCACCGGAAAAGGAAATCTACAATGTGTCTTCTTTGAACCTCCATGTTGAGTGGCTAAAAAAATAACACTCTTTTGAAAGTTTCACCTTATGTAGAGTCAAATGTGCTCTTTAAAATGCCATCAATATTTTTTTATTATGTTCGCCCCAAAAAGAACGACAAGCAAATGAAAAGGTCGTGTTTTCGGGGAAAAAACATCAATAACTTTGATTAGCATTAAGGTACATACAAGTTTTGCACCGTAAAATGCGTGGAAAGCTCTAAAGATCATTCGAAGACAGTTTTGATATAGAAATTTACATATAAAAGTTAGAGAAAAAAAAATTTTTTTTCATGGTAACCCTAACTCAACCTAGAGAAAAAGCGCTATATCGGTTATTTGAAGAGATAGAAAGAAATATTGTTCCACAAAGTTACTTAATATAACCAGAGCTACAATATTGTCGAACTATATTTACCTCTATCTATACAGATAAGAAAGTTGGATTTTTTATTTCATCGTAAATTTTGGTCACCCTATTTTTGATAACATAAAAATAAGCGCTCTTTTATATGTAACAACTTTGTCGAAGACAGTTTTTGTCTAGAGTATCACTGTTGAGCTCTAGATGCTAATTTCCACTTAAATGCACCTCCTGGACCATAGTGCAATGTTATGGAGAGAAAAATCGGAAAATTCTTGGAAAACTCTGAAGGAAAATGGTAAAATTCGGAATTATAATAAAATTGAACTCCCATATGTTTTACAATTACATCGTTACATCTGCCCGTAGATATGTCTAATGGTGAGAAAAACTTTGATGGAACGTTCGAAAAAAATGTATTACCATGTGTTCTACAATGGCATCGTTGTTAATCCAATTGAATTTCGCGTTGGCGGAATTAAGCTTCGTGTTCCGTTAGTATGAAGCGAAAATGGCAATGGATTCTCAACTGGAATAACTCGCTTTGAAAATTAAAATTATGAATGAAAACTTGTTATTTGCAATTGAATCAATAATCTTGAGTGGACATTGTGTCTGAAATTAAATTTATATTATATTGACGAGTTTTTTTAAAGTATTAGGTAATTTATAGTAATAGGAAATTGTGGATGGCCAATTAGAAGATCAATCAATGAAGAGTTCTGCATTTGAACCCACGAACATTCGCTTGGTAGGAAAATAGGTTCGAAAAAAATCATATCAAAAAATCAGTTTGGACTTGACGAAGTTCGCTAGTAATAAATAAATAATTGTTTATTTCGGAGTCGAGTCCTAGAAAAAAAATATTTTTCATAAACCTAAAGATTTCCTAGCATTTGCAATGAATAAAAAATTTCATTCATTCAAAGTATGTAGCATCAAAAGATGCATTATTCTTACTAATTACCCTCGATTTATAATTCAAACCACTCGTGGTTCTAATGATGAGTTATGTATAAATTAAAATAATCGTTGTGCCATTGCTTTTCAATCATTCGCCCGCTTCCTTTTTTCCACCCTACCGAAGCTAGTTTCCATTTTGTTGGTTTAAAACACATTCTTCCGAGAACGGATCCTTCAATGAAGATATCACAATGAAATATCAACCCATCATTGCGTAAAAATTATTCATCTGCGTGGTGAAAAGTCGTGAAATAGGGTGCGTTTTGATTACAGCTTTGATTAAGGGTTGCAGCTGATCTGTTTCACTTTCACTGCCTTTACTCCCGAGTGCGCTCTGGCAGTTTGTTGTCTATCCCAAACCACCGCCACGTTTTGTATATTTATTTGATTTTCAAACCCCTAGCTTTTGCCGAAATCATCGGGCCGGGTCCCCTCCCATATCGGATTTAACTGCAATTTTTCTTTGTAATTTATTTTATTTGCCCAGCAGGACGTTTCGAAGCAGGAACGAGCGACGGCTTTTCGCTGAGAAGGGGCTCGAAGCCGGTTTAATCAAGTGGAACATATTTCAGTTCGAGGTCCTTGCGCTGGAAGGGATGGAAGTGACGCAGCGTGTGGCTGTGGACCGGAAGACTGTCCTTTTGATGCAACTGCTCACATTTACGGGGCTCATGGCATCGAATCAGATTATAGCAAACTGTCGAGCGGCCCATCGTTCAGTGAATGATAAATCTACTCCATTCGTTAATGTAAATGTATCACTATATCGATAGGGATCATCATATTGAAGACCAGCAGCGCAGTTGCAGTACAATACAACTAATCTCATATTACACTCGAGATTGGAGAGATACTTGTATTGCTGAGAAGTATTTGAATTGGAATCAGTACTTCGAGCGAATACGAATCATGTTTGAGATCATTTGTCATGCTTAATTTCACCGTAAACGAAGAAGAATCCGTGTGTCGGCTGATGAGATATAAATGACGCATCGTGGCATTGTTTTACCAGTCGAAAATTATATAATAATGGCAGACCGTCAATAATATGCATACAACATCTGATGGCGCTCCACAAACAAATTAACACGCCCAAGTCCGGACCGAAATGCATCGGCAACAAGCCAATGCCCATTGATTAATGAAGGATAAATATGACTACGTGACGGTTATTATATATACTTTTTTTTTAAATGGTTTGGTAACCCAATAATGCTGGTAGTATTATGATTGTGGTCATTAAAATGCAGTGAATCAACAATTTCAGTTGGGCGCAAATTACCTCCAATGCCGATTTTCCCGAAGCGAGAATGAAATTTGCCCTTGTTGGTACAACTGTTTCGGGTTAAACGGATATGATTGGAACAATAGAGCGTGAAGCTGATAAGTTATGTTTATAAATGTATGTAATAATATCAGCAAATTTCGGTTCATTTTTGTCTATATCTTGAGCTCGTTGCAACATAGAAAATCATTTTTAGAACTATTCTGAAAGGCTGCGTAGGATCAAAAAGCTCCTACACCCAAAGTTAATTTTAGCACATGTTTTGACATCCCGATTTATTACATTAAGTGGGCTGAAAGATAACATAAAATGTTCTACTTCCCAATACATGTATATCATTTGTATAATATATATGCTAGAGCCAATATAAGGGAGCGAAACACGGCCCAGACAAAGAAAGATATATTCTCGTTCATGTTCTTCTTTATCGTCTTAGAAAACACCTTCCAATTTCATTTTATGATCAGGTGTAATATTATCACGCTCCTTCATAATAGCGCTGGCAGCTATATGGATAGCGTGGTCGTGTAAAGTAGCTTTGCATTCCAGCCGGCCTTGGTTCGATCCCCATTGACGTCGTAAGGACTTTTTATGCACAATCCCAAATGAAAAGAGAAAAGAAAACAGAGAGAGATGTCTGCTCGCATACATACAAACCATTTTTAAGCTTTTAAAATAGCTCATTATCTGCGCATTTGACTCTCATGCACAGGAGATGGCATCTTTTCTGCCAAAGATGACATGTTTTCTGCCAACGCTAGTTTGGGTGTACACATTGTATTCGACAATGAATGCACAATATATATATATATATATATATATATATATATATATATATATATATATATATATATATATATATATATAAAATATATATATATATATATATATATATATATATATATATATATATATATATATATATATATATATATATATATATATATATATATACACAGTCATTACATGCCAAACCGATATAGTGGTTCTCAGATTTTCGTGAAAAATTGTTGTTTTGTTCCTTATCGCAAAATATTACACCCAATTTTTTTTTTATTTTTTTTATTAGTGTGCCGATTTCCTTTTCAGGGTGGAACAAAAAATCGTTTTTGCCCTTTTTTCCAAAAATGACTTTTTTCAAAAATTCATAACGGTTTTGACAATCAACATATCAAATTGAAGCCACTAAACTAGTGTCCTTTGAAAAAAAAAAATACTTTTCATAAAAAATTGATTTTGTTTCTGTAAATATTGGTTGTCTTTGTTTTTTATAGTTTAGATGGTCTCGGGACCAAGGGAGTTTTCATATTGTTTCTTGAGAGCTGAGGATTTTTCACATTACATATGAAAAAATCAGAGAGGTGTTATTTTTTTGGTTCTTAGTTATGATTCTTCAAAATTAACCGATGTCCGAAAAATCAATTTTTACCCCTTTTTCCACCACAAAAATTTATAACTTTTGAACTATTGGACCGATTTAGATGATCGATATATCAAATTAAAGTCAATCACTTGGTCTTTTTTGGAAAAATATTATGCTTGCCAAAATTTTGGATATTGTTTTCGTAATTATTGCTTGTATTGTTTTTTTGTTGTTTTAATGGCTTTGGATTTAATTTGTTTTCAGTCTTCGTTCAATATTCCTATGCAAATATACTAGAGCTATGCGACTAGAATCTAATTTTTCGCAAGGGTAATATTTTTTTCAAAAAAGACTAGCTTATTGGATTTAATTTTAAATGTCGGCTAGCTGACCCGGCAAACATCGTACCGGCCAAAATTTGTTTTTTGTTATCAATACCTTCAAACATTCACGTTTTCTTACTATGAGCAAATTCATGGGTCCAATTTCAGAACTGTTCATTGATTGATCTTCTATTCGTCTCCGTTGAATTTACCTTTTACTATCAAATTCCTAGTATTTCTAACAAAACTCATCATTATAATATCAGATTATTTTCAGACACAATTCTCGTTCAAGATTTTTCAACCACTTGCAAATAACATGTTTCTCCGTTACATGGAATAAATGTTTTATACAGAAAATATGATAGAATAAAGACAACCTTAAATCGGACAATTCCTTCCTCGAGTTACTTTTATCAACACATTCGGCAATACTTTTTTATTGGAATAGATAGAAGAAGATATAGAAGTGCGTTTCATCACATTGATATTTCCAAAAATTTTCAATTGTCATGTTTGGTTAGAATATTTTTGGTTAAAATATATGTAATATTTTTATGAGACCCCCTCTTCATTCCTGAGGAGAGAGGGGTGTCATACCATCATAGAAACATTTCTCATACCGAAAAACCCTCACATCCCGAATTGTGCTTGATTAGTTCTCGAGTTATGCAGAAGTGTGTGTTTGTGTGCCCCTGTAACTTATTGTTTCATTTGTATGGCAGCCCCCCCTTAGAGAGGGGGGTGGATGTTTAACCACCATAGACACATTTATTGCACCCTAAAACCTCCACATGCCAAATTTGGTTTCATTTGCTTGATTAATTCTCGAGCTATGCAGAAATTTGTGTTTCATTTTTGTGGCAGCCCCACCTAAGAGAGGGGGAGGAATATCTAAATACCATAGAATCATTTATTGCACCCTAAAACCTCCACATGCAAAATTTGTTTCCATTTGCTTGATGAATTGTAGAGTAATGCAGAAATTTGAGTTTAAGAGGGGGAGATGCCATAGAAATATTTATTGCATCCTAAAGCCTCCATATACTTAATATGGTTTCATTTGCTTGAATAATTCTCGAGTAATGCATAAATTTGAGTTTCATTTGTATGGCAGACCCACCCACCGCCCCCCCCATGGAGAGGGGGGTGGAGAGTATAACTACCAACATTTATTGCACCCTATAACCTCAATATGCCTAATTTGGTTCGATTTGCTTGATTAATTCTAGAGTAATGCATAAATTTGTGTTTCATTTGTATGGTAGCCCTCTCTCAAAGGGAGGTAGAGTCTTACCACCATGGAATCATTTATTGCACCCTAAAACGTCCACATGCCAGATTTCGTTTCATTTGCTTGATTAATTCCCGAGTAATGCAGAAATTTAGGTTTAATTGGTATGGCAGTACTCCCTTAGAGAGGGGGAGGGGTCTCAAACTATCACGGCCCCAAAAACCCCTATATTCCAATTTTCATGTTGATCGGTTCAGTAGTTTCCGACTCCATATGAATCAGACAGACAGACAGAAATCCATTTTTATATATATAGATTATGTTTAATCATAATGAAACCGTTTAAATTAACACATTTTTTACTCATTTTATTTTCACATAACACATCCTGAAATCAGACATGTGTGTGTGTTTTTTTTTTTCGTTTCTGAGTCATGATTTTTCAAAATTAACTTGTTTTCAAGCTTCGTTCAATATTCCTATGCGACTAGACTAGATATATAATAATAAAGACGGTTAATACATTTAGAAATTAACCTTGATTCTTCATGTAGAAAGAACGTGTCTTCTTTCTAGTGAGTCTAAAACTAAACTGAATCCTAATTCCCTGAATGTGAAGCTGGAAGAATGATCTGCGGCGCGGGTGGTCTTCTCTCCTTTTCTCTATGCTCGACGATCCGTTGGTCCTTCGTAAACATCTGTTATCTGGTGTTTTATGGTGATGTGTTTTGGGTACAGTTATAACTATATGCGACAGGTTTGATGCGTCTTATTTTGCGTCAGGTTTATATGTCAAAAAAGTTATGGAAACCATTTGGAAAGATGGAAAATTGAAAAGTCATTTTTTAGCAAATTTTGTATCTATATAAATGAAAATGATTTGGTGTCCATTCCACACGATTTAACTCAAGAACGGAGTAACGGATTTAACAGTCAGTATCAGGATTGATGCGTCTTAGTCTACATAAGGTTTATATGCCTGAAGAGAAATTATATACCACGAATATAGATCACGCACAGAAAAATAATTTCTGTGGAGACTTGAGTGTTCGAAATTATTTAAATGAAAATATCAATTTTTGGTGGGAAGAAGTTCGCCGGGTTAGCCAGTATATAATAAATATATAAACCACAGATACTTTTTAATTTCAAATAATTGAAGAAGAATAAACCGTTCGACTAATTATAGAGTCATTCATTCAAATGTGAGTATGACAAAAATATAAACTAACAGATGGCTTCTCATGAGGAACATTCAAATTGTTATCTTTTGAACCAATGCAAGCATTTTTCCCACGTGTTTGCCATTATTGAACAGGTCATCGAATTGATTGAACCTTTTTTTAACACTCTGCAATCACAGTTGCATATCCGCGGATTGGAATTGGAATAGACCATTAGAAATCGGAACACCAACAGCGAAATCGATCAATTCTGTGCTGTTACCCGGGCAGGTATCAATGTTTATTTTTGGTGAAAATCAAAATGAACACCGGTAAGGATGGTGAAAAGAGTTCATTTTTCCTATTTCCTGTTTCGATCCGTGTCCAGGCGCTGAGAACGTGGAACGTGTTTCGTTCCTGTATTTCTAGCTGAATGACACTGCATTTGCTAATCAGTTTAGGCCATTCATCAAAATCGGTGAGCAGTTTCGAGCCAGCGAAGATATTTTCATTTGCTGCGTTCCGCTATTCGTTGCATCGAAATAAAATCCGCGGATTCGAAAGAGAGATCCATACCGGGTTCGGGGAAAATATTTCCTTCGCCGAAGAGTTGAAATTGAATCCCAAATAATCTGCCAACGTTGAACGGGACATGAAGAATAATGGCGGTGAGAAATTAAGTTGGGAAACCGAATCTCCGTGACGCTATGTTCCGCGTTGTGTTTTTTTTTGCTGTCGTCAAACTGCTACTGGTGACTTCAGGCTACAGATCCGATTCATGGATGCTCTTTTCCGAATACAACGCTGCTTTTGCGCCCCTTCTCTGAATGGATGAAAAGTAGGACAGTTGCAGTAGATGATAGAAGTAGAAGTTTCAGATTTACTCCACCATTTCAGAAGGAATACTGTATCTGTCAATGCAAGGAATATATTTTTTGGTAATACTTTATGATAATCTTCTCAAACGGAGGCACTGTAAGCGACCAATGTGTTTTATAAGTTTAAACGTTTTAATCAAAATGAATACTTATATTAGGCTGTCAAAAAAGTCCTGCGATATTTCCGCGAGGTGTCGTTGTAAGCGCGTAGTTCTAGTTGTATTCATTGTATCGAGTCATACTATAGCTTGTTGGAAAGGTATTTTTGCGCGCTATAATATAGTCCTTGACAGTGTTTTGTTTGGTTAAGTCGTTCGTGAGTTATAGTGTCACAAATATGGAGCAAAATAAAGAGAAAATCCGACATATTTTACAGTACTACTATGACAAAGGCAAAAATGCATCTCAAGCTGCCAATAAAATTTGTGCAGTTTATGGACCCGATACAGTTTCCATTTCCACCGCACAACGATGGTTTCAACGTTTTCGTTCTGGTGTAGAGGTCGTCGAAGATGCGCCACGCTCCGGAAGGCCTATCGTCGAAAATTGCGACAAAATCGCTGAATTAGCCGAGAAAGACCGGCATAGTAGCAGCCGTAGCATCGGCCAAGAGCTGGGGATAAGTCATCAAACCGTTATTAACCATTTGAAGAAGCTTGGATTCACAAAGAAGCTCGATGTATGGTTGCCACACACGTTGACGCAAAAAAACATCTTTGACCGTATCGACGCATGTGAATCGCTGCTGAATCGCAACAAAATCGACCCGTTTCTGAAGCGGATGGTGACTGGCGATGAAAAGTGGGTCACTTACGACAACGTGAAGCGCAAACGGTCGTGGTCGAAGCCCGCTGAAGCGGCTCAGACGGTGGCCAAGCCCTCATTAACGGCCAGGAAGGTTCTGCTGTGTGTTTGGTGGGATTGTCAAGGAATAATCTATTATGAGCTGCTTCCCTATGGTCAAACGCTCAATTCGGACCTGTACTGCCAACAACTGGACCGCTTGAAGGTAGCGCTCATGAAGAAGAGGCCATCTTTGATAAACAGAGGCCGCATTGTCTTCCATCAGGACAACGCCAGGCCACACACTTCTTTGGTGACGCGCCAGAAGCTCCGGGAGCTCGGATGGGAGGTTCTTTTTCATCCGCCGTATAGTCCGGACCTTGCACCAAGTGACTACCACCTGTTTTTGTCCATGGCGAACGAGCTAGGTAGTCAGAAGTTAGCCACAAAAGAGGCCTGTGAAAATTGGCTATCCGAGTTTTTTGCCAATAAGGAAGCGAGCTTCTATAACAGGGGTATTATGAAGTTGGTATCTCGTTGGGAACAAGTCATCGAACAAAACGGCGCATATTTGACTTAAAACAGATGATTGTAATTAATTTTATGAACAAATGAAAATTAAAAAAAAATACCGCAGGACTTTTTTGACAGCCTAATATAATACATATGATTTTTCAGCTATAAATTTTACCAGTAAATGAAATAATATTAACCCATAAACGTTAAGAAATCAATTTGCACCAACAATGCGAACAACTTTGGGTCTTCCCCATCAGAAAGTGAAATACTGGAATGAGGTCAAATTTGCACCAAGCATTCGACGAACCGCCCGAAACGGACTGGGATAGGTCAGTAAAAAAAACACCAATAACGGCCCGAGGAAGTTAATTATGATAAATGAAGAATTTTGAGTGAACTCATTAAACCGTTTGAAATTTGCAAATTATGAATGAGAAGAATAAATAATTCAGTGATGCGCTCCATAACGAAGTCAACATCACAACCAACAGCATTAACATAGTCATCATCATGATTATCGTCATCAGCGGCAACAGCAGCATTGGCATCATCATCATCATCATCATCATCACTGTGGTTGTAGCAGGTGTTTCGCTTCTGAATTTATTTTATCCATTCAGCTCTGAAAGTAGCGAAATTTTGGCGGAAAAGTAAAATTTAAGCACTCGCTTATTACGTGATTATGAAATTTTCTTTCGCCCAACCGATGAATGTATATTTTTCATGTGTTCAGACAGTGTCAATTTAAGAGATGTTTCTGGCACTTTTATGAGCGATGGTTTGAATCCGTTTTGAAGCTAAATACTGATTTCTGACATAACATTTGAACTAATAATCATTTCGTTTGAACTAGCAAATTTCAGAGATCTTAGATTTTGTTGATATAATACATTTTACACACACAAACAAACTTTTAAGTTTCTAACACATGCATTAAACAATATTTTTTCGGACAACGATGAAAATAAACAAAGATAACTTAATGAACCAAATTTCCCTTGAATTCACGTTTATAAAGCTTTGCACAAAAAACCTTCGACGTCCTGTCGGATGGCCTTGCGGCAATTGGCCGGAACTTTAGCCAAGGCCGATGAAACAATGGATATCGACATGATCTTCAGCCCTTTCCTTACCTTAGCGATCAGCTGCTTCTCCGTTTTGGCGATGAAATTGTTGGAGTAGATCCTCCGTTTGAAGTTCGCTTGAAAATTTACCATCGGTCGCAGCTGGGAAACGTCTTCAGTACGAGGTTTACCTTCAGCCAGTGCGTCTCATTCAGTGATCTCTTAATATTAGGCTGTCAAAAAAGTCCTGCGGTATTTTTTTGAATTTTCATTTGTTCATAAAATTAGTTACAATCATCTGTTTTAAGTCAAATATGCGCCGTTTTGTTCGATGACTTGTTCCCAACGAGATACCAACTTCATAATACCCCTGTTATAGAAGCTCGCTTCCTTATTGGCAAAAAACTCGGATAGCCAATTTTCACAGGTGGCCGTGGTGACCGGCACGGTAAACGGGTAGGTTTACCTTAAGGAGTGCCTACAGAAGCGCTTACTACCACTATTGAAGCAGCACGAGGGCCCGACCATCTTCTGGCCGGATCTCGCTTCGTGCCACTATTCAAAGGACGTGTTGGAGTGGTACGAAGCCAACGGGGTCACCTTCGTGCCAAAGGAAATGAACCCGCCCAACGCGCCGGAGCTTTGCCCAATAGAGAAATATTGAGCGATTATGAAGAACCCAAAAGTTGTCAAATCGGAAGCGGACTTCAAGAGAAAATGGATTTCTGTTCAAAAAAACTACAACCTGACGTTGTACAGAACCTTATGGACGGGGTAAAGAGGAAGGTGCGAGCATACGGGCTTGGGCTCGAAGTATGAATATAAAGAAAATGCCAAAAGTTGTTTAATAGTTTTGACGTAGGACTACGTCTAACCGGAAGATATAGGGGGTGAAATGGAAATCTAGGCACTGAACAAGTAGGAAAAAATGCAAGATTTGGAACGCTTATTACTCGAGCATTTCTCAATAGATTGCAAAGGTTTTTGCATCAATTGATAGGAAATATATCTACGCATCTATCATAACGAATAACATTTCATTTTTCTTGAGATAAATAATTGAATAATTGTGAAATATCAAGCATTGTCAAAATGCACTATGTGCCCATTTTTGATTGGTCCATTTTATGCTCCTCAAATCGTACCGACCAAAACGGGCAACCAGAGCAGCAGCGAAATAGAATGAAGCACGATTGGAAAGGAAAAAGAAAAAAATGAACGAAACATTGGTCGCAGTCTCACAAATGCGTAATTCTCGAGCCAGCCAGTCAGCTTCAAAATCCCTGCTCCGCTGCCGTAACGATCATTCTTATTCAAACCGTACACCACATCGGTTCGCATCACAACACATCAACAAACCAACCCAAGCAGCCATGTCTGGACATGGTAAAGGAGGAAAAGTGAAGGGAAAGGCAAAATCCCGCTCGAACCGTGTTGATCTGGAGTTCCCCGCAAGGGTAGCTAGGCCGAGGGCGTTAGTACCAGTGCACCAGTCCACCTAGTCGGCGTTATATAGTTTCGGCCGCCGAAGTGATCGAGTTAGCTGGCAAAGCTGCTCGTGACGATAAGAAAACCCGCATTCGGAACAGAACACATTCGGTTCGGTGGACATCAAGACAACAGGCAGTTGCAGCGAGTGGCGAGTGGCAAACGCAATCGCAAAACGGCATCAGGTAGCAGAAGAAAAAGTTTGTTCTTTATACAAACTGCTTTGGTGGCAAATCCAGAACAAGGCGGCACCGAGGGCGTTCGAAATGGTTTTTTTTCAAAACCACGAGTACAAAGTTTTCTAAATTGGAACCATTCCATAAAACAAGGCGCTTTTCAGGGCCATTAAACCTTCCAAAAAAGAGTTTAGGAAATACAGTTCAATGCTTTCTAAAACATTATCAAAAATAATAATAAAACACAAATTGATTTTTTCATCATTTGTTTGCCAGGATCTGATGAGTATGTGAATTTGGCAGTTGTTCTGAGCTTATTGATAGTTGGGGACTTTCCTGATTATTCAATTTTCACCAATTCTTAAATTGTTTCCAGATTGAAAGTACAGTAATTTACAATTAGTTCGACATTTAGCTAATTGGACGGACATGTAATGCGACTTATTTAGTTGGACATTTGTGAACATAGAGATCCAAATTATGACCCCACATTGAAAGTCGACACTGTCCACTGTCATCGCAAATGTTCCATTACAGGTTAAAATCGCCTCCAATGCGACACTGAGTGGCGCTTCGGCACGTCGCATTGAATGTAATTTACTGTACAACATGTCACAAAGCTGAATGGGAAGAAATTTTCCAACTGTGAAAGCTGTGGCGAGTGGCAACAAATCGCTAAACAGGAAGGTTTAGCCGAACAAGATGGGGATATCGAGTGATAACAAAACAATAAACTCTTTAGATTGAAGATAATTTTGTGATCCTGAAAAGGACCCTTTTTAGCCTGCATGTGAATCCAACGAGCGAACAAATCGTAATGAATGTATTTTTTTGCAATCGCTCCCTTTTAACGCTCATTCGTTCGTCTCGTTGGACTCGCCCCTCTGGCTGAGTCTGCCGATTTGTCTCTATCCTGTGAGTGTGTACCGCTAGAGTATAAAACACGCGGACCCCAAAAAAATATTTTATTTTCTTTCAAACCGTAAACCCGTGTGGTTGTACGGCATCGGCATCGTGGACGTAACAAAGCAGGACAAGTTAAGGAAAGGCAAAGTCTCACTCGAACCGTGCAGGTCTCCAGTTCCCTGTTGGTCGCATTTACTGATTGCTCCGCAAGGGTAACTAGGCCGAACGGATTGGTGCCGGAGCACCAGTATACCTAACAGCGATTATAGAGTTTCGGCCGTCGGAGTGCTCGAGTTGGCTTGCAAAGCTGCTCACGACAATCAGAAAACCCGCATCAAGAACAGAGCAGCTTCGGTTCGGCGCTCATCAAGGCAACAATTAGTTTCAGTGAGTGGCAAAGTGTTTCTCCGGCACGTCGCATTAAATGTAATTTACTGAACAATATGTCACAAGCTGGATGGGAATAAATTTTCCAACTGTGAAAGCTGTGGCGAGTGGCAAACGCAATAGCTAAACTAGAAGGTTTAACCGGACAAGATGGGAATATCGAGTGATAACAAAAACACAACACCAAAGGTTCTTTTCAGAACCATCAACATATTCATAAAGAGTAAACAGTAAACTAATCCATTTTTCAGGTAGATAGGTAGGTATTCACGTAGGAGAAAAAAATAAAACAATATATTTAAAATATATATTTAACAAAAGCTGTCCCCTTTGTATAGTCCTACGTCACTCCGGTTATGTCCCCGACATTACCCACCCGACTTTTTTATTTTAATGTCTAAAATTTTCAAAAGGATCGGTCTACTGGGCCTCTTCTTCATGAGTGCTACCTTCAAGCGGTCCATTTGTTGGCAGTACAGATCTGAATTGAGCGTTTGGCCATAGGGAAGCAGCTCATAATAGATTATTCCTTGACAATCCCACCAAACACACAGAACCTTCCTTAATGAGGGCTTGGCCACCGTCTGAGCCGCTTCAGCGGGCTTCGACCACGACCGTTTGCGCTTCACGTTGTCGTAAGTGACCCACTTTTCATCGCCAGTCACCATCCGCTTCAGAAACGGGTCGATTTTGTTGCGATTCAGCAGCGATTCACATGCGTCGATGCGGTCAAAGATGTTTTTTGCGTCAACGTGTGTGGCACCCATACATCGAGCTTCTTTGTGAATCCAAGCTTCTTCAAATGGTTAATAACGGTTCGATGACTTATCCCCAGCTCTTGGCCGATGCTACGGCTGCTACTATGCCGGTCTTTCTCGGCTAATTCAGCGATTTTGTCGCAATTTTCGACGACAGGCCTTCCGGAGCGTGGCGCATCTTCGACGACCTGGTGTAGAACGAAAACGTTGATACCATCGTTGTGCGGTGGAAATGGAAACTGTATCGGGTCCATAAACTGCACAAATTTTATTGGCAGCTTGAGATGCATTTTTGCCTTTGTCATAGTAGTACTGTAAAATATGTCGGATTTTCTCTTTATTTTGCTCCATATTTGCGATACTATAACTCACGAACGACTTAACCAAACAAAACAATGTCAAGGACTAAATTATAGCGCGCAAAAATACCTTTCCAACAAGCTATAGTATGACTCGATACAATGAATACAACTAGAACTACGCACTTACAACGACACCTCGCGGAAATACCGCAGGACTTTTTTGACAGCCTAATATAACGGACCGAGGCTACGGTCTAATGTTCACATCCTCCGCCGCGTAGTATTTCATAATGAAGATCAACTTCCGGTAGACCCGAAAGCCCCGAAGAAAATAATAGTGGCTTGAGCATTCCCTGCTAGCTTATCGTCAGTCACAGAAGGATATATTTGACGTCATCGCTTACCTCCTTGGTGGGGGATGTAAACAATCCCTGTCCCCTGCCAGTCGTTGCAGTCCAGCGTCAAATAGGACTCGTCATTCATTATGATCACGACATCGCGCTTCGTCGGAAAGATGGTTTTTTCAATATCATCTTCAGCCGCTCTCTGTTGAAACAGAATCAAAAGCCCCCTTTATGCCCAAGAGTACTGTAGCCATTTGTATTTTTCTTCGGCGTTTCGGCTGAAGGAAGCAACGCAAGACAATCATTCATCCCCTTGCCCCTGCTGAACCCATATTGTGTTTCTTAGAGTAGGCCATTGGTTTAAACCCATCGATCAAGGCGAAACAAGATCGCTTTCTCCAAATATTTCCAAATACAAGACAGCATTGCTATTGGGCGGTACGAATTGAAGTCGGGCGCGAGTTTTCCGGGTTTCTGAATAGCTATAACTCGTACTTGTCTCCAATCATCCGGAACAATATTATGCTCCAGAAACTGATTGAATAAAATCAACGAACGATGTTTCCCCACATCGAGGAGTTTTTTTCAACAAGTTGAACCTTATTCTATACGATCCTGGAGCGGAATTGTTACAAGAAAAGAGAGCAAGAGAGAATTCTACCGTCGAAAACTCGGAATCAAGATCGCACCTATCTCGTGGTATATCTCAAACAATTTTTTTGCACGGGAACGGAATCGGGACAAACCTTTTGAGCAAAATTGAAAATTCATCGATGTGAATATTTTTCACTTTCATTCGTTGAAGAGCGATTTCTCATGTTTCGAGTCACTTTCTATATTTTTTTCATTGACGTTTCTCGTGACAAACCTCCCACAAAATTCGCCAATAAGCACGTTTTTTCCCATTGATTAAGTTTTTAAAAATGACGGCGCCAGTGGTTGTATGGTTAGCGTAACAGCCTCACAATCCGATCGGCCTGGGTTCAATCCCAGCTGGCGTCGTTGGGATTTTCTGAGGCGAAAAATCTCTGGTTACGTCTTCCTTCGGAGCGGAAGTAAAAGAAGTTGGCCCGGCTCATGAGTTGTTGAGTCTGATAGGTAGGAACAGGTGGAGTCGCCTCCCTGATGTCGGTGATTGGCACTAAAGTGGCGGAAATAGGCCGACGAAAAATAAGCGAAGATAAAAAAAAAAAAAAAAGTTTTTAAATTGATTTTCAAGAGTTAAATCCGTTCGAAAATTCTGAATGGTTCCATGTACCCAAAAGTTTCAAATGCATTTTTTTTACAAATGAAGCTTGGGACACTGACTATCCCTCCATGGATTGGGAGACCTTCGACGAATAGTGGAGCCTGGGGTGGGTTTTGTTTGAACGCGAACTGCGCTATCGTAGATCAAACGAGAAAGGAAGTTATACTCCTCCAATGGAGGTAAACCATTACTGCAATTGATGGCTAGAGCAATCGCGTCCGCATATTCTTTCCAGTCAATGTGTCTTGTGAGGTCATATGCCATGTTTATTGATTCAGAAGAACTTAATCCATTGGTGATAGAAATTTTGATTGGCAAGTGATCACTACATTTGGGATCCTGGATTACACTACACCTGCAATCTAACGCTAGTTACTTCGAACAAAGCGAGAGGTCAAGAACAATTGGGTTAACAGGAGGTTTTGGTACACGTGTTGTTTCCCCAGTGTTCAAAACGGTCATATTGAAGCTGTTCCACAGGTCATATATCAATAATGAACGGTTGTCGTCTTACTGTCCCCCAGGTGGGCACATGTCAGCAAGTTGCTTGCAGCTAACCGCAGCTGTCGGAGGCCAATACAAGCCGACAATACAGAGGTCTTTGTATCTAATGTTTCCATGACAATTCGAAAAAAATGAGTGGCACTTATTGATCTCCAATAGCACCCCTTCGTATCTATCATCACGGTCCAAGCATATAATATTAATATCGTGGAAAGAGAAATCATCTCGCGAAGAATGTCATGTTTCGGACAGAGCAAAAATATCACAATTGAAGTTATGAATTACATTCACCATTTTAGGGATAAGACTACGACAATTCCAGTGTGAAACAGTGTTATCTCCGACCTCTCTTTAAATTAGACATCAAGAAAGATAATCATTGCAAGGAGGGGCCATGTTTGCATCAACTGCTGCAAAATTGTCTTTAACACTGGAAACATTGCGATGACGATGGATCTGATGGAGTCAGAAACATCAAAATGCATGAATATTTGATCCACAATGTCAAACAACTTTTTAAATCCTGATTGGGAAGTTGAACTTGATGGAAAAACAGGGGCAGTTGGGGTTTTTAAGTACCCTCAAGTGCTGGATCGTTCGAAGGTGAACAATTCCCACGGAGACCAGGAGGAATCTGATTTCGCTTGTCCGCTCGATACTTTAGGCAAACTAACAGGGTGTATCACCGACGGGACTTGTCGTTGAACTTTGGGATTGGAAACATTTCTGCGCCGGGAATTCCCTTGGAAAATTAACGGTATGCCCTCGTTAGCTGTGTCCGCTTCCATTTTGTCAACTGGCAACGTGGAGAAGATATTGTGTGTGGAGATTGGTTGTTGGTACTGTTGGGCCAGTGGAGAAGCGCCCTTCAAAATTTCCTCAAGGGTGCGCTTCGAGCGTTCCTTCGCATAGCGCTTCTGCTCTTCCCAGTGACTTTTGTAAGTTTCACAAGCTGAGAGCACGTATGGGGTTCCTACGCAAAATGAACACTTATGCTCAGTCGCATTGCAGGATTCGCCCCCATACTGCACAAGTAGCACAGAGTGGCAATAGGCTGCTGTTTGACCACTTTACTTGCCATTTTGGAAAGTCACACTCTTCGTGTCAAAGAAGAGTCGCACCGGTAGCCTTAATTTGTCCAGCATAACGTAGGAAGGGCGGCACCAGCAAAGGTGACTCGAAACGAGTCGGACGGCGTAAATTTAGGACCAAGGACCAGCACCAGGTGCATTGTCCGGATAAACCTTGACAAAGGGAGCGGTTACAATAGGAGAGGAATCCGCGGACGAAGGTTGAGTGGGGACAGTTACATCAGGGGGGATGTGAGATCGATGATTGGATGGAAGTATTGGAGGTAGAATCCAACCGTTCTTCATTTCTTAAATTTCGCTCGTGTTTCATCAGTTCTCATCATCATTATCAGTTTACTGTTATTGCTTGGTAAGTGTTCCGCAGTAGACTATAAAATATAATCAAGTATAATGTAATTTTCCTTCAAAAAATAACAAAATAAAGTGTCCGAAATTTGAATCGAACTTTTTCCCTACGATTCATATTTCGGACAGTTGAAATTAGTGATACTACAATGTGAGTTTCAGGCTTATTATGGTTGTAAAGCGTAGATTCATATAACGCACCAATTTTTTTGATATCTTGTATAAATAATACACATATTTTTCAACGACAGACCAGCAGATAGATATGAGGGAAGTTGAATGATTGGTGGACAATGTACAACTGGATGAACTTATAAAAGAAGAAACGTCGAACCCTCCCTATCCTGCCGTGTACACAACTCATCAACTCACGGTAAAAGTAAGCCTTACCTTACTCCTGCAGTGGCCACAAGCGTGTCCTGGGATATGTTGTATGAAGAAGTAGAACCTACGTAGAAATTTATTGAAACGACGAAGCGCTAAGAACTTGAGGAAAGGAAAAGGAAAATTAAGCTTTAACGGAAAGAAAAAAAATCCAAACATTGGCTAAGTTGAGGCAGCAGGAAGAACGAATGAAGCAGAAAGAAAAACATGAGGAAGAGTAATTCCAAATGAAATCATCCAAAAAATGCAGATTTTAAAAATATGTACTTTTGATTCGAATGAAAGTTTGTATTCCGTTTGGGTTGGAGGGAATATGAGTTTTCCACAACATCTGGGATTTTTTTCACTCAAGTATACTTTTGAAAAGGGCGTATCGATATTAGTAAGAGAAATCTTTGATAATTTATATCTCAAAAACTATAGGCGCAATAAAGTGAAGTTTGTTTGGGGTTAACGGGCCGTGGCAACTGTATTGCCACCAATTTTTCCAACTGTTTCAATAGTTAAATTTTCTTCAAATGTAAATATGTGTTATTCCCCATGTAAGGAGTATGTTCTCTGAAGTTGGAGTCGATCCGTTGCCTGGTTTCCACGGCCCGTTAAAGGGTTAAGAAAGCGAAATCGGGACAAAAATCAGTGTCGATCCCAGCTCCCGAAGATACTTATTGCATAAATAGAAAATAGTGATAAATTCGATTAGAAAGGATTCACATTTCGTTAAACTTCCGGAAACAAACCGTATATATTTTTATTTTCTTATTTTGTAACCGTCAGTCCCAGTCAGTCAGCGCTTTCCTACCGAAAAGTTGAACGTCGAGACCGAGGCTGCGCTCAACGTGTTGAAAAACCAAATGTTATACAATTTTTCAAGTTATTTGTGTGTGCATGGAAGATTGCAGTACACTTTTAGATAGGCCAATTCGTTGTTATTTTCGCATGTTAAATTATTTTTTTGCATTACTAATTGTACAGAAATATAAATTGAATTGACAGAAATCGTTATGCTAACAGAGTGTCCGAAACTCGAATTCCCTCTGTTCGAAATTTGATTCTTATTCGCTTTAATTGAAAGCAAAATTCAATAATTTTTTGGTGTTTTTAATCAAATAGGTACCATAGTAGAAAGGTTTGAAGCCTTTTGAACTAATTTATTAAAAATATCAACTAAATAATACCTGGGCATAAAGTTTAGGTCTGTTTTCTGCATTATATGCGTTCGAAATATGATTCAGAACGGTAGTTGCCATATATCTAAATTAGTGGATTAAAATAACATTTTGGATGTGAAAAACTTAAAAGATAGTGGTTTTGAAGGTGTTATTATTAATTTTAATACAAAAAATCATATTACCGTATACCGTATTAACGTATTACGAATGCTTATAACTCGAACATTTCTTAACAGATCGGAAAGATGATTGCATCAATTGATAGGACATATTTCTACGCGTATATCACAATTAATAAAATGTAATTTTTAATGAGATGAACAATTGAATAACTGTAAAATGTCAAGCGTTATCTAAACGCCCTAACTGCCAAGTTTTGATTGGCCCGATTTACGGTTTCCCCAACACAGACTTCAAAATCGATGTACCTGTGGGAATCCGCTTTGAAAACATACATGCAAGTCGGGAGTATTTTTGTTCCCACCGAGCTGTGTTTCCCTAACACGGACTTCAAAATGAATGTGTCTGGGGGAATCCGCTTTGCAAATACATGCAAGTCGGGGATATTTTTTGGTGTTGAGTACTTTTGTACTCGCTTGTCTTTGTGCTGACCGGTTTCCCTAAAACGTCCTTTTAAACTGAGAAGCCTGAGAAAATCGTCATTCCAGATACCAGAGGTGAATGAACTTTCGCGGTTCGAGAACTACGTAAACATGAGATGTGCAATAATTTCAGAGGGAAATGTAAAATACAATGATCGTTTGACAATTTTTCCGTTCACATATTTTGGTAGTCCTAAGAATCATATAAGGCGTGAAAGGACGTTCATCAAATTTATTTGTAACGAAGAACATAATCTGACTTCATTCGTTCGACAACTCGCAAGTAGATCGGACAAGATTTCGAAACGATCCAACAAAGGTGTTATTTTCCACATTGAAATCGACTGTGATTTTTTTTTCATCTGTTGCGCTTGCGAGTAGAGCGAAGCTCAAAGTGGTGCGCGACCGAGACGCTGAGGATACAATTCAGACAGATTCATCACACACGCCACACAGCAGCGGCAAGTATAAGTTTATTTTTCTTTAGTCCTCCTATCATTCCTTCTACCATCTGTGCTCGATTTACACCATTGTTCATCTGTGTGTTAACCAAATCGGCAAACGTTGGAATTAGGGGTGTCTATTTTTCCTTGGTTTTATTACCGTTGAAATTTTATTGGACCTTTTTTCATTTTATAATTTTATATAAATAAAATAAATTGATATAAATATTATCCCCAGCATAACCTTATAATATATTTTTCTACTTATTCATTTTGATAATCATTATATTCTGTTCATATCGAACAGTTGGCCGATTTTTCTGATATGGCTGAAGGCGGAAAGGCCCCCCCCCCCCCCCGTTGACACAATTGAATATTTCTGATACCGAACCTCCTCCTGAAGAGCAGGAGGATGAAGCAGAAATTGAGGTAGAAAATTCTGTTTACGAAGTTGATAGTTCCGAAGATGAGGAAATCGACGAGAAACAGGATTTTCGTCCTAAAGAATACCCTGAAGGCTCCAAAGGCCCATTCATTGTGTACTTTAGACGAAAATCCAAACCTCTCAATGTCATTCGCATCTCGAAGGAACTAACTAAAAAAATTTCTGACGTTACCGAGATTACACGGATGGGGCCAGACAAACTACGAGTTGTCGTCTCAAGCAGGACCCAAGCGAACAAAATATACCCTGTTGCAACGTCGAAATAGACGGCGTAATAACCGAAAAGGGTTTGACCCGAAAAGAGATAATCGATGGTGTCGGTCGCTTCAAGAACTCCACACTAAAAACTGTGAAGATTCTTGCATGCGATCGACTGAAATCTGTGTCACATAAAAATGACAAAAGAATTCTCAATCGGACAAACTCTTTTCGTGTGACTTTTGAGGGTTCCGCCCTTCCAAATTACGTTGCAATAGGTGCACTTCGTTTACCTGTTCGGTTGTTTGTACCCCGGGTAATGAAATGCAACAAATGTATGCAACTCGGTCACACGGCCGCCTATTGTTGCAATAAAAAACGTTGCGCAGATTGTGGAAAGAGCCATGATGAGAATCCTTGCGCGAAAGAGCACAAGTGTCTTCATTGCGGCGGGACTCCTCATGATTTTACTCAATGCCTGGTGTACATACAACGAGGGGAAAAACTCAAGCGTTCCAAGCGGACTTTTGCAGAAATGCTTAAGAGTTCCGTGCCAACGATACAGGACAATCCCTACTCCATTCTGCAGAACGACGAGCCTGTTGCTGACGCTGCCAATGCCGGATGTTCCGGTACATCGCAGGGTGCCATCAGGAAAAGAAAAATTACATCTTTTCCATCACTCCCCAGAAAGAATACCGAAACTTCCCAAGTTGGAATGAAGCCTCGAACTGAACGTGCTGAGAATAGGCCGAAGCAAGTACCTCCCGGTTTACGTGGTCATGCTACCAACCAGGGGTCCTCAGCACTTCCCGGAACAACAACGAACACGTCTGTTCCATTTTCGCGGTCGAAGCAACAGCCACTACCTGGCCTGCTTGCGCTTTCAGACCTTGTGGATAACATTTTAAATGCTTTAAATATAAATGATTCTCTTAAAAGCATAGTATTATGTTTGCTTCCGGTTGTGAGAACATTTTTGAAAGAAAAATGTGGCTTTTTAGCAGCGTTCATTTCCCTCGATGCCTAATTCAGCGCAAGAGGTCAAGGATTTGACCACTGTCATACAGTGGAATTGCAGAAGCATCCTACCTAAACTAGACCAATTTAAATTTTTAGTTCACAGTTCTAACTGTGATGTATTTTCTCTCTGTGAAACATGGCTTTGTTCAGCCGACGAGCTGAATTTTCACGATTTCAACATTATTCGCCTCGATCGTAACGACTCGTTTGGTGGCGTACTATTGGGGATCAAAAAACGTCACTCCTTCTATAGAGTCACTATCCCATCGATTACAGGCATTGAAGTTGTCGCTTGCCAGATACAAATCATTGGCAAAGAACTCTGCATTGCTTCGATATATATTCCTCCCAGGACTACGGTAGGCCGCCATCAGTTCTTTGATATTATCAAGGCATTGCCGGAGCCGCGGTTAATCTTAGGTGACTTCAACTCCCATGGAACAGCGTGGGGGTCACTCTACGATGACAACCGTGCCACGTTGATTTATGATCTGTGCGACAACTTCAACATGACAGTTTTAAATACTGGGGAAGCAACTAGGATAGCCAACCCTCCTGCACGGGCAAGCATGCTAGACATATATCTCTCCGCTCTTCTTCATTATCCCTGGATTGCACATGGAAGGTAATCCAAGATCCCCACGGTAGTGATCACCTACCAATAATTTTATCGATCGCCAATGAATCAAAATCTAGTGAGACAGTCGATATTGCGTATGACCTCACGAAGAATATTGACTGGAGAAAATTTACGGAATTAATATCTGAAGCAATCATTTCGATGCATGAACTTCCTCCCCTTGAAGAGTATAACTTTATATCAAGTTTGATTTACGATAGCGCACTTCAAGCTCAATAGAAACGTGTACCGGCTACCACTTTCCGACGTCGTCCTCCATCACTTTGGTGGGACAAGGAGTGTTCAAAGGTCTACCTTGAAAAATCATCCGCTTTCAAAAAATTCAGGAAAACTGGATTAGTGGAATGGTTTTGAAAGTACCAAGCTCTAGAAGCCAAACTAAAAATCAGACCTTTTAGTTTAGTTTTAGCAAAAAAGCGTGGATATTGGCGGAAGTTCGTCAATGGTTTGTCAAGGGAGACCGCTATGAGCACTCTTTGGAATACGGCTAGGAGAATGCGTGGCTGAAACCATACAAATGAAAGTGGGGAATACTCTGACCGTTGGATTTTCAAATTTGCAAGAAAGGTTTGTCCCGATTCCGTTCCTACACAAAACGTCGTACGCGACGCTCCAATGCGATTATGAGAATTTTTCGATGGTAGAATTCTCAATTGCCCTCCTCTCATGTAACAATTCAGCTCCGGGGTCGGACAAGATTAAATTCAACTTGTTGAAGAATCTTCCCGACTTGGCAAAACAGCGTTTGCTGAACTTGTTCAACAAGTTTCTAGAGCTGAATATTGTCCCGCATGACTGGAGACAAGTGAGAGTGATAGCCATACGAAAACCCAACAAGCCGGCTTGCGATTACAACTCGTATAGGTCGATTGCAATGTTATCCTGTATTCGCAAATTGTCAGAGAAAATGATTCTACTTCGTTTGGACAAGTGGGTTGAAGCGAACAATTTGCTGTCAAATACGCAGTTTGGCTTCCGCCGAGGTAAAGGGACGAACGATTGTCTCGCGCTGCTATCTTCTGAAATCCAAATCGCATTTGCTCGCAAAGAACAAATGGCTTCCGTTTTTCTCGATATCAAAGGGACATTTGATTCAGTTTCCATGGAAATTCTCTCAGATAAGCTTCATAATCGTTGACTTTCACCAATTCTCAATAATTTCCTGTACAATTTACTGTCAGAAAAGCACATGATTTTCTCTCATGGCAGCTCGAAATCTTCTCGTTACAGTTTTATGGGCCTACCACAAGGCTCCTGCCTAAGCCCCCTCTTGTACAGTTTTTACGTCAATGATATGGATGATTGTCTAACTAGAGACTGCACGCTGAGACAACTTGCAGACGATGGAGTTATTTCCATCACGGGTACTAATCCCGTCGCCCTGCAAAAGTCGTTGCAAGATACCATGAACAATCTGTTCACGTGGGCCCTCAAGCTGGGTATCGAATTCTCTACGGAGAAAACTGAAATGGTCGTTTTTTCTAGGAAGCACGAACCCGCCCAATTCCAGCTTCACCTATCCGGCAAAACGATCCAACACTCTATGTTTTTCAAATACCTGGGTGTATATTTTGATTCTAAGTGTACCTGGGGGAGACACATTGCGTATTTGAAACAGAAATGCCAGCAAAGAATCAATTTTCTCCAAACAATTACCGGAACATGGTGGAGTGCCCATCCAGGAGACCTCATTCAGTTGTACAAAACAACGATATTGTCAGTGTTAGAATATGGCAGTTTTTGCTTCCGATCAGCTGCCAGGATTCATATTCTCAAGCTGGAGAGGATACAATATCGTTGCTTGCGTATAGCCATGGGGTTTCCAACCTGAATATAATCTTCATCTATACCTGTTCCTCAGAAACGCCGATGTCAACGTTTAATGATGTTTCCTTCGTTGCTTCGTTCCTTCGTTCCTATAAACTTTTACTTAGTCGCGGCAATACATACACCCACTCTTCACAGATACACGGGCCAAAGGTTGTGCAGTCCACTGATGATTCAAGAAGAGCCAAAGGTTGTACCGCTCATGACAACTCTACACGAGCTGATGCTTGCGCCGGCTAGTGACCATTCTATCCTGGATTCCTCGAGTCGAGAAGACGCACCACGCTAGATATGGGGTACATACTAGGGGGGCGTTGCTGATTAATGGTCAGCTGCATCCCAATAGGAAGTATCCCGTGTCGAGCACACGTACAGAGCATTGGAGACAGCAACATCCCAATTACGAGAACACTTGTAATACTAACCTCGAGCCGACCGCGAGTAATCGGTTACATATTACTAACATAGATAATAAGAAAAACTGTCAAAATATTGAACTCCGGCCCCGTCAGGCTAACGCCATATGAGCCTTGATAAAAATATATATTTTGGAAAAAAAAGAACATAATCTATTACAAAAAAAAGACGTGTGGGTAATGTCGGGGACATAACCGGAGTGACGTAGGACTATACAAAGGGGATAGCTTTTGTTAAATATATATTTTAAATATATTGTTTTATTTTCTTCTCCTACGTGAATACCTACCTATCTACCTGAAAAATGGATTAGTTTACTGTTTACTCTTTATGAATATGTTGATGGTTCTGAAAAGAACCTTTGGTGTTGTGTTTTTGTTATCACTCGATATTCCCATCTTGTTCGGTTAAACCTTCCTGTTTAGCTATTGCGTTTGCCACTCGCCACAGCTTTCACAGTTGGAAAATTTATTCCCATCCAGCTTTGTGACATGTTGTACAGTAAATTACATTCAATGCGACGTGCCGAAGCGCCACTCAGTGTCGCATTGGAGGCGATTTTAACCTGTAATTGAACATTTGCGATGACAGTGGTACAGTGTCGACTTTCAATGTGGGGTCATAATTTGGATCACTATGTTTACAAAAATGTCCAACTAAATAAGTCGCATCACATATCCGTCCAATTAGGTAAATGTCGAAATAAATGTAAATTACTGCACTTTAAATCTGGAAGCAATTTATGAATTGGTGAAAATTGAATAATTGCGAAAGTCCACAACCATCAATAAGCTCAGAACAACTGACAAATTCACATACTCATCATATCCTGGCAAACAAATGATGAATAAATCAATTTGTGTTTTATTATTATTTTGGATAATGTTTTAGAAAGCATTGAACTGTATTTCGTAAACTCTTTTTTGGAAGGTTTAATGGCCCTGAAAAGCGCCCTGTTTTATGGAATGGTTCCAATTTAGAAAACTTTGTACACGTGGTTTTGAAAAAAACCATTTCGAACGCCCTTGATGTCGCCTTGTTCTGGATTTGCCACCAAAGCAGTTTGTATAAAGAACAAACTTTTTTCTTCTGCTACCTGATGCCGTTTTGCGATTGCTTTTGCCACTCGCCACTCGCTGCAACTGCCTGTTGTCTTGATGTCCACCGAACCGAATGTGTTCTGTTCCGAATGCGGGTTTTCTTATCGTCGCGAGCAGCTTTGCCAGCCAACTCGATCGCTTCGGCGGCCGAAACTATATAACGCCGGCTAGGTGGACTGGTGCACTGGTACTAACGCGCTCGGCCTAGCTACCCTTGCGGGGAACTCCAGATCAACACGGTTCGAGCGGGATTTTGCCTTTCCCTTCACTTTTCCTCCTTTGCCATGTCCAGACATGGCTGCTTGGGTTGGTTTGTTGATGTGATGTGGTGCGAACCGATGTGGTGTACGGTTCGGATGAGAATGATCGTTACGGCAGCGGAGCGGGGATTTTTAAGCTGACTGGCTGGCTCGAAAATTACGCATGTGTGAAACTGCGACCAATGTTTCGTTCATTTTTTTCTTTTTCCTTTCCAATCGTGCTCCATTTCGCTGCTGCTCTGGTTGCCCGTTTTGGTCGGTACGATTTGAGGAGCACAAAATGGACCAATCAAAAATGGGCACATAGTGCATTTTGACAATGCTTGATATTTCACAATTATTCAATTATTTATCTCAAGAAAAATGAAATGTTATTCGTTATGATAGTTGCGTAGATATATTTCCTATCAATTGATGCAAAAACCTTTGCGATCTATTGAGAAATGCTCGAGTTATAAGCGTTCCTAATCTTGCATTTTTTCCTACTTGTTCAGTGCCTAGATTTCCATTTCACCCCCTATATCTTCCGGTTAGACGTAGTCCTACGTCAAAATTTCGATGCATTCTAAAATAATATTCGAAGTGTTAAACAAGTGGATTGTATAATATAATTGCGTAGTTCTACGTCGAAAATATGCGGTCGTGTCCTAGATACAACCCCGTACAATTTTTTCCAACCTGAATATAATCGAACCTAAAATTGTATATAGGGGAACCGCGGGTAAGACGGACAGTGGGGGTATATTGGGCAGGCGGTTTATTGGTATAGTTGTATTATGAATTTCAAATTTCTGTTGATGGGAACCCCTTATACATGCAATTCTACAGTATTTAAACCTTCTTATGACAATGAATACTGATCAAAAGTGGAATAGGGAAACAAAAATCCTAAATCAAACATGATTCGGCGTGTGGATGTAATTCTGCGGCTTCGATATTAAGCATTTTGAGTGGTTTAATTTCAAAATTGAATTCGCTGATGGTTATATTTCGATTTGTGAGTTGACAGAGAAGCGACATTAGGTATGTACGGAAAAGTAAATTCTTTTTTAAGTGATAAATTTAAATTATTGAAATAATTGCACTGGTGGAGTTGAAATGGACAGTCACATCCATTATCACATCCAATGCATGATGGAAAGTAAAGGGAAGAATATTCAACTCTTTTTTTATATTGCTTTCTCTTTTTGTCCTATTTCAGTTACTGGACAAACAAACAATGAGAGAGAGAGAGAAAATATTCCTCTCACGAGCGATAAACTTCCACGCTCCGTATATTATTAACTTGTCCATATTCCCCCCACATCTTGTTCATTATACCCGCATCGATAAAAATGTTCTACTTTTCGGCTGGTTTTAATTTTAGTAAAAAAAACATGGAAAAACAATTTTTTATAAAACATTTGGCAAATTATTTCGAAAACCAGTATATTGAACTGTAAGAAACTGCTTTTAAGTTTTGGAAAACATGAGTTTCCAAAGATACAATTGAAGTTATCCTTAACATGTCCGTCTTACCCCCATTTCCCCTAATCGAATCATATATAATCGAGTCAGTATATGATCGAGTATTATCGTACCCTAAATGACGTGAAAGGAAAGTACACAGAAACTTCGAACCGTTCGAACTGGGCGCGATCCTTACCATACAGCCTGCACAAACTTTGCCCCGCCCACAATTTTCGGTATCGCTAGCATCTTCAAACGCCCCCAATTCCAAACGCAGCATGATCACCCAAAAGAGCACATGTTGAAAAATGTTGAATCTCTTGACTTCCTTCGTGTCCCTCTTTCTCTTTTCGCTTTTCGTTTCGATAGCCCTGATTTGTGCATTTCTCCCACATCCGAAAGTCGGTACGACTTTGCCGGCGAAGGGTGATCAATTTCAATTCAGCTTTCCGGAGGACTCTTGTTGTCGTTATAAAAATAATTGATAGGCACGAGAGCAGCAGCAGCAGCAACTAGGGGAAGTTTTCCTTTCATTTTCATTAGCTGCGCTCGTTTAGTAGTCACAGACTTACGGAGATCCCCTTTCCACTTATTTTTTCATTGCCGTTCAATGGCAAAGCGGAAATTGGCGCAGACGGAGGGTGCGTTAGACCGGATTACGACGCACGGCACTGTTTTGAAATTGTTACTGCTTTAGGAAGTTGTTATAATTGTGAGGCAAATGCAGCGAATGATTTTGCAAACTGTTCCAAGCGTGTGTGCTCGGTACTTTTTCAAAAGGGTGATTTCACGCAAATGATAAGACGAAAACAAATATACGCACTCGTATTTATCGTCAGTTGATCGTTGGTGGTATTAAATGGCATATTTCGGGTCAATAAATTATTGCTGCTTGAGAAAGGCAATGAAATTAAATGTCCATAATGTGATGTGACGGGGAAGATTCCCCTTTTCGATTTCGAACTTCAAACTTCGCTTCGTTCACGTTTCGCCTGGTTTTTGGACCGCGAAAAGTTTACTTTAATGATTGTGGTTTGAAAATAGGAGTAAAATGAATTAACCCAAAAAAGTTAATCTATCAAAAAGTTTTCCCGTCTGGATTTTTTTTCTCGCACACTTTCCTGCTAATGTCGACCTTCCCTGCGATGAGTGATTGCTCGTCTATTATCTCCCTGAGGAAGAGTTATCCGACAGCTTGAACCATCGATGAGTGGCAGTTTCATAGGATGGAGTTTTTTTCTCACGCTGAACTTTTCGTTCGTTCAATGTGATGGCGCTATAACAGTTGCTGAGCGGAAATATGGGGTTGAGGATGGGTTCAAACTACTTTGCGATGCCGTTAGACGTGGGCTCGTTGAAAGGCCCAACCTAAACCCCTTGATTACATTGCAGAACTGCGAGCTGCGAGATTCTACGCGTTCGCTTCCGCTGATTGTGGCGATTCCATTATTTATCGAATGTGTCCCGGCTGACGACAGAATGAGAACTTTTCCTCTATGCCGATTCATGACACGGGCTAATGTGTCACACGGTATATTACCTGTAGGCCCACAAACCGGACTGAGTGGACGTCAGTATTAATAATACAACAGTCCATCGTGACGAATCGATTGACGGGTTCAATTAACAGTTTTGGAACGCTCAAGAATTCATTAGCCACTGAGGGGCGTTTATGTGAAACAGAGATTGATGGGTCAATCCACGACGGGGTTATTATTGTACACGACATCGGAATCGATTGTTTTGTGTGCTGCCGCTTCGAGAAAATATCGTTACAACACAACAGACCGGGGACATCTCATTCTATCGAGACTGCGTGTTTACTCGGCCCGTGGTTTCCCCATAATCATTTAAATTATAGCTACAGCATCTACATTATACGCAGCAGAAGAAATCGTATAATCCTATTACCACCATCACCTCCACATGGTGTCGCCCGGGAGGGGGTGGGAAAGTTCTCCCCAAGCTTAGACCAAACGATGGAACAACGTAACTTCTAGGCGCCGAACAACACCGGTTGCCGTTGGCTCATCCCGTCCTCGGGGCGAAACTGGCCGGGAAACTTAACACGAAGCACGATTCCGCAATTACAGTGTATTCTTCACGTCCCAAACGGGTAAAAGTTTACTTTCCAAAGGTTCAATTTACAACTGTTCGCTCTGAGAGCTTTCTCCGCTTTCGCTCGGTTCGATTCTGACGCCGCTGAAGGCCAAGTTACCGCAAACGAAGCCTTCGGAGTTTGTTATCGAAGCTGATTAATAATGATGATAAGAATACGTAGGTGGGAGTGCTTTCCGAACGGTCGGCACCCAGATTATCGCGTGAAAACTATTGCTTCGATCTACCATCCCCCCATATGGTCAGACTTTCACGTCTCTCGGATTCCGAGTGTGCAGAGTAAATCTTCCAAGCAGCATTACAACAGGATTCGCCACTGAATTAAGTCCTTCCGTACGATGAAAGATCGTAGCCGACCACATAAACCACATAACACAGAGAACGTCTTGCGAGGAAAAGAGATGCGGGGGAAGAAGAAATTGTTGTTAGGGTCCGTTTTCCTACATTTACGCCTGATTATTTATCGTATCTAAGATATCAATTACACAATAATTACCTGTATCTGTGCTTTAATGGAGCGTGCGCCAGGTAAACGGGAGAACTGTTGTGATGTTACACCCGTTCAGGTGCTGGTCAACCTTTGCACATACATATTGTTGGAAGTCAAACTCGGTTTTCTGTGCAAATTTCGCTCCAAAGGATAGTAATTTCCGTAGAGGTGGTGTGATGTCGGCAGCTTTTAGCCGCCGGTGCGTTGTTACTTGTTGATGATGGCTCCGTTTAACATTCGGTGAACAGGAAGTAATTACGACAAATATCGCTCCTCGATATTTGTTGGCCTGTAAAAGGAACAGGAATATACCTATTCTGAAAATATCTTCGGTTCGAAGGCCTAATAGCTTGCAGCATTCCCTATCGGTCCTTTCGGTCTGACACGCCGACGCGAGGATAGGAGTAACTTCTTTGGACAAGTGACTTTTTTCCTATTTTAGAATATTGTTCAATGAAATGTATACATTATTGTTAGTGGCGTAGAATGTTTATTGAATACTAGCTAACCCGGCAAACTTCGTCCCGCCCATTTACTTGATTAATTCTCGAGTAATGCAGAAATTTGTGTTTTATTTGAATGGCAGCCACCCCTAAGAGAAGGGGGAGGGGTATCTAACCACCATAGAAACATTCATTGCACCCTAAAGTTTCCATATGCCTAATTTGGTTTAATTTGCTTGATTAATTCTCGGGTAATGCAAAAATTTGTGTTTCATTTGTACGGCAGCCCCCTCTAAGAGTGTGGGAAGGAGTATCTTAACACCATAGAAACATTTATTGCATCCTAAAACCTCCACATGCCAAATTTGGTTTCATTTGCTTGATTAATTCTCGAGTAATGCAGAAATTTGTGTTTTATTTGTATGGCAGCCACCCCTAAGAGAGGGGGAGGGGTATCTAACCACCATAGAAACATTCATTGCACCCTAAAGTTTCCATATGCCTAATTTGGTTTAATTTGCTTGATTAATTCTCGGGTAATGCAAAAATTTGTGTTTCATTTGTACGGCAGCTCCCTCTAAGAGTGTGGGAAGGAGTATCTTAACACCATAGAAACATTTATTGCATCCTAAAACCTCCACATGCCAAATTTGGTTTCATTTGCTTGATTAATTCTCGAGTAATGCAGAAATTTGTGTTTTATTTGTATGGCAGCCACCCCTAAGAGAGGGGGGAGGGGTATCTAACCACCATAGAAACATTCATTACACCCTAAAACTTTCACATGCCAACTTTGGTTTCGTTTGATTGATTAATTTCCGAGTAATGCAAAAAATTGTGTTTCATTTGTATGGCAGCCCCCTCTAAGAGAGGGGGAAGGAATATCTTATTGCCATAAAAACATTTATTGCATCCTAAAACCTCCACATGCCAAATTTGGTTTCATTTGCTTGATTAATTCTCGAGTAATGCAGAAATTTGTGTTTCATTTGTATGGCAGCCCCCCCTTTGAATGGGGGAAGGACTGTCTAACCACCATAGAAACATTTATTGCACCCTAAAACTTTCACATGCCAACTTTGGTTTCGTTTGCGTGGTTAATTTCCGAGTAATGCAGAAATTTGTGTTTCATTTGTATGGCAGCCCCCCCTTAGAGAGGGGGGAGGGGTCTCAAAATATCACGAAAACTTTCCCCGGCCCCAAAAACCCCTACATATCAATTTTCATGTCGATCGGTTCAGTAGTTTCCGAGTCTATAAGAATAAGACAGACAGACAGATATCACTCCATTTTATATATATATATATATATATAGATAGATAATGCATAAGATTATTACCGGACTATTTTTATTATATATATATATTATTTTGATTTTAGTCCTTTTTGTCACCGAATTGAACGGATTCATATATTATTCGTCGATGCATTCGTCGTTAGATTCATGCTATGCGTATTGCCGGCGAGCTGGAAGGCTTTTTGAGTAAACATAATAAATTATTGAAATTATTGATGTATAAGCTCGGTTTGCAAGGTGACAATCACGTTATTGCCATCAATCCTAATAAAACACCGACTGGAGATCACGTGTATACATTCAATGCGTAAGTTGTTTTTGTTTATTGCCAGCCTAATTGCATGCATTATCAAGATATTACAGAACGTGTGCTATAACCTACCCCCACCCCACCCCATTCCTTCACGCGTAACGTAATTTGTGCACGATGCCTTACCACAGACATGGTTCATGGCGGTGATCTAAAACTTTTATGGCCTTGCATGGCAGATGGAAAATGTATACTGCATTTTCTTAAATATTTCACCAACGACACGACCGGAAGCCTTGGTGGATTCATCTATATTAGGATGCCAATGAAAAGGGTCATCTCGAGTTTCAAAAAGTTACCCAATAAAAAATGTTCACCACCTCGAAAAAATATCCTATGCAAAATATCAGCTCAATCGGACTTCATTTACAGGTGTCACAAACGTTAAAATAATTTTTTTTTGAAAAACGGAAAATCACCGAAAATCGAGATTTAAAAAAAAATTAAATGCCAAATGTCTTAAAACTGCATTACTTGTCGAGATTTACAGTTATCTCGAAAAAAAATTTTTGTCAAAAAAAGGTTTTTTGGCACTTGAAAATTTGATTTAAAAAAAAAAGGTTTTTTGGATAACTTTAAATCTCGACAAGTAATGCAATTCTAAGACATTTGGCATCCAGAAATTTTTTTCAAAACCTCGATTTTCGATGATTTTTCGTTTTTTCAAAAAAACTCAAATTTTAACGTCTGCGACACCAGTAAATGAAGTCCGAATGAGCTAATATTTTGCATAGGGTATATTATTGTGCAAATCAACATTTCGTAGCAAGTTCCGAATGAAAAATCGAGATACCCTGGCACCCTGAACCATACTTTTCGTTTCGCATGCCGAAAAAAAAACCAGAAAGAAAAGTCCCAGAGTGCCGATTTTTGACAAAAAAATTTTTTCGAGATGACACTAGATCATCTAGACACTTAGAATATGGCAGTTTTTGTTTCCGATCAGCTGCCAGGATTCATATTCTCAAGCTGGAGAGGATACAATATCGTTGCGTATAACCATGGGGTGTTTGCATTCGACACATACGATGAGTCTCGAAGTCTTGGCAGGAGTACCCCCGCTTACTCTTCGGTTCACAGAATTATCACAGATTTCTCATCCGTTGCAAGATCATGAATCCATTGGTGATTGATAACTTCGAAAATCTACTACAACTGACTCCTCAGTCAAGTTTTATGTCTTTGTACCATGATTTCCTTACCCATGAAGTGCACCCTTCACCGGGCATCTCCAACTAAGTTTGCTTCCCATACTTTTGGAATTCCTCTGTCAATTTTGATCTGTCCATGCGACAAAAGATCCATGGAATCCCTGATCATCTACGCTCCGATTATATTCCGCCGATATTTTCGGCAGAATATGGAAAAGTTAGATCTGATAAAATGTTCTTTACTGACGGTTCATGCATAAACGGGTCCACTGGCTTCGGCATCTTTAATGAAAATTCCAGTGCCTCTTTCAAACTCAAAGATCCTTGTTCCGTGTATGTCGCAGAAATGGGTGCGATATACTATGCTCTAGGGATCATTGAAACACTGCCCATCGACCATTATTTTATTTTTTCAGACAGTCTTAGCTCAATAGAGGCAATCCGCTCAATGAAAGTTGATAAACGCTCATCTCATTTCCTAACAAGAATAAGACATCTATTGAGTGTTTTGGTCGAAAAATTATTCAAGATTACCTTAGCATGGGTTCCCTCTCATTGCTCGATTCCGGGTAATGAGAAAGCGGACTCGCTAGCTAAGGTGGGCGCTTCAGAAGGCACACTTTTTGAAAGGAAAATTGCTTATAACGAATTTTTTCACATTCCTCGTCAGGACACACTCGTTAGTTGGCAGCGCATGTGGAGTGAAGATGAGTTCGGTCGCTGGTTACACACGATTATCCCTAAGGTTTCGACGAAAGCTTGGTTTAAGGGATTGAATGTAGGTCGTGATTTCATTCGCGTGATATTTCGGCTTATGTCCAATCACTACAACCTAAACGCGCATCTCTATCGCATTGGGCTCGCAGCAAACAATCTATGTGATTGTGGCGATTGATGGCTACCACGACATCGAGCATATTGTCTGGTCGTGTATCCGATTCCATGCTGCTCGCTCTCAGCTCTCTAGAGCACTGAGAGCAAAAGGCAGACCATCGGATATCCCCGTCCGGGATATCTTAGGTAGCCGTGATCCTGATCTACTGCTTCATCTATACCTGTTCCTCAGAAACGCCGATGTCAACGTTTAATGATGTTTCCTTCGTTGTGTCCCTGTTTCATATCCCTCCTATCCGATCTATAAAGTTTTACTTAGTCGCGGCAATACATACACACACTCTTTACAGATACACGGGCCAAAGGTTGTGCAGTCCACTGATCATTCAACAAGAGCCAAAGGTTGTACCGCTCATGACAACTCTACACGAGCTGATGATTGCGCCGGATAGTGACCATTCTATCCTGGATTCCTCGAGTCGAGAAGATGCACCACGCTAGATATGGGGTACAGACTAGGGGGGCGTTGCTAATCAATGGTCAGCTACATCCCAATAGGAAGTATCCCGTATCGGGCACAGGTACAGTGCATTGGAGACAGCAACATCCCAATTACGAGAACACTTGTAATACTAACCTCGAGCCAACCGCGAGTAATCGGTTACATATTACTAACATAGTTATAAGGCAAACATTGTCGAAATATTGAACTCCCGGCCCCGTCAGGTTGACGCCACATGAGCCTTAATAAAAATATATATTTTGGATAAAATTATACACAAATTTCTGCATAATTCGAGAACTAATCAAGCAAATCGAGCCAAATTTGGGATGTGAGGGTTTTTGGTAAGAGAAATGTTTCTATGATGGTATGACACCCCTCCCTCCTCTGGAATGGAGAGGGGGTCACATAAAAATATTACACACATTTCAACCAAAAATATTCCAACCAAACCTGACAATTGAAAAAACAAAAAACGGAAAACTCTGAAAGAAAAAGGGAAAATTCAATTTCCATATGTTCTACAATTACATAGTGACAAGCGTTGTTAGTCCATTTGATGTTTGCGCTAACGAAATTGATCTTTGTTCGCTCTCATGTTTTCTTATGCGTCCATCCCTCGCGAACAAATTATGGATTTAACGAGCCCATGCGAAGGATGTGCCGTGTCATCAACAGATACTACGATGTGTTTGACTTAAATGTTTCACGTTGTAGAAATAAGAGTTGTTTCCGTAGAGTTTTTAATTAATATGTGTAGTGTCGTAATTTTTCATGTCATTGGGATAACTATTGTATCTGTTGGCAAATGAATAAATATAAATATAAATAGAAAGTGGAAATGGGTTTTCAGGAGATGAAACGCACTGCTATATCTTCTTCTATCTATACCAATAAAAATGTGTCGCCGAATGTGTTGATATCAGTCAGCTCGCGCAGTCCGAAGCCGCCGGACGCAAAGTTGTTCGTGTCCGTTATTGTGTTGGAACAATACCGTTATCGGTTTCGCTGAAGTGATTGTTTCGCCCTAACGGGGTTTCCTTTATTGCGAGAGTGAAGTGATAAGTAATCACAACCAGCGGAAGGGAGAAGTCCTCCACTGCGGGCGCTGTGAGCGTGTGCCGTTCCATCGTCATCGTATTGTGGTGCGATACACCATTGCTGTTGTGCCAAGCGATCATCAGGTGGTTCGATTGGAGCACCGTTACAAATCATCCGCACCGTGCGCTTCAAGTATTTAAGTATATATATATATTTATATCTTATATATATATATATATATATATATATATATATATATATATATATATATATATATATATATATATATATATATATATATATATATATATATATATATATATATATATATATATATATATATATATATATTAGGTTAAGGATTAAAAAAAAAAAAAAAAAAAAAGAAAAAGCATAATTGTATATCTGCCATAATGGCAGAGTGCGATCCTCTTGATATGGACATTGAGTCTGATGTTTCCTCCTCACTAACTACTGGGAAGGCGCTTAAACGCGTTCCCCCCTCAGATGATGTCTTTTCAGAGGAAGAGTTAATCAACCTCAACAAGCCCCCTTCAAGAAAATTGGCAAACTTTTCCACTTCGCCCCCTCAATCTCCCGCTCCCGCTTCCGATTATCTCCCGAACTTGAATCCCAGCCCAACAGTTCCCGCTTCCGCTCAACAATCGACCTCGTCCTCCCCCTCAGTTGTCCCCTCTCCGCGTGTCAACCCAACGGGAAATCGCTCAACGTCATTCAGATCATGAAAGATCTGACAAAAAATTATTCCTCCGTGGTCGAAATTAGAAAGGTTCGGCCGAACAAACTGCGTGTTGTCGTGGCTGACCGGAAGCAAGCTAACGAGATTGTTGTCGACAATAGGTTCGTACTAGAATATCGCTTCTATGTGCCCTGCCATAACGTAGAAATTTCGGGGGTGATTACAGAAACGGGTCTGACGAGCGCATTAACAAAAGAGGGAGATGGCAGATTTAAAAAGCTCCCTTTGACGAAAGTTAAAATTTTGGACTGCCATCAATTAGGAAAAGTGTCCCAGGAAGCGGGAAAAACAAAATTCACGCCGTCCGACTCGTTTCGAGTAACTTTTGCTGGTTCCGCCCTCCCTGACTACGTTATGGTGGACAAACTGAGACTACCTGTGCGACTCTTCGTGCCAAAGCCCACGACTTCTAACAAATGCAAGTCAGTTGGTCATACAGCAGACTACTGCGCCAACAAGGAGCGCTGTGCCACTTGCGGAGAGCAACATGTGGGCAAATCCTGCAGTGCGACTGAGCATAAGTGTCCATATTGCGGGGGGACCCCACATGAGCTCTCAGCTTGTGAAATTTACAAGAGTCGCTGGGAGAAACAGAAGCGCTCTTTAAAGGAACGCTCGAAACGCACTTTTGCGGAAATTTTAAAGGGCGCTTCTCCACAGGCCCAACAACAACAACAACATCCAATCTCCTCACACAATATCTTTTCCACGTTGCCAGTTGACGAAATGGAAGCGGACACAGCTCACGGGGCACACCGTTTATTTCCCAAGGGAATCCCCGGCGCAAAAATGTGACCACTCCCAAAATTCAATCACAAGTCCCTCCGGTGATATCCCCTGTTAGCTTGCCTAAAAAATCGAGTGCAGCGGACAAGCAAAATCAGGTTCCTCCTGGCTTCCGTGGGAATAGTTCACCTTCGAACGACCCAGCACTCGATGGGACATCAAAAACCCCAACTGTCCCTATTTTTCCGTCCAGCTCAACTTCCCAATCGGGATTTATAAAGTTGTCTGACCTTTTGGATCAAATCTTCAACTGTTTTAACGTTTCCGACTCCATCAGAACCATTGTCATTTCAATGCTTCCAGTATTAAAGACAATTTTGCAACAATTGATGCAAACATGGCCCCTCCTAGCAATGATTATCTCTCTTGGTGTCTAATTTAAATAGAGAGGTCGGAGATATCACTGTTTTACAGTGAAATTGTCGTAGTCTTATCCCTAAATTGGATACATTCAAATTTTTAATTCATAAGTTCAATTGTGATGTTTTTGCTCTGTCCGAAACTTGGCTTTCTTCGCGAGATGATCTCTCTTTCCTTGATTTCAATATTATACGCTTGGACCGTGATGACAGATACGGAGGGGTGCTATTGGGGATCAATAAGTGCCACTCATTTTTTCGAATTGACCTTCCACCTATTGGAGGGATTGAAGCTGTTGCTTGTCATGCAAACATCAGAGGCAAAGACCTCTGTATTGTCAGCTTGTATTGGCCTCCGAGAGCTGCGGTTAGCCGCAAGCAACTTGTTGACATGTGCTCACTCCTTCCTGAGCCACGATTGATCTTGGGAGACTTTAACTCTCACGGAACTGCCTGGGGGGAACAGTACGACGACAACCGTTCATCGATGATATATGACCTTTGTAACAGCTTCAATATGACCGTTTTGAACACTGGGGAAACAACACGTGTTCCTAAACCTCCTGCTAACCCAAGTGCTCTTGACCTCTCGCTTTGCTCGAATTAATTATCGTTAGATTGCAAGTGGAATGTAATCCAGGACCCCAACGGTAGTGATCACTTGCCTATCAAAATTTCCATCACCATTGGGTCGAATTCTTCTGAATCTATAAACATGGCATATGACCTCACAAGACACATTGACTGGAAAAAGTATGCGGACGCGATTGCTCTAGCCATCAATTCCAGAGATGGTTTACCTCCATTGGAGGAGTATAACTTCCTTTCTCGTTTGATCTATGACAGCGCAGTTCGCGCTCAAACGAAACCCGTTCCAGGTTCCACCATTTCCCGAAGGCCTCCCAATCTATGGTGGGATAGCCAATGTTCCAAGCTTTATATAGAAAAATCGAATGCATTTAAAGCTTTCCGGAAACGTGGAACTCTTGAAAATTTTCAAACGTATTTAGCCCTTGAGAATCAGTTCAAAAATTTGATCAAAGGGAAAAAACGTGCTTATTGGCGAAATTTCGTGGGAGGTTTGTCACGAGAAACGTCAATGAAAAAATTATGGAAAGTGGCTCGAAACATGAGAAATCGCTCTTCAACGAATGAAAGCGAAGAATATTCACATCGATGGATTTTTAATTTTGCACGAAAGGTTTGTCCCGATTCCGCTCCCGTGCAAAAAATTGTTCGAGATATACCACAAGATAGGTGCGATCTCGATTCCGAGTTGTCGATGGTAGAATTCTCTCTTGCTCTCCTTTCATGTAACAATTCTGCTCCGGGATCGGATAGAATTAAGTTCAACTTGCTGAAAAACCTCCCTGATGTGGCGAAACATCGCTTGTTGAATTTATTCAATCGGTTTCTGGAACATGATATTGTTCCAGATGATTGGAGACAAATACGAGTTATAGATATTCAAAAACCCGGAAAACCCGCGTCCGACTTCAATTCGTACCGCCCAATAGCAATGCTGTCTTGTATACGGAAATTGTTGGAGAAAATGATCTTGTTTCGCCTTGATCATTGGGTTGAAACGAATGGCTTACTCTCAGATACACAATATGGGTTCCGCAGGGGCAAGGGGACGAATGATTGTCTTGCGTTGCTTTCTTCAGAAATTCAAATGGCTTACGCCGAAAAAAAACAAATGGCTTCAGTATTCTTGGACATAAAGGGGGCCTTTGATTCTGTTTCAATAGAGGTTTTGTCAGACAAATTACACTCTCGGGGTCTGCCGCCTCTATTGAATAATATGTTATATAACTTGCTTTGTGAGAAACATTTGAACTTTTCTCACGGAGATTCGGCAGTAAGTCGGATCTCTTACATGGGCCTCCCCCAGGGCTCATGTTTAAGCCCCCTTTTGTACAACTTCTATGTAAGCGACATCGACAATTGCCTTACACAAAATTGCAGCCTAAGACAACTTGCAGATGATGGAGTGGTGTCTGTCGTAGGATCAAACGAATCCGACCTGCAAGGACCCTTACAAGATACTTTGAACAATTTTTCAACCTGGGCCATTGGGCTAGGGATCGAATTCTCCACGGAGAAAACAGAGATGGTGGTTTTTTCTAGGAAGCATAGACTAGCAAAACCAAAGCTTCAACTTTTGGGTAAACCGATCACTCATGCTATGTCATTCAAGTATCTTGGGGTCTGGTTCGACTCCAAATGTAATTGGGGGGCCCATATTAGGTATCTGAGTAAAAAATGTCAACAAAGAATAAACTTTCTCCGTACAATTACCGGCACCTGGTGGGGAGCCCATCCCGAAGATCTTATTATGTTGTATCGAACAACTATTCTCTCAGTGATGGAGTATGGCAGTTTCTGTTTTCAATCAGCTGCCAAAACACACCTCATTAAACTCGAGCGAATTCAGTATCTTTGTCTCCGTATTGCGTTGGGATGTATGCCCTCAACGCATACCATGAGTCTCGAGGTTTTGGCAGGCGTACTCCCACTAAAAGATCGCTTCAAATTATTATCTCTTCGGTTCCTCATCCGGTGTAAGGTTATGAACCCATTGGTGATCGGAAATTTTGAGCAGCTGATCGAGCTAAATTTTCATTCTGGATTCATGAGCTCATATCATGAATTCGTCTCCATGCAGGTTGATCCTTCTTCGTATATTCCCAACTGTGTTTGTTTTCCTGACTACATCAATTCCTCTGTACATTTTGATCTGTCCATGAAGCAGGATATCCATGGAATTCCAGATTATCATCGATCGGGGATCGTTCCTACGATTTTCGAAGCAAAGTATGGGTGTGTCAATTGTGATAATATGTACTTTACTCTATGAATGAGTCCACAGGATTCGGAGTGTTCAACATTTTTTTTAGCACCTCACACAGTCTTTAGTATCCTTGCTCAGTGTATATTGCTGAATTGGCAGCAATACACTGGGCGTTGGACAGCGTCGCCTCACGACCTGTTGAACACTATTACATTGTAACGGATAGTCTTAGCTCTGTCGAAGCTATCCGTTCAGTGAGGCCGGAAAAGCACTCGCCGTACTTCCTTGAGAGAATACGAGAAATTTTGAGTGCTTTATCCAGACGCTGTTATGTCATTACCTTTGTCTGGGTCCATTCACATTGCTCCATTTCGGGTAATGAGAGGGCTGACTCATTAGCAAAGGTAGGTGCAATTGAAGGCGAAAATTATCAGCGTCAAATCGCCTTCAATGAATTTTATTCTTTAGTTCGTAAAAATACCATCGTTAACTGGCAACGCAAATGGAACGAAGATGAATTGGGCCGGTGGCTCCACCCAATTATCCCTAAGGTTAGCCTCAATCCGTGGTTCAAAAGTCTGGACTTGAGTCGAGACTTTATTCGCACCTTCTCCCGACTCATGTCCAATCACTGTTCGTTAGACGCGCTGCTTTTTCGTTTTAATCTTGCCGACAGCAATCTCTGCGGTTGTGGCCATGGTTACCACGACATCGAACACGTTGTTTGGTCGTGCGAGTTGTATCTAGTCGCCAGATCGAATTTAGAAAACTCCCTTCGGGCTGGAGGAAAGCAGTCCAATGTGCCAGTGAGAGATGTGTTGGCTCGGTTAGACCTTGATTACATGTCCCAAATATATGTTTTCCTTAAAGCTATCGATCTTCGAGTGTGATTGTTCATACATCCTTTTCCCCTCCTTTTCGTCCTTCGCGAGCTATCGGTTCCCTTCCTACTAACATTAGAATAAGTTAAATTGTAAATACATATTAGATGTAAGGATAGTTTTAAGAATTGAGTGTGAAGTGTCAGTGTGAATGAGAATGTGAATGTGAATGTGAGTGCGAGTGTAAACACACATCTCCTTACATCCCATCCTTTTCCTAATGAAAATGTGTCACCCTTCTAAACTCGAGTCGACCGCGAGTAATCGGTTTCCTATTTCATTAACCATAGAATTAAGGAATCAACATGTTGATATATGCTAGTTGAAATATAGTTAAGAGTTTGGCTCCATTAAACTTATGTAACTGAGCCTGTAAAAATAAACGGATTAATAAAAAAAAATGTGTTGATAAGAGCGAAACTCGAGGAAGGAATTGTCCGATTTTGGGCTGTCTTTATTCTATCATATTTTCATTATCAAACATTTATTCATGTAACGGAGAAACATGTTATTTGAAAAATCTTGAACGAGAATTGTGTCTGAAAATAATCTGATATTATAATGATGAGTTTTGGTAGAAGTACTAGGAACTTTACAGTAAAAGGTAAATTCAACGGTGTAGATTAAGAAGACCAAACAATGAACAGTTCTGTGATTGGACTCATGAACTTGCGCTTAGTAAGCAAACGTGAATATTTGAAGGTATTGATAACAAAAAACAAATATTGGGCGGGACGAAGTTTGCCGGGTCAGCTAGTGTCCAATATGTCAACGAAGAAATACTGATAATGACGGACAATCATTCATAAAAATTAACAACGCAGACATTGCAATGGAAAATCGTTCGGCAGTGCCATATTCACATCAGCTGAGCAAAACATTCAATGCTCATATTGATGTTAAGTTCTGTGGTTTGACGAAGAACAACACATTTGCAACAACGAAATTTATATTGATTTTCTTTATTCAATTTGTCTACTTTACGACAAAAGTATATTCCTTTTTTTACATTAACGTTCACATTCAACGCCCAGGAGAACAAACAAGTCAGATTCGTAAATGAAATACATCGGTAATGGAATACAGGGAATGGTTTGTGTTTTTTTTATTTTTGTCAGTGGTCATCGATTTGGCGCTCTATTCCACGGTATGTCAAACACAAGTATGAACACAAGAGTCACGAACACGTATGTGTGGATCGTTAAAACATTTAAACAAACTTACAATACATTAGTTATTATTTATTTTACAACTACCATATTCACTAGAAATGATTTTTATGATAGAACAACGTTTGCCGGGTCAGCTAGTATATTCCTGACAAAACTGTGATATCAGAATTATCATAGTAATTTATTTTTCGTTGAAAAAATCGTGAAAATCATATTCTTTTTATGGTGTTCATAATGTACTGCCCCCTTAAGCTCAGCCATTAGAATTAAACAGAATTAAACTTTTCACTTAGTGGGTACTTTTACGGTTTTAAGGAAAATTTGATTCGTCATATGATAGCAGAAAGTAAATTGATCATTGTAGTATCTACGAAGTTGAGAGTTTGTAATTGCCAAATGGTAAATAATTTGCTAATCTCGTCGAGTTTTCGCCCATTCACCGCCAGATTGTCGTATTAAATGATGTCAAAATAGAGCTCGATCGAACGTGGGTGCACAAATTTCCATCAATTGTTATTGTGTTTGCGTTTTTGGCTTCATCCGCCCTCCCCCAAAACAATCGCTCGTTGAATTGGGCGGCGGGCGTTGAGTTTGGCGGCACTCGGGACACAATCAGCACGGGCGATAAAACCGCCGATCCGTTAATTTCTCCTGCATGAAAGCAACCACTTAATGCCCACTGCCGGTGCCCCACAGGAAAAGCGCGTAAAACCCTGACCATTGTTAACCCGCTTCCAATTAGTCGGCAATTAGTAGGATGCAGTAAAAACGGAGCATTATGCTATTATTGGTTTTGATGTTTTTCGCCATCATCATCATCATCCTCGCCGTCGTCGTCGTTATTGTTGTTGTCGTTTTGAGCATCAACCAACCATCATCACCATCATGATCATCATCATCATCATCTTCGTCGAAAAGGGCTGGCAACGACAAACGCCGTTATCGCCTAGCTTCATGTTTCGTAATTAGCCCTGGTATTAAATTTTAACAGCCGTAATAAAATTGCTTTCAGGCACCACTTGTCTCGAAGTTATCGACAGGATTCCACTTGCTATCTATTGGGTGGGGCTGCAGAAATTGAGCTGCTTTCTGATGGGTTTGCCGGATTCCCTGGAAAGGATTGGCGTTTTCCAAAAAAAACAAATGGACGATATTTGAGATACCCAGGTGTTTTTGTTCGCATAAGTAATATAAGGCGTATATAATGCGGATCGCAGCTGTAAGTTTTGAGGATATCGTTCGAGGAAGATGTTTCTAACTAATGACATCTTGGGGGTAATTTTTAACTAATGACAGTATGGATCCGATTATTTTGATGTTGATGTTAGTGACCCATCAAATAGATGTTGTCAAACCCTAATGTAACGTTCGTGAAATTTTTTTGGCTGTCAAAAAAGTCCTGCGGTATTTCCGCGAGGTGTCGTTGTAAGCGCGTAGTTCTAGTTGTATTCATTGTATCGAGTCATACTATAGCTTGTTGGAAAGGTAATTGCGACAAAATCGCTGAATTAGCCGAGAAAGACCGGCATAGTAGCAGCCGTAGCATCGGCCAAGAGCTGGAGATAAGTCATCGAACCGTTATTAACCATTTGAAGAAGCTTGGATTCACAAAGAAGCTCGATGTATGGGTGCCACACACGTTGACGCAAAAAAAACATCTTTGACCGTATCGACGCATGTGAATCGCTGCTGAATCGCAACAAAATCGACCCGTTTCTGAAGCGGATGGTGACTGGCGATGAATAGTGGGTCACTTACGTCAACGTGAAGCGCAAACGGTCGTGGTCGAAGCTCGCTGAAGCGGCTCAGACGGTGGCCAAGCCCTCATTAACGGCCAGGAAGGTTCTGCTGTGTGTTTGGTGGGATTGTCAAGGAATAATCTATTATGAGCTGCTTCCCTATGGCCAAACGCTCAATTCGGACCTGTACTGCCAACAACTGGACCGGAAGACGGAAGAATCGGAAAAAAAACGGAAGAATCGGGTCAACGGCTGGCTGATTTGGCGTGGAAATGCTCTGTTTTGAAATGATTTACATTTCATCTTCATGCGTTAAAGTTACAGCGTTCTAAAAATCATCTAACATTTTCGACATCGCACTCTGTTCCTCTATTTTTTTTGTCGAGTGTTTATCACAACAAGGCTATTCACAAAAAGTAGCGGAAATAGTTGTGGATGTGCAAACACCTTATTACTATCTATTGCTACGTGATTACTATCATAGGCAAATCATCTTGCTGAGAATATACGTAAAACATGGATTCAAAAAAGAAATACAGATAAGAGATGAAACGGATATCCGGTATCCGGCCTATCTGACCAATATTTGTTATCCGGCCGGATATAATAATGAATAAATTGAAGAAATGGGTGGTAATGCCTTTAATGTGTCGTGTGCACATTTTGGAAAATCAATATAAAAAAATCAAATAGTGTCGAGTTCCTCGTGTCCATGCTAGAATGTGGATACGGATTCTACTTGATCCTACCCGTTTTAAGGACATAAGTTAATATAAGATACTGGTTTTTCAGGATTTGATGTATCAAAAGAGTAAAAATTACGGATTTCTGAACAATGAAAAAAGTAAATTCAGTTCCCGTCCGAGTCCCTAGGCCCAGACCTATCTACGTTTTCAGCCAGGGAAGAAAAAAATCCTCAGATAATCATAGAATACTTCTCCAGTCATCCAACCACTTTCAGTAATCCCAACACCATAGTCCTCTGGAGCAGTTCGAGCATTTTTTCCCGGAAGCCGGCTTTTATACGGAAAGAAAATCAATAGCCTTCCTGCAGCGTTTCCAGTGAACAAAAAAGTATAATTTGCTTTACCACTATTGCCAAAAACGAACTACACATGCTTCTTGAGAGCTAGGAATTTTTAATTTCGCACAACCAGCTGGGAAGCAGCCTCGTCCAAATTGAAAATCTGGTTCGGCAATTGTAACAGGTGCTCCATTTCTTCTTCCGTAAGTTGCTTATGTGCTTCGTGGGACCAACTCCTTAGTTGACGCTCTGTTGTTGCAGTTCTGTGCTTTCCGAATGCATTAGATTTCCTAGCGGATACTTGAGGCTGCCTTTAAATGAACCGAGACATCCTTTTTTCCAGGGATCCCATTTTTGAACGGAATTTTCAACTTCATAAGACCCACATATTGTCCTACACAGATCCGGAGGCTTTTCTGTAATTGGAAGACCCTAACGAAAAGAATTTTCAACCCACTCTACAATCTTCCGTTCACATTCTGCAGATAACACTGATAATGTGCCAGGTTTTGAGAAGCGAAGATATATGAATCGAACCTTATCGCGAAAAGTCTGTACCGTTATGTTGAATTCCCGACTCGCAGATCTCACCGATGCTTCACGTCGAACATAATCGATTGTTCTCTCCAAATCATCTGCGAAATAGCGCATCTTTTGGAATTTCTTCTGGCTCATTCTGAAAAAAAATTAAACAAATTGCCGGTTATGTATTATTACTCTCATAGGGGTCAGACGGACCTCCCTCTAACCCTCGATCCCTGGTCTGAGCCTCGGGGATCGTTGAGGTTGGGCTCTCAAGGCCTCTTTTCTCGTGGCTAGCTCGAGCTTTAGGCCTGTAGCTCTCACGGTCGGCTTTCCTCGTGATCGAGGTGATTTTGCGTGTCAAAGGCTCGGATTATCACCAATATAAAACAGGTAAATATATCTTTTTTTCCGTTTATTGTTACCTAATTGCAATGGCTGCTGTGGGAGTGTGTAGAGTGTGGTGATGGCCGGCCGGCTGTTGCTGCTGCGGATGCACGCGGTGGCGGGATCTCGATGTCCTGACGGTTAAGCTCTTCTCGGGTTGGTGGTGGCACAATCGCCGAAGCTTTGCTGCGGTCCAGTTTTAACAAACTTGGTTTCCAGCATTCGGCGTTCTAAGCGAGGAATCTTGCGCGTGTGGTTCACTGGAGCTTTCCAGTGGATAAAATTACGGGTCCTATCAAACAGTTAAATATGAGGCTACTGGCTATGCTGCTTGTTACCTGGTTTAGTTATTTCCTGGGTCTTTTTATAATCATACCTGATTCAAATAATCCTGAGACACACTATTGTTCTAGAGTACTCTTTTATACAAAGTGGCATATAACAATACACTTTTTAATTTAATGCTTCTAGCACTGAACTCAACCAGGAAAAGGGCAGAATTTTACAATTCTTCCTACCAAGTAACTTATTATAATTTTCTTCCTCTTTTCCGACAGCTTTTAATTTCCTCTTTAACCATCTATATTCTCTTTTCGATGTTCTTTTCGTGGATCAGGGACTGCAGCTTTCAGAAGGTAAGTGTGTGTGTGTGTGTTGTGTTGTATTAGATGTTTTCCTACTATACATGTATATATATTTGTTTTTCAGAGCGTTATTCTTATGATTCTCCATATAAACTAGAGCCTAGGTAACGAAACAGTAACAGTATGCTGTTTCATGTAGGATCCATTCACCGTGCATTTTTGTTTTGTTGAAAAGTCAACGTAAACTTTCCTTCTATATTTGGTACGCGGTCTCAAAATACATACCTGAAGCTGCGGTTTTAGGGTTAAACAGGAGAAAAAACACTGCAACAAGCATTTTAAACACTAAAATCTCAAAAACCTTGTTGACACTTTTCTCTGTAGGGACGCTGATGGAGAGCTACTAGCTGCGGATGTTAATAAACAAAAACGTCAAAATGCCACTTTGAAAGAATTTCGATCGTTAGTATGACCCAGATCAAAGCTTTTATACTATTGTTGGCTACATAGTTACAAAAGTGGCGCATTATGCTATTATTTCAAAAAGAAATTAGAACATATTTCGAAACCGCACGATGAATGGCGACTTAACGGTATATGAATTAGATTAATGAGCTATTCTGTTATGATTTATCTTGTATTAATGGGAAATTATTGATTTTTCTTATATATATTCAGTGCATCTTTGAATACGTAGCTGTTTGAGGTCTACAGCTACGAACTTAGTACAATTTACCTCGTTGTGCTTGAAATCCATGGAACAGGGAGGGCAAGTCGATGTGGTGTACACGGATCTAAAATCTGCGTTTGACAGAGTGAACCACAAAATCCTTCTGTCCAAGCTAGACCGCCTGGGAGTGACGACGAATCTCGTAAAATGGATGCAATCATACTTGACAAATCGTCAGCTTAACGTTAAGTTAGGGACTACCGAATCTGAACCGTTTACTAATCCCTCCGGTGTCCCACAAGGTAGCAATCTTGGACCATTATTGTTCTCCTTGTTCTTCAATGATGTCTGCTATGCCGTGCCCCAGGGATGTCGAATCATATATGCCGATGACTTCAAAATATATTGGAACGTGAAGTCTGTCGATGACTGCAGGATGTTGCAAACGATCATAGACATTTTTGCGAGTTGGTGCAGGCGAAACTATCTGATCATAAGCGTGAAGAAGTGCACAGTCATCTCATTCACTAGGAAGAAAACCCCTATTATCTGGACCTACCGCATAGGGAATGAACCATTGGAAAGGACACGCGTTGTGAAGCACCTCGGTGTAATGCTGGACTCAGAGCTAAACTTCCGTGAACATTATGACTATGTCATCAACAAAGCCAACCGAAACTTAGGGTTCATCTTCCGGATATCCGCCGAATTCCGTGACCCATACTGCTTAAGATCTCTGTATTTCAGTTTAGTCCGGTCCACATTGGAAACAGCGGTTGTAGTATGGAGTCCCTTTCGCACGGTATGGATCGAAAGGATTGGGAGAATAGAAGCGAAGTTTCTGAGGTACGCATTGAGATTTCTCCCTTGGCAACACCCAAATGAGCTCCCATCGTATGAAAGCCGATGCCGTCTGCTGGGAATGGATACACTGGAGAAGAGACGGAACATAATTGAAGCCACATTCGTCGGAAAACTTCTTCTTTGCGAGATCGATGCCCCATGGATTCTCGCTCGAATCAATATTAACGTCGTACCACGACCACTCAGACAGCGGAGTTTCCTTCGACTTCCACCACACCGAACAGATTATGCTCAGCACGAACCAGTTTCAACTATGTGTGTTCTTTTTAATTCTTTTTATTATTTTTTTGATTTCAATGTGAGCTGTAAAGTTTTCCGTGATCGAATTTTAAATGTAGTTTAAGTGTAGTATTCATGTAGACCTTGAAGTCCGATGGATGAATTGTAAAACAATTAACAATAAACAATAAACAATACAGGTCTAAATAGCTTGGATCTTCATAGAGATAAATCTAAGTCCACTAAATCTATAAGTAAAGAAATATATTATGGATAAAAATAGCATTTTCTCCTATGTTCCCATATCTACATCTATCTACAGAATAATATATATTTCTACAGGTTTTTTGACTTTTTGAAACCATGATTCTTTAGATACAGATTACAGTTTTTTTTTTGAGTTTCATACGTATATTACGTATACGTATATATACGTATAGGTTTTTTAAAATAACGTTTCAAAAATAATTGAGGCTTGATGTTAATAATAATTTTTCTTATCTTACCTTCCTTTTAACCCTCCTGTACTCGCGTGCAAAATCATAACACGTATACTCGCGCACGGTGTCACAGACCGATAATTGTACTTCTCCGTAATGTTGCCATTGTGTATTGTTAGGGCTTTATTGGCGTTTTTTTGAAGAAGAGGGTATGATTGAATGAAAAAACTCCAAGAAATATGTTTTCTTCGTCTTAATTATGTTCTAACAGTCATCTAATTCAGCCTCCTCAAAATAGAGTAATTTTTGATACTCCAACACAAATAACGAAATTCGAATTTTTCACTGTTATTAAAAGCAAGTAAGCAACAGAATATAATTCATGGAAGTATAAAGAGCTATAAAATATCATAAAAACGTATTAATCGATTGTGGTTTCATTGAAGTAAGAATCAGAACATAGTATAACTGCATGCTCGAAACAAACATATTTTTTACTTTTCATGCAGTTGTTGCGTGTTTTCGAGTCTTTTATCGAAAAAAAAATTTTTTAACGACCTTCTAGATAATTACCATATTTTTAATATTCTTTGTCTCTGTTTTCTTGGTAAACTAAGAATTAATGCCTATTTTTAGATGGGGCATAGAAAGATGATATAAAAGGATTTCTAGGAACATCCTTTTCTTTTTCTTGTTTTCATGTCGATATGGTCCATCATAAAAAAAATATCCCCGAACCTGTAACTGTTTAAAATTACCATAAGCTACCGATTTGTTAATAGTTTACTGTTTACTATTCTCCCACAAGTGAAATTCTTTCACAAGTGTGTATATGTATGATATTTATGTGTATGATACATTAAAGGGTGTGTCACATCAAATTGCATCACGGAAAAAATGCTGTAGAAATTTAATTTTTAGGAATTATATCTTCAGCTTTCGCTTATAATCAGATAAGAGTGTATAGATCACGTTGGCCATGCTTCACTGTCAATTTTTCGTAAATTTGGAAAAATGTCGTCGAACGAAAAAGAGCGTCGTGAATTAATCCTGTGCACTCATTTCGATAATCCGGAGTTGTCACATCGGGACATCGGTAAGATGCTGGGAATCGTCCAATCCACGGTCAGCAGAGTACTAAAACGATACTTCGAGAACCTAACCATCGACCGGAAGGTGAAGAACGGCAAAAATGGATGCTCCGTCAGTGAAAAAGATCACAAGCGCGTAGTGAAAAAGATCACAGTTTAGACGTGATCCGAGAAGTTCGGTCCGGGATGTCGCCAATAAGCTGAATTTGTCAAGTTCATTCGTCCAGCGGACCAAGCAGCGGGAGGGCCTGCGTACATACAAGGTTCAGAAGGCTCCTAACCGCGACGAAAGGCAAAACAAGGTGGGGAAGATGCGAGCCCGGAAGCTGCACACCGAAATGCTGACGAAGCCGCATTGCCTGGTAATGGACGACGAAACCTACGTCAAAGCGGACTTTCGTCAGCTGCCGGGCCTGTTGTTCTCCGCAGAGGACAAATTCAGTGTTCCGGAGGAGATTCGCAAGCAGAAACTATCCAAGTTTGCCAAAAAGTACATGGTGTGGCAAGCGATCTGCTCTTGCGGAAAGCGGAGCGCCCCCTTCATGATGACCGGCACGGTAAACGGGCAGGTTTACCTTAAGGAGTGCCTACAGAAGCGCTTACTACCACTATTGAAGCAGCACGAGGGCCCGACCATCTTCTGGCCGGATCTCGCTTCGTGCCACTATTCAAAGGACGTGTTGGAGTGGTACGAAGCCAACGGGGTCACCTTCGTGCCAAAGGAAATGAACCCGCCCAACGCGCCGGAGCTTCGCCCAATAGAGAAATATTGGGCGATTATGAAGCAGGCCCTCCGGAAGAACCCAAAAGTTGTCAAATCGGAGGCGGACTTCAAGAGAAAATGGATTTATGTTCAAAAAAAACTACAACCTGACGTTGTACAGAACCTTATGGACGGGGTAAAGAGGAAAGTACGAGCATACGGGCTTGGGCTCGAAGTATGAATAAAAAGAAAATGCCAAAAGTTGTTTAATAGTTTTTATTTTACTGTCTAAAATTTTCAAAAGGATCGGTCTACTTGGCGAATTTCTACAGCGTTTTTTCCGTGATGCAATTTGATGTGACACACCCTTTATATTTTGCGAATAACTATACCAAAGTCAAACATTTTGATTTTGCTTTTGAACGTATGAATCTAACGACGAATATATCGACGAATAGTTAATATATGGATGGTTTGCATAACTCGAGAACTAATCAACCGAATTGCACCAAAATTTGCATATGGAGGTTTTAGGGAGCAATAAATAAACCGCCCCCCCACTACGAATATGGGGGCTGCCATACAAATGAAACACAAACTTCTGCATAACACGAGAACTAATCAAGCAAATGGAGCCAAATTTGGGATATGCGGTTTTTGGGTACGAGAAATGTTTCTATGATGGTATGACACCACTCTCTCCTCCAAAATGGAGAGAGGGTCATATGAAAATACTACACATATTTGAACCAAACATGACAATTGAAAATTTTCGGAAAACTCTGAAGGAAAATGGGAAAATTCGAAAAATTCAATTCGAATATGTTCTACAATTACATATTGACAAGCGTTGGTAGTCCATTTGATGTTTGCGCTAACGAAATTGTTCTTCGTTCGAAAGTGGAAAGGGATTTTAATGTGATAAAACGCACTCCTATATCTTCTTCTATTTATATAAAAATGGATCGCCGAATGTGCTGATGAGCAAGGATGGTTCCAATCGTATCAACAAGCGCTCGTTCAATTCTCTTATTTGATTCATTCAACGCACACAATAATATGTTTTAAATCACTCATGAAACAGAAAACTGACGTGTCAACGAAAACACTGAATGAACACAGCTTGAGAGTCATCGTTTGGTATTTGTGCGCGTGTTCATCGATGCTTGCTTGTATCATTTTATGATTCGTTCGTTAGTTTCTGCCGTCGCCTTACTTTCGTTTCCTGATCCGATTGGGTGCTTAGCCTCCGAGCTTTGGATCGAATCGCTTTGTGATAGAGTGGTGTCGCTCTCAGAAAAGAATTGAATCGCAAGGCAAAAATGCGATGCGATGAAAATATAACTTTTCGATGTGCTAATGCTCGCAGGTGCGCACCTAACAGTTGTCGTCTAATAACTTTTAAAAGGAAAGCCAATAGGGTTCAGTTTGCTTACTAAATAGTAACTATATATAACCTTCGAAACGCAATCTATAAATACTTCGAGTTTTGCTTGTCCAATATTTATTATAATACAAATTGTCAAAAGCGAATTTTTGTCCAATAGTGGAGGCACAAGTTCGCAGCCTATGGGGCCATGCACTTATTGAAATAAGCTTTTGAGATAACTTGTATCAAAAATCAATGATTTATCATTGGTAGCGAGTGAAAAAATCATTAATAGGGTGTGTAGGCATCATCCAAGAGGGGATGGGTAGTTGATTACTTGCTGGCTAGACTGATTTGTTGTAAATTTCGAAAAGGCATACGATGCATCCTCATGAAGCTAGATCTCGTCCCTCTAGTTTTGTATCCTGGTTGTATCCACGCTGGACTTTGATGGCTTTCGCAAAAACACCAAATCTTTGAAGAAATCGTTTTGTCCAATGGTCTGCAATGGATGATCAGTTTCTCATACTGCTCACTCTCGACTAGAGATGAAACGGAATGTTGATTTTATTTTCACTCCGGATGATCGAATTTTCCGGATAATCGAATCATAATTAAATTAAAAGGAAATCTCTCGGTAAACGTAAAATAACTATGATTTGCACTGACTTATTTGTACAATGCGGTATCTTAGCCACAAATTGACTAGCGCCCCATGGGGGAGGAATAATGTTTTGAAATTCGAACACATTGCCTTGTTACAGCTCATTGCCTTGTTACAACTCATGAACCAAAATATTATTCAAATGATCAAGTCCAAATACAAGCAAAAGCTTGGCATCCAGGAGCTAAAATGTTGTATAGTGTATTTTTTCGAGGTAATCATTTTTTTTTTCAGGAAGTCCCATTCGTAAATTTGAGATGACCATTCTCATTGGCACTCTAATGCACATCGTTACTCATGAATTTATTTTTAAACCAAAATAAATAATAATTTGCAAGAAAAAAATTAAATTAAATTAAATCTATTCTGCGATAATATCGTAACATATGAAGATGCGAAATAGACATCTTTTGAGAATCCAATAAATCAAAGGACTATCCAAGCGGATTCAAAGATTAATCACTTATTTTGTATTCTTTGCAACAATCTCAACACTCCTACCCCAACTTTTCCTTTTCCTTACTACATCCATGATTATTCGAATGATCATATGATGCACTGTTGATAACCGAATTAAAACATACTAAACAGACACTGCTCATCCTAACTACATCCATGTTTCATCAAATTATCATATTAGGTATGTTTAAATATTAAATCGATGTATTCATTTAAATTTGGAATTGCCAACGTATATAAATTTACTGCAGATAATCGAAACTAGTTGTATAGACCAACCCCTTTTCCAGCTCTCTCCTCTATCTAGCTTCGTACAAATTTGTTCAAATAACCATATTTATAAAGTATATTAACAAATTGTTCAAAACTTTCAATAAAAAAAAATCAAAACCAAAATACTCCGGATGGTCGAGTCTAAAATTCCGGATGATCGAGCCTCCGAATAATCGAGTCCGACCTGTACTTACTCTTTCTTAACTTATATTAAAATTATTTCAATATAACCCAAAAAAATCATAATTGTAACCTTTTCTGTTATTAAGTTCTTAACAGAAGAAAAGCTGTTCAATATTCCTTGCAGAATACGTGAAAATCTATTAATATGTGTTCTTCGCCTTAACTCAGTTTTTAAAGTGATTTAATTCATCCTCTTTAAAACAAAATTATTGATTGTCGGTCTGGGAGACCATTTGCGCGAGTATATTAGGGTTAAAAACAGGTTAAAAACGTTTTGTTGGGAGAAGTAATGGATACAATCTGGAACGTAACGTTATTTGATGGTGTGAAAAGTTCTTTAGGACTTACATTAGAACTTCATTTCTTTCCTGAAGAAACATTCCGCAAAAACTGAAATATGTATATTCGGAAGATTACTGTATCGTATTTATTTTCCATCGATTGGTGAAACGCTATACTCCATGCGATAACTGGTAAATATTGACCATCCGGATAACATAAAAATTCTTGCTATCAATTTCATATCATATCTGTGTGTATATTCTCATGCACCAGACTTTTTTATTCGATGTTTTCTTCTTTACGTTACCGGTGGTCCTGTTTTTTTTGGTCGTTAAAAGTTACTTGCTGGCGGTTTTCCAATGTCCTTTATGCTGCTATTCTTCGGAAGCAAACTACTGTACCACAAGCATTTACAAATCATAACATCTTTTATCGCATATACAATTAACCCACATTAATCTAAAATATGTATTACACCTGATAAATTTAATGAATAAGTAGGGGACATTCAAAAACAACTGATCGAATAAAAATCGGCGCTTTGTTCCCTGCTTATAAATATTTGTACGATATGCATCACAATATACAGACATTTGCTGCATTGGCCCTTAAAACGCTTGCTGTCGGTATGATAATTGTTCAAATGAATACATTCACGGGAAAATTATCGCTTGGCGATCCTTCTCTGTCTCATCCGCACACAAATCCGATCGACGGAGAGTGAATCATTGGTCGACAGAGCTGCTGTTCTTTCTACTTACGAGACAGAATGAACTTGTCTACCACATGTTTGGATTCGCTCACTCACTGAGCGGTATCGTATAATGCGAGACGAACACATTGATTGAAGAAGTTGTTTTCACATGCTGAAAAAAGTTGGATGCTTTCGTCGATGCTCTCATCAATCACCAACATTGCTGATAAGAACAAAACTCGAGAAAGGAATTGTCCGATTTAGGGCTGTCTTTATTCTATCATATTTTCTGTATCGAACATTCATTCCATGTAACGGAGAAATATGTTATTTGTAAGTGGTTGAAAAATCTTGAACGAGGATTGTGTCTGAAAAAGATCTGATATTATAATGACGAGTTTTGGTAGAAGTACTAGGAATTTTATAGTAAAAGGTAATTTTAAATGATAGATAAGAAGATCAATCAATGAACAGCTCTGCGATTGGATCCATGAACGTGCGCTTAGTAACAAAACGTGGATGTGATAACGAAAAATAAATTTTGAGCGTCACTGAACCCTTTGCGGAAATAATCGCTGGTCAACCAGGTCATGTTGCATCGATCGAAAAAGGTAGTAATCGGACGGAGCAATGTCTGGAGAATACGGCGGGTGGGATAGGACCTCCCATTTCAGCATTTTCAAGTTTGTTTTGACCGGTTTCGCGATATGCTCCCGAGCATTGTCGTGCTGCAAAATAACTTTATCGTGCCTTAGCTCGTATTGTGGCGTTTTCCTTAAGTGCACGGCTCAAACGCATCAATTGTTGTCGATAGGGGTCCCCCGTAATGGATGTTGATGCATGGCCGGGGTATCCAAACGTTGCCCGAAGTTTAGGATTGTCGTAATGGACCCACTTTTCATCGCCAGTAACAATTCGATGCAATAAATCCTTTCTTCCATGCCGTTGGAGCAGTTGTTCGCACGTGAAAAAACGGCGTTCGACGTCTCGTTGCTTCAATTCATACGGCACCCAATGTCCTATCTTTCGGATCATTCCCATTGCTTTTAAACGATCGGATATGGTTTGCTGAGTTACTCCAAGTGTATCTGCAAGTTCTTGTTGCGTTTGTGACGGATCTTGATCGAGTAAAGCTTCCAATTCTTCATCTTCAAACTTTTTTGGCGCTCCGGAACGTTATTCGCCTTCCAAGTCAAAATTACCACTTTTAAACCACACGAACCACGTCTAACACGTTCGCTCAGTTGGAGCATGGTCACCATAAACTTCCACCAAAATGCGATGACTTTCCGCAGCTTTTTTCTTCATATTGAAGTAATGAAGTAACACTCCCTGCAAAAACTCTCTCGTTGGTACGAAATTCGACATATTCGAAGTGGCAAAAAATATGTTGTTTACGCTTCAACTTTTTGTTATATACTGAAATAGACGCGCAATGATAGTAGCTTTCTAACGAATGTCTGGGAATTTGATTCACTGGAATAATAATCAAGTTACGCCATCTGTTGTAAGACCGCAGAAACTTACCGGTACACCTAATAATTTCCCATAAATTTGTTTCCCCAATATGGACCAGAAAGTCGGTCTAGTCCGTATTAGAAAAACACATTGCGGTCTAGACATTTATAGTTATCCTATTTATAGTTGAAAATGCTGAAGTCGTCCACAACAAAGTGGCTTTAGCTGAAATCCGTCCTTAAACATAACCTAGTGTAATTCAATTACGACCGAAACAAAAAAAAATGAAGCGAAGTTTGAATCATTTGATCAACTTAATGACCATATTTAGTTTATTGTTTTTTGAACTACGTTTATCTATGGATTGTTGAATTGAACAAAACAAACTGAAACACCCGAATTCACTCAGAATTCACTAATCCAAAAACCAGAACGCTTTATCTTAATCTCATGAACGATATATGCCACGAATAATACATCAAATCTGATGTAGCAGGACCGGACTTTGGAGATTTTGGAAAGCATCTGAGGATATCTAAGTTGGTGTTGAAGCTGCTGGATTGGGCGAGAACTAAATCATAGCTTTTAGGACCATCTGCTGAATCATCAAATGGTGGAACGACGAAAGTTTGAATAAAAATTTCAAATTTAAATAAAAATATACCAATTCATTTATTTGGAATGAAAAATTCCTATACTATCCGTATCCTAACTTTATAGTAACTTCATGTCCCCTTTCCAAGCGTTGACATTTCTCCAGCGTTTGAGTTGCTGCCTTTTAATTCAATACAACAATTACATTTCTGGATGCACTGAAAATATATTAAAATGAGAGTTTTCATGTTACGCAACTTCCGTTACACCCCAATAAAGCGTTGTGTTTTACTACAGTGTATATACCTACTGGCTTTATGTGGATACAATCAACATCTTCTAATCAATACCCATGATACAAAAGCTGAGGTTATGCTTAAAAATTGGAAATTTCAATACAGATTTTCTGAGAAAAAACTAAGATAAACATATTTTTTCCAGACCAAAACACACAGATTTAATTATGGCAACCGTGATTGTGGAACGCGATTCAAAAAGCTTGGTGTGATATTCCGGTAGAAAAATGAAAATAATATCAACTATTCATTTGAAATGAATATGTTTTCTTTTTCACACTTTGCACTTTGAGTGCAGCACTGCGCACGCGAAATCTTCCAAAGTTTCAAACGTGTGCGCTACAGGACACGTTTTACGTTAAAACTAATGTGTTTTTCGTTGTCTACTGACCTCAATACATAGTAGGACACTTCGGTCTCATAGTATGGCATCACTGCTTGTATTATTCTACCAATTACAATATATCACTGCCCAAAATGCTCCGAAAAGTTTTGATGTCTGGATTGTTTTAATAGAGGACATTATACGAGTTTGAAATAATGTTATAAAAATGTAATTTCGAAAAAAAAAATTATACTGATTTTTATCTAAAATATGGATAAAAATCAATATATTTTTTTTTTTCGAAAACTTTTACGTTTACCTTGAATTGGGGCCGCGTGTGCAGTACACGGGTACTTTTTACCCTTATATGACAGATGGCTATGACATTATATGCTAGATGGGTTCCTGGCACCATCTAGTATAAGAATCAATCATTGGACCCTCCAGGTTTTTACGAACTTTTTGGCCAAAACACCATGACCGTCAAAGTGTTGATTGATGATTCCCGCCTATTTTATTTTCCACCGAAAAAATGTGAATAATGCGGAATATTTTAGTGTCTTTCTTTATTAATTTAATAATTTTGTATGTAAGTGTGTAATAAAACACACTTAGAATTCGAATTTCGATGAAACTTTTATTTCAAATTAAAGTTTGGTTTATGCCATTATGTGTGAAATACAACATCATTCAAATGTCCACCTAGAGCTTCCTCGTACACCTTGATCCGGAACAGGTAATTTTCGATGACTTTTCGGCACATATGGGGCGGTATCTCGGTCATAACTTCACGAATGTTGTCTTTCAAATGTTCAAGAGTATGCGGAGAGTTGGCATAGACACTGTATTTCGCATAACCCCACAAAAAAAAGTCTAGCGGGTTCAAATCGCATGATCTGGACGGCCAATTGGCATCACCAAAACGCAAAATTATGCGTCCCTCAAATTTACTTCGCAATTTGGCCATGTTCGGTCGTATTGTGTGGCACGTGGCGCCGTCCTGCTGAAACCACATGTCATCCGTATCCATATCTTCAATTTGTGGCAAAAAAACGGTTAACAAGCGGCCATAGCGCTCACCATTCACAGTTACCGTCTCGCTGTCCTCATTTTTAAAGAAATACGGCCCGATGACTCCACCAGACCATAATGCGCACCAAACAGTGACTTTTGGCGGATGCAATGGCCTCTCAACAATCACGTGTGGATTTTCTGAACCCCATATACGGAAATTTTGGGTGTTCACATAGCCACCGAGCTCGAAATGTGCCTCATCGCTGAAGAAAATTTGATGCGAAAATTCAGCATTTTGCTGCTGTTGTTCGTTCACCCAATCAACGTATGCCCGACGCATTCCATGGTCACCACGCTCTAATTTTTGTACCAGTTGGACTTCATATGGATGTAGGTGCAAGTCCAAATGCAAAATTCGCCACAATGATGTGTTTGACAAGCCCAATTGCTGAGCACGCCGTGGAATCGAAACATTCGGGTCATCCTCACCACTGGCAGCAACAGCATTTTCGGCCGAACGCACATTACGATGTTGCACAGGTTTCACAATATCCGCTACGGATCCAGTTTGTTCGAATTCACGCACTACATTAGCAATTGTGTGCTCTGTAGGCCGTCCATGACGACCAAAATCCGTCCGTAATGCTCGAAAAACATTTGCCGGTTTTTCATCATTTCTATAGTATAATTTAACAAAATTAACACGTTGTGCGATGCTAAAACGATCCATATTGTAAAGTGGCAGACATTCAACTAACGATATGACGCTTTGGTTGGTATGTCAAACGGTTGTCAGCGCAGGGCTGTATACTTTCGGAAACCCGAAATGGAAAGCCCTGTACTAAACAAATATTGAAATTTTGAAATTTTTGTTTGGGATTTATAGATTCAGTACTACTTTAATTCATATTTAAATGTGTTCCTACGGCCTTTTTAGATATGTGTGATTTTTTCAGATATTTTTCAGAGTTGCGCGGTACAAAACAATATTTTTTTTTGTATTTCCAAAGGGCTGGGTGGGTTGGCTGGGTAAGGGAGTGAAAAGTGCCCCAAACCAAATCACCAGTTGTATGGAAAATATTGTATCGGGTACTAATATGAAATTTTGACAGTAGTACCATATATTTGAGTTCTTGTATGGTACAACATAGGATCTATTGTGAAAAATGCACCTTTTCGTTTTTTTCTCGATAGCTTTGAGACAAAAATATGAAAAAATACTGAAAGTACATCTTGCTAAGGTGTATCGGTCAATATTTTAAAACAATTTTTTCATAAAAAAATCAAATACAGGTAAACTTCGATATAACGTACCCTCGTTATAACGTACCTTCGATATAACGTCACTCGATATAACGCACATTTTACCTCGATATAACGTATGCGTTTTCAAAGTCCAAAGGAATAATTTTTTGAATATTGTTTTTCTGAAACAACAATAAATTATCTGTATTTTGATACTAAAGCTTGTTTTGTACTTTTAATTAACCCCGAAGTATAACTGTTTTATGATTCCTTATTCTAAATGAATCAAAAAAACATCATGGAAACATCATGAGAAGGGTTGGCTTCGTCTTCTAGTTGAATTTATTCATTAACCTCAATCAAACAGCAACACAATAAAGTAATATTAGCTACGTTTATGAGTTCTTTACTATGCTTCGATACAGCGTACAACTTTTAGAGTAAAATGTACGTTATATCGAAGAAAAATTAAATTCGATTTTCATTTTTAATTTAAATAAAATTTTAATTTGTTTTTTGTATTGAGGTTCAGTACTACTCTAGTTTGTATTCAAATCTCTTCCTACGTCTATTTTAGGTATTTGTGATTTTTTTCAAAATTTTAGAGTGATTTTCTTGGTACAAAAAAAATTATATATATTTTCAAGCATTTCGAAATTTTGGAAAAAAATATTACTTTGAGACCCACTTTTGCTGTAATTTTTATTTGAATGCGTTCGTATGTGTTGTTTATCCCACATGTAGCGTAATTTTTCTTGAAATTTTAAGAGGATTGCGCGAAAAAAATATTTTTTTGGCCTTTGAGTATTTTTAATTCATTTCGAATTTAGAGGCCCAGTACTGCTCTTTAAATTTATTTAAATTTACTTTTTTATGTGTCTAAATTTTGTCGGTATATTTAGAGCATTGCGCCGTACAAAGATTTTTTTTTCTCTTATCTTAAAAATATATGAGATTATCTTTACATTGGATTAAGATGGTTTACCAAATTCATAGGAGTCAGCAGTATGATAGAGCTCTGTGAGAAAAAATGAAGTCGTTGTGGAAAGATCATTCGGATTAATGAGAAGACCATTAAAAAAAAAATAAAAATTATTTAATATTTTTTTTAATCTTACAATTGAAGACCACGAATACAATAAAATAATCGATTTCAAGAAAATCAAGATAATAATGCAGACGATGAAGAAAATTATTTTTGTGTCTCGCAATGCTCTTAAAAAATCAAGAAAAAATTACGCCACATGTAAACAAAAACAACGGAAAGGTTTTTAACTATAGATCCTTTGTTGTACCATATAAGGACTCAAATATATGGTATTACTGCCAACATGTTTTATTTACTTTTGTACCCTATACTATACTTTTTACTTCCTTACCCAGCCAGACCCTTTAAAAATAGAACAAAAATATTAGTGAGACCTTAGTGAGATGCACATTCAGTATTTTTTCCAAATTATTATCTCGATGTTTTTGAGGATGGCGTGAAATAAACGAAAAAGTACGTTTTTCACTAACCTATGTAAGCCACATAGAAGTTCAAAAAAACCGCCAAAATTTCTTATTTAATATCTCATACAATATTTGCCATAGAGATAGTGATTTGGTTTGGGGGCATATTTTACTCCCTAACCTGGCCAGGCCCTTTGCTGAAAAGTTTCGTTCGCACCTTTTATTTTTTCCATCACTGTATAATTAACAATAATAAGAAAAAATACTGATAAACTGACACATAAACGCTCTGTGAATGTCAGAAGATTCTAGTAGGATTTTCTGCCGGGCTGTTTCCGTTTCAAGAACTCCTAAATAGTCTGATTTCTTGTTTTGTCTTAAAAACCAGATTTATGTTCATGATTCTGATGTCGTTTGTTTCGTAGAACTGACATCATTTTTTCGGCCTGTAGTTGATACAAAACAAATTTGGAAAAATATGTTATTTTTATGTGACTCAAATTTTGAAAATTCAAAAAATATGAACAACATTTGTCTGTTTTGTATGATGTCGTTTCTTTAACATATTAAGGACCGCACGTTTTGGGGCAAACTTGAACGCTTCATTTGTTCGGATTCCACGAATGAGTTCGTTTCCTTCGATGTGGATGAGACGAAGGCGAGGCATCGGTAGGCCTTGTTAGATTCTTTAGAAACCAAGGATTTAACCTTCAAGTGTAGAAAACACTGGTTATTTTGTGATCCATCCGTAACAGACGGAACGCGAAATACGAGAAATCTCGTGAGCGGTCCGCAATGTGTTAATCTACACTAGGCAATTTCTCAGGAGTATTTTTTCTGTCACATCGTGCAATTGAAACCACGCTACCGCTGGCTGACGAACAGCGCGTAAAGCGGATAATTATAAAATATTGGCCATCCCTAGCCTGCGGAGAGAACGAACGATTGTCACAAGTATGAGTAGCAACAAGAGAGGAGACAAATGGTGGGCTCTACAGAGAGCCCAGATAATATCACTCCGCTCTTGGCAGCGGATACACTCATTCGCGCCCACTGGCCCACTCACACGGCTCAAACACAAACAACTCTCGGGTGGTTTGTTTTGTTTGTTTTTGCATCGCGCCTCAATGTGGTGCCGTGGAAAAGACGAAGGGACATGTGAGCGAGAGAGCGAGAAGTGCAGTGAGCGTTCGGGTCGGAGATAATATTGATTACGCATGATCGTCCCGTCCGCTGATTGGTTGTTCTCCGCGAGCAGAAGATGAAGAGAAGTTGTAAGAGAGAGAGCGAGTAATGCTCATTAGTTCTGAAGGGGAAAATTCTGCATTTCCGTGCATTTGAGCAGCAACAAGAAATTGCATGGAAAACCCAACGCTGAAGGATAATAGCGTCGGTGCGTGTGTGTGTGTGTGTGTGTGTGTGTGTGTGTGTGTGTGTGAATTACTGCACGAGTGCCATTGAGAGTGAGAACCACGGCTGGCAGCACTGGCCCTGTTTTCTGGGAACGGAACGAGGCTAACCGATCCGGCTGAGTATTCCGGTGATTTAGTTTGATTTCTTGTCTTCGTTTGCCGTGACGTAGCGCTGCCGTTGGGGCGTCTGAGTTCCGTGGTGTTAGCAGAGGTGTAATCGCGAGTCGGCAGCCGATTTTCCGCTGATTCAGAAAGCGCGCGGGATGAAAGTGAACTCTCCTAGACGACGGGTGCCAAAGCGCCACCAGACACCAGAGTCTAGTTTCCCATGAATAGTGGAGCCTGCTGGGTCGGCTTAATCCTGCGACAGAATATTGATGGGGCTTAATTCCTTGCGGGAGAAACGTCCGAAGGAGCAAGGAGTGTTGTGGGGGAGAAAAGAAGATTTTCATGTGCGACCAGTTTCCGGTTGGATTGCGAAGAATCGCACAAACAAATGCTCGATCGATTTGTGGTTTTCTGTTATCAGATCTGAAAAGCTAAGAGGAGTGTTATTCTCGGTTGATTATTGAGAATCTGACAGCTCTAGTGAGGGGAAGAAAGTGTCCTGTAGCCAATTAAATTCACATGTAATACCGGTAATGTTGGTATCGATACTGCAGTGATAATTTAAGAGGGCGGAATAAACCACCCAACCCTTCGACCTTCTCGTGGTCCCACGTGGTTCGATGTTTCGTGACAAGTGAGAAGGAAATAATACGATTCGGTCTTGGGCAGAGTGATATCAACCTTTAAGTGTCCCTGTAGAAACAAAATCCACAGATATTAAAGAAGTGAAAATCTTTACCGCATTATCCACATGTGGGGAAAAGTATGCTCATGAATATTCGGAAGCAGAGGGATGTGATAATTATGTTGATTGCATAAAAAATATATATATTGCAGAGTTTGTGTAAATCCAAACGCGCGCTGAAAGTGTGAGAAGAGGTTACGAAAAATAATATTTATTGGAGGCTTACACCTGACGAATTAATAATGACGTGTTAATTAACAATATTGTGAATTATTTTTCGTCCGGATTTAATAATTTTACCACGAGGCGGACGTGAGTGTGTGAAAATTTATGCACCGCCGGATTTTGTTGCCAATTTGTGCAGCCAAAGTATGCTGTTTTGTTTTCCCAGGAGGGAGGAGCACGGTTTTTCGCCTCTGTCACCACGAGAAAAACTGCAAACTGAACACCGAAACGGGATTATGATGAAATGAATGGTTAAGCTCGTTTAAGTGTTTGCTCAGTGCAATATGATTTGAATTTACCGCTGTCGAAAACAAACGAACGAGATTTTTTCTCCAACAACTGCGATTTTGCTCCCCTCAAAAAAAAAAAAAAGGTGGAAGTGCTTGCCGCAGCAGCAAAACGAACGGGAAAAATTAATGATAATCATAATCAATGTGTGAATATGCGGTGGGAATTGATGCTGAATTATTGATCGACCATCTCTAGGGTTAATCTCACTTTTATCTCGATTCGGAATTCAGTGGCCGGAAACGCCAGCGCAAATCCACGCGTTATCGGATTTCGACCCGCAGCCGGGCCAATACTTTGCAACCAGAAGTCAGAATTGTGCATAAGTTCCTCCTCTACATACGTATATTTATGTATGGCTTATTGTGTTTGAATCCGTGCATCGGCGATTAAAATAATAAGTGTATTAATGCGAAAGGGCGAAAAATCGAATTGAGTGAAATTTGGCATCGCCTCCCCCTCATTCGCGAATTCGAATATAATGTGTAATTATTGCAAAAAAATAATAATGCTTAAAGTGTGGGCTGCGTGAGGGCGTATTATATCCCGGTCGGTGGGGGTGTGGGTGCATGCGGTAAACATATCTCTCCCCCAAGGCGGAGATCGGAAGAAACAACAACGGGGGCCAGTGAAACGAAAGGAAAGATCAGTGTTTTTTAATTAATTGCAGCCCGGTGCAGGCAAACGATTCGGCCAGCTTCGAATCACATTTTAATTGAATTCGACAAATAACGTAAATAAATTGTATACACAACCAGCCAACGCAAAACCGCCGATGAAAACCAGTATCATCTCATCACCCAGCCGAGTTGTTCGACCATATGTAGCGATGGATTTCCGGAGCGGAGTGTTCGTGTTCGTTTACGGTGAGTGGAAAATATGTTGGTTGTCGGGATCGGATCCATACCTGGGTATGCAGCGGCGATCCATTCGGACCCATAGGGAGGTGTTGTCAGTCAATCCCGGAAAATATTTATTATTCATTCAAATTTATCGTTTTACTTTCAATGTAAGCCTCTTTGAGAAAAATATACAAACAAAATATTTAAAAACAAAAATCTTCTGTTCTGGTGATATATTTTGTATGGCTTTACAATCATATCCTTGTGAAATGATGTGTTATCGTGGTGCAAGATCTACCAGTTGTCTTTCTGTAAATCTGCCCTTTTCTGATGAAAAAATCTCACAAAAGAATAACATATTCTGGCAACCAGTGCACACTACCTAGGTTCATTCTAGGAGGAAGATATCTCTCCCAAACTTGTAGACTGGTTGGTAAGTCAAACTAGTAAATCCATGTTTTGTCACCAGTTTATGGATGTTTGATGAATGCGGCGTTTTCAAATGTATTCGATGGCCTTCATGCGATAGTAATTTGGAGAAAAAAACCATGTTTTTCAAATTGAATCTAGCTCCCAAAACAACGTGTAAGAGACAAGAATGTATTCGTCAACACAGAAACTTCAGCAGCTATCTTCCTCTCAAAGGTCGTGCCGATAGATCGTCTCATGTTATCAACCTGATTTTTTTCTGATTGAAACCAACTTTACAATGTTTCCATGTGCCGGTAATAATAACATGAAGTTTCCCGTTTTGGAGAAATTCCGTATAGTTCATGTCGAACTTGAAGATCTATCGCGCGGTTGACGAAAACCTTCGAATTGATTAAACAGATTTCCAGCCCCTAGGAAAATAATCTCTCTACTATAGATCTTCCTATAGATACTTCTAAAGTCCTTTCTATTGAATGTGGATTCTTTTTTATTTGTTAGTAAGAAGTGTCTCATGTGCTCCCGTGGCCGAGTGGCTAGCGTCACACCTAACATGCCGGGGTTTGGGTTCGATTGCCGTTCTGGTCGGGGGAATTTGTCGTCAAAGAAATTTCTCCGACTTGCACTGTGGTCACGCGTATTCTAGAGCTTGCCACTACAGAATGCATCCAAGGCGTGTTATTCGTTATTCGTGTTATTTTCATGAATGATTGTCTTTAACAGTTTTTAGTCGTTGATATATTGGACATCCACCTAAGGTTGCGGTCGTGTCGTTGGTGAAATATTGAGGAAAATGCATTTTACATTTCCCACCTGCCATGCAAGGCTATAAAAGTTTTAGATTACCGCACGGTTATGAACCATGTTTGTGGTAACAATATCGAACAATCACCTGGCCTGACTTGAAAGCAATTTTAAGTTGTTGAAATTAGAATGAAAATTTTTATTCGATGTTGTTTCAATACTTACTAGACATATTCCTGATCCTAACTCAACTATTTATCTATTGATCTTCTTGCATTTCAACCAAAATAACATTCAGAATATAAAATAGTTATCAGAGACTATTCTCGTTCAAGATACATGCATAGAATGTGTTATTCTGCTATACAGAACACACAACAGAGCCATATTGCATTCAATTTTTTGTTTGTTTTAGAAACGTGTTTATTTCACTCGAAAATTCATAACAATTTACGCTTCACAGAAATGGAACACGAAGCTCAATGATTGGAATTTTTGAGTAAATTATACTATCGATTTCCTCAGGGCGTAGTCCTAATTTTTTGTAATTTTGCCCTCCAGCCGAATAAATTCAGCAAGGTGTGGAACCAAATACATGTAAAGTTGTAATGAACTTCATTCTACATTTTATTATTTTTTTTGTTCGAACACACGTTTTGTAATATCATGATAATGCATGTGTTTAGACCTGGTAATATCAAAGGCTGCGTCGGCGTTTCTCATGATAGCGTCTGGCAAGTGAGTGTATTTCTCCTCACACCGCTTCTGATTGTTTAGAATCGCAGTCGTTCGCTCCCTACCTCTATATCGTTCGCAATTCATTCTACATTGAGATGGTGAACGTTAGGAACATTAGAAACATTAGTACCATTGAAGAAGAAGATGGAGAGTGTCGTTTGAACGGTGGGTGTCAACGATGAACTCCAGATTGTTGTTTCTTCTTCCGATCACAATTTCTTGCGTCACTGTGCAGTCGCCTACCATGACTCCAGCAATGTATTCAGCGACATACGCATTGAATGTATACATGTGTTCTCCAGTCGGTGTTATATTAGAATTGAAGAAAATAACGTGATCGTCACCTTGCAAAGCATGTATGATGTGAAGAATTTCAATAATCCATTATGTTTATTCAAAAAGTCTTCCAGCTCGCTGGCAATACGCATGACTTTAACCAAATTAAGGTTATTGGCGCATGTGAGGATGAATGTGTTCAATGAAGGGAACGTAGCGCCATCTGTCATTTAACAACGTGAATAAATTCGTTCTTTTTGAAAAACAAACTACGAGTCGATTATTTGAATTTTATTTATATCAAAATACTAAAATTGCGATTATAAATAGGAGATGGAGATGGGCCCCCTAATCGGTATTAAACATATGGGAATTGGTACCCTAGCGGTGTCATATATAGTTTACGTCCTATTCTCATGCCTACCAAGTTTTTTGTGCATAATTTCTTGAGAATCGTTCGAGCCGTTTCGGAGGAGTTCGACCACGAACATCGTGACACGAGATTTTTATATTAGGCTGTCAAAAAAGTCCTGCGGTATTTTTTTTTTGAATTTTCATTTGTTCATAAAATTAGTTACAATCATCTGTTTTAAGTCAAATATGCGCCGTTTTGTTCGATGACTTGTTCCCAACGAGATGCCAACTTCATAATACCCCTGTTATAGAAGCTGGCTTCCTTATTGGCAAAAAACTCGGATAGCCAATTTTCACAGGCCTCTTTTGTGGCTAACTTCTGACTACCTAGCTCGTTCAGGCAGGACTTTTTTGACAGGCTAATATGTAAATCGTTGTCCGTTCATCGGTCAACATCCGTTGGCAGCTGAAATAGTTAATAAAGTTAAAACTATTCCATTAAAACTTAGCATGTTTTTTTTTTGATTCGGCACCCATATTGAGTGGCGTAATCTTGAAATAGGACAAGTTGCTTCAGATGAAATAATGGAGGCTAAATTTCTTGAAACTGTGCAAATTTTTCATTACACAGCTTTGGGGTACATAGAACTATAGCAGACTAGCCTAGAAGGAACATAACAGTTTTATACAGGAGTCCATCCCGGAGATTCAAAGAGGTATTAGTAAAAAATCAAGCTTGTATAGATTACAGGAATTATAACTAGTGAGATAAATGAGTGGAGCAAATAATCCGTACCAATTGCAAATCGTTGTGGGAAAATATTTTTCAATAATTTGTTGATTGTAAGAATTCGTGAAGCCTACTGATTATGCTTTGTGTTTGCCTGGTAGTAATAAAATCAGTCTGAAGGATTTTTCTACGATGATCAATATTTGGACAACAGAAAAGTCATGGCATAAATTTTATGGTAATAGTCAATCAGAACTTTGATCTGAAATTTGAAAAAGTTTATGGTAAAACTTTCAAAAATCCTAATCTTCTTCGCAAAGTCTCTTCAGCATCTAAATATTACTTAGCTCCCAAAGCGGGTACATCTAAGAATGTTTGAATGATTGGACTTATTATCAGTTTTATTCACTCAGTAAAATTCTTCTAAAAATATAAAACAATAAATATAACTTTTTGTTGGGCTTACTTCTCCCGTTTTTATTCCTGAACTATTTGGTCAGCCTACGTAACCTCGCTAAGGTTATACAAATCCCGCGATTGTTGCAATCCACGCTTGCAAACTTTGTTAAATTGGAAGGGTTTTCTAATACGAATATACACAAAAATGTCGATGGAGGAGGGGTTGAGATATAAAAGTTTTTAATATTAAATTCGACTTTCGGGTAATATATTTTAACAGTACTTTCAAAGTGACATTTTTCCCAAATAGTATATTAATTTTTCAACAACTTTGTCAAACATCGTTTTTTAATCATACATCCTGATTTTGAGTTATGATTTTTTTGAAAAAAAGATCTATGATTTTGAATACGCTAGTCGTAATTTAAATTCTTCATATGATAATGAAAATTGTGATTTTGGGTAACTAAGCTTGAGTCGCCCAAATAATTTGTTATAAGTTTTTTAAGTTCTCATTTAGTTTGATACTACTTTTGATCGAAATTATGTTTACAATTTACCGTATTCCTTTCCTTTCTTACGTTGAAATTAACTGTGTATCCAAGCAGAGCATTTTCGCCATACAATCCCTACTGCAGTTATATTTACAAAAAAAGGTTCAACAAAACGGTAACGCAAATGCAATTTCTTCCGTCAGTTTTCAAATCATTACAACGTGAAAAATAGTGATTCCAACAAACAAGTCATATATTTGAGCCAATAGAATTGATCAAATGTTAGGTTGGTAACAAGTAATCCATTATTTTTGGGTGAAATTCAAAACTATTTTTTAAGATGCTTCTGATTGTCCGATTTGCCCGATATGCACCGTTTTGTTGTATTTTTTTTGCCCTTCTAAAAATAGCTCCATAATGTCCATAAATAGAAGTCTGGGTCCTAATTGCCGAAAAACTCTAGCAATAGATTTTTACAATCTTCTCTTGATCCTAATTTCTTATCACTCGGAAAATTTTGCAATGCTAGAAAAAGGTAATAACCGCTTGGTGTCAGGTCCGGACTATATGGTGGATGCATGTAGACATCCCAATTAAGCTTTCGGAACTTTGTGGCCTTGTGTTGTCTTGATGGAACACAACGCCTTTTACTGTTGATTTTGAAGTATTTTACTGTTGAAGTATCGGCACTATAAACACCATTCACAATTTCTGCAACCTGGTTTGAATTTTCGCATTTATAAGAGAAAAAGTGAAAACAATTTTTTTAATGTGAAATCAACGAGGCTAAATTTGAAATTGTATGATCAATTTTGCGCGAGATATTGATCACTAAGCCAGCTGCTGAGAAAATAATGGATAACTTTTTCCCCAACCTAATATTTAAAACAGCACTTTCTCCTTCGTTTCCTCGTTGATATTACCTAAGCTATAAATTGCGTGGTGTATATCCATGAAGCACGTCGTTTTGATTGTATAATCGGTTATTACAATTCGAGATAGTGCAGCTGAAGGTTCTCATAATCAGTTATATTGTATTACCTAACGTCAATTGGTTTTCTCTCTTTCGCATGGAAGCGTAAGAATAACAGAAGAGCGTTTTATACAGTGGGGGAAAATCCTATAAGCGCACTTGGGTTTTCTGAAAATTCTAGATATATAGTAGATAGAACCATTCCTTTTTTACGTAGTGATTTCCTAATGACTAAATGTGTACTAAATATGTTTGCACGAATGATGACTTACATTGGTGCAAACATATTTTTTTACTAAAACATTTTTAAAATTATGGTTATGAGAACATAAGCGCAACTGGCGTTTTAAATATTTTCCCACCAATATGTAAACATCTTGGCCATTTTTCAACACATCCTGGTAAGGTTGTAACGTGAGAACGAGTTAACCACAATCAGCTAAGCAGTGAAGTAGCGCAATTGAATTTGAATCACGATGCTGAAAGGAAAGTTCCAGGACGAAACTGAGCGGATATTAATAACCGAATTGAAGGATATTGGTTTAAGCAACCGGAAGATAGCAAAGAAGATCGATAGATAGCAAGAGATCGATAGAGGAGAAACAGTGGTTCGGATTTTTTTCAAGAAGGGCCCAAAATATGGCATCAGAAGGAAGAATAAAGGTAACTGCAAAATTTCAAACCGCGACCAGAATCGAATCATTCAGCTTGGGGAGACTGGAAAATTTAATGCTTCAGAAATAAAGCAAGAACTAGACCTTCCCATATCCAAACGACGTGTTTCCCAAATTTTGCGAGGATCTGGACCAGGGCTAGTTATTTTCGAAGCTAATAAATGTGATTGAATTTTATTCATACAACTCTCACTTCTACTACAGTCATTTTCGGTGGATTAATTTCAGTGTATCGGGGTGAAGTGGAAACGAAATATTCTCTACGCATACAGTAACATTGATTCTTTTGTTTCGTTCCTTTCCTCTTTCGTTCTCTTACAAGTATAAAAGCAGAAGCTTTCACTGACGATTAAAACTGCTTGAACGGGTTATATTTATTTTCATTTCGCATGTTAGAGGATGCTTGCTGCTTTCAAACGTAAGTTTTATTTTACCAAAATGGATCGTCGCGGACCGTGTTCAAAATTCTTCAATCACTTGTAAATAACATGTTTCTCTGTTATTTGGAATACATGATTGTTACAGAAAATGTAATAAAATGAAAGACGGCACAGATCGGACTATTCCTTTCTCGAGTTTTTCACCCTCTCTAAGGGTGAAAAGAATAATCCGATTTGAGCTGTGTTCATTTTATTATATTTCCTGTATCAAACATGTATTCCATGTTACGAAGAAGCATGTTATTTGCAAGTACACTGGATTCTTTTTTATGCGTTTTTTGCGTGATATTTTTTACGCTATTCGCTCAAAATTACGCGATTTTTTTATGCGATTTTCTTGAAATTACGCGATTTTTTTACACGATTTGCTCGAAATTACGTGATTTTCGACTAGGTCTGCGCTTTCAGCGTGCCCACGCAGAATTGCGAGCGCACGCACAAACGCATACACAACGCCGGAAGCACGCGCACGCACATACCATTGGGTGCACAAACGCGCAAACACACGCGCAAACATGCACAAACATGTGCACAAAAACGCAAGCGCATACAAACATACAAATGGACGCACAGGTGCGCACAAACGCGCACACACAAGCACATACACGCGCACAAACGTGCACGCGCACAGACGCACGCACGGAAAAAAGCACACAAATACGCACAAATACGTGCACACGTACGCACACACACCCACACATGCCCACGCACGTACACACGTGCACACAAACACGCACAAATGCGCGCAAACACGCCTACACATGCCCGCGCATAAAAAAAGCGCACACCTGCATGCAAGCAAAAAAAACAGGCCCAAACGCACGCGCACACACGCACACGAACACCCAAAAAACGCGCGAACATACACAAACACCCACACAAATACACGTGCTCAAACACAAACATCGGGCTGTCGAATACTCGGCTATCCGGACTCGAAGCTGACCGGTATCCAGTATCCGACCAAACTACTATCCGTTTCATCACTAATTTCACACTGACAACTAGCGCCGGTAAAAAATTACTCCTGCAGGCATACTACACAACCCTCACTGCACCGTTTTCATTAGTTTCAGTGAATAAGTTTCGAATGCAACAATGCAATTCATTTCTATACAAACTGCCAGAATACATGGATGTTTCAAATTAATTTCCAAGTGACGATTTCTAACGTTGCTTTTGTTTGCAGAATGAAAGGAATCAACGTGAAATGAAAGGAATATGTACGAAAGAGACGAGATATTTTTCTTATTGTGCGTGAAAAGAGAATAGATATATTTTTAGCCTGCATGGTTCTGGTTCTGTTCTGAGAAGCGATAGACACATTATTGAGTGACGATGTGCTAATTGAAGTGAAATTGTCAGGCCCTGATCTGGACATCTGGTTTATACGAAGAAGGCAAAGAAACCAAACCTCACCCCAAGGCACATTAAAGCAAGATTGGATTTCGCTAAACAGCACATGGATTGGAAGGCAGAGTGGGACGAAGTGATCTTTTCCGACGAGAAAAAGTTCAATCTTGATGGTCCCGACTGCTGCGCGTATTATTGGCATGATCTACGAAAAAATCCCGAAGTGAAGTTGAGCAGGAATTTTGGTGGTGGAAGTCTCATGGTGTGGGCTGCGTTTTCAAGAAAAGGGAAGACTCCTACCGCCACTATTTCGACAAGGATGAACTCCGACAACTATGTAGAGCTACGGGACAGTGTTTTGGTGCCATTTACAGAAGACATTATGGACGACAACTTCATCTTCCAGCAGGATAATGCTGCCATTCACGTAAGCAAGAAATCATTGTCATGGTGTTCCGAAAGAAACATTCAGGTTATGGACTGGCCAGCTCGTAGCCCGGATCTCAATCCCATCGAGTATCTCTGGGGAATCCTGGCAAGGCGAGTCTACAGTGGTGGACGGCAATTTGCAACAGTTCGTGTGTTGGAGAGATGTGTAAGGGACGAGTGGAATAAAATTCCACATGAAATGTGGGATAATCTGATTGAGTCAATGCCAAACTGTGTCTATGAAACTATTCTGAAAAATGGTAAACCAACCAAATATTGAATACTGTCATTTTCATGTATAAATCGTTCTTTGAGAATAAAGTCTGATGTGCGCTTATAAGAATTTCTACCTTGAAAACACGTTTTTCTCATTCTGAATAACTGTTGAGAATAGGATTGGGACTTTTCTTGGCAAGATAAACTTGATGTTCGAAGGTCATTTAAATTCCATGAAAATATTTTGGAAATATATATATCTAGTTTATCTTACAGCCAAAATATACATGTGCGCTTATAGGAATTTCTCGCACTGTATAATTCTCGGAAAGTAGTATGACCGGGACAGCTCTGTGATATTGAAATTTTCAATCGGATTATCGGCATAATAGTTGTATTCGACTTGGCTTAGCACCATTAGCGGAGATAAGCTGTTCAAAATCGTACAAAAACCACAAAATATAACTAACAGCAATTTTTAAAAATTGTGTTCAGCTGTGGCATTAAATTTTCCGTGGGCGCTAGAACACGTTTGACTTGATCCTTGTCTTTCGCCAAACCACACGGAATACATAATTTATTATATTTTAAAAAGTTATAAACATATTCAACACCCTCACACTCCAGAAATTGTTCAAGAATTGTTTTGACCCACGCACGTGCCCGTCCGTCCCCTCCATCCCAAAATCCAGGAATCGATTAAACGATGCCGACGGAAGCATCCTATCTGGTCACAAGGCTATTGGTCTCTTGGACCCCATCTGCTTATTGATTGGCCAAATATTGATGAGGGTTGAAACGTCCAACTTTTTTTTTGTTGTTGTTGCGAAGGGTTTATTCATTTGGCCGTATTCCACGCGAAGCGAAGGTTATGTGTTTTAGCCTCGCTCTCCCGATCCGGCAAACACACTCCAAGCCGCTTCCGGAGGGAAGCAGCTTTCAGGCATTCGACTTGTAGACATGATGAATCTGATTGTGACGACCGTTTTCCGCACCACTTTCTGCCACCGTCGAGCCGTGGAAATCAGTTGTAGCCAAGAGCCTCCAATCTTGGAGGGTTCGATCGACGCCAAATCATAATAAAAAGTGTTGGCTGTGATGGAGGGAACCGATAGCGGAGACAGCTCGTGAACGCGTAAAAAGTTGTCGGGTACCGTTCACTGGGGGATGCTTGCGACAGTTTTGATTCGCAATTTTGCGAACATATTTTGGGCGCTGTGCTGATGAACCCGTTGCTTGTAACATGAACACCTTCCGTCCAAAACAGTACACTTGTATCAATCTTACCCCAATGAACTGTATCGAAGGAGGGAAACAAAGTAAAACAGCCTTGCCTAACAGATTGGTTTAGTCGGGGAACAATGAAAACCTTTTTCGCGATTGAAAGGTCTCCTCGATTGGAGAGGGATAAATCAGCAAATATGCCGGCTGGAATATGCAAATGAAAAGAGAGGTCATTTTGTTTCATCGTCGTTTTTCGAGAGAGAGAGATTTTTCCGATGTGACCCTCGCGTTGCAAATTGATTTTTTGCGCCCCCGCAGATATTGTTAGGGGTTGGTTTGAAAGGTACACTTTAGGAAGGCTAGACAGAAGTTAATTCACTGTCTGGGTCCAATGCCAATTGAATATATTTTTTGTGTATATAGAAATCGTGTGTTTCTAATACAAAACAGTTTAAAAAAACGTTATATATGACTCGGAGGAAGTTCAGCCATGGAGACCGTATATTAAGGATAACGTAACGAATGTTGTTTTCCAATGCATCAACCGTCTGCGCTTTATCGGCGTAAACTTCACACAGTATCCCCACAAAAATTTAACGAAGAATATTCTAGTATTGAGCGCAATAGGGCTCATTATATGAATTTCATGCCATGAATATCCATGACATGTCCATGAAAATCGATTTTAAACCACTTAAATTCAAAAATGAAAATTGCGGAAAGCTCCTCTCCCAGGAGACATTCTAGATTTATTTTTGTAAATCATGTATGCGAAGTAGAATAGATAGTTGATATGTTCACTACAACACCCCCTCGAAAACCAATCAATACTGAAATATGCATAATTTCGGCGTTCACTGTGGAACATAACTGTATCAGCTTTTCTCTTTTTATTAAGATAATCGTTTAGTGTTGTTTCGCGGAACATTATCGACACTATAATTTTACCATCAGCACTCAAAATGAAAATAAACAATTGCCCTTCAACAAAGGTTCCGGTTGATGGCAAAAATGCAAAAATTCTTTCTCAAACCTCAGCAAATCGTTTAATTCTCATTTAATGTAGGCCTCATCAATCGATGCTCAATTGAGTAAAATCAGAAATATTTTCTATGCAACAAATATTTACGCTCTCTTCATTTGTTTGTCAGTCTCTCTGGGGCAAAGTTTATTTGCGGAATTTGAAAGAACATAGTCCACTCTACATAATGCGTACTTTTTTTGGAAAGAAATAGCAATAACTGTGGGTGGAGTTGAGATATTGACAAGTTCTGCATCGCAAAGACAGTTTGCATGTAGAATTTGAAATATAAAACAGTTTTTTTTCGTGGAGATCCTAACGCAACATAGGAAAAAGTCGCTATATCGGTTATTTCAAGAGATTGAAAAAAAAACTTTGTTTTACACAGATGTCTCAAATAACTTGGGCTACAACATGTTCGAACTATGTTTACCTCTATCTATGGAGATAAGCAATGTTTTCATTTCACCAACAATTTAGGTCACCCTATTTTTGATAACATAAAAAAAGGCGCCCTATTATATGTAACAACTTTGTCGAAGACAGGTTTTGTCTAGAGAATAAATGTCGAGCTCTAAAGGCTTATTTCCGCTTAAATGCACCTCCTGGACCGTTGCGCAATGAAGCCCCATATCAATAGTCCCGCTGTGTCCAACTGTGAAAATTCAAACAATAGCAATATTCTAACTCCGAAAAAAGGCGAAATGTGTATCGATAGAATAGGAATACTCTTGCGCCTAAATGGCTACTATGTGATGTACAACAAAATTACCAGTAGATAAAAATGTACACGAATGAATTGCTAAATGAGCCTAATAAATTGAACAGATGGGTTAAAGAAAATTTCATGCTTTTTTGAAATAAATTCACAATTAATCCTAATTTTGTTCAAATTCAAGATCGCAATATAGTGCATTCGACAATGTTTTAGATCTTATTAAAATATAATCTTTCTATATTTTATAATTTCTGGAATATAAGGCTTTTTTGTATGAAGAGTCCCCAAAAAATAATGTTTTACTCGTATCTTTTTTTGTGTGTAAATTCTTGCGTTTGACATGTTCTTAATAGAAAAAACTTACCAGAGCATGTAAATCGCGATAATATATTTAGATACAAAAAAATTATAACTGTCTGTCTGTCTATGGACTCGGAAATTACTGAACCGATCGACATGAAAATTGGTATGTAGAGTTTGTTGGGGCCGGAAAAGGGTTTCATGATAGTTTGAGACCCCTTCCCCTGGTTAGACACTCCTCCCCCTCTCTAAGGAGGGGCTGCCATACGAATGAAACACAAATTTTTGCATTACTCGAGAATTAATCAAGCTAACGGAATCAAACTTGGTTTTAGTGATCGATAAACGTGTCTATGGTGGTTCGACATTCTTCCCCCTCTCTAAGGGGAGGCTGCCATACAAGAAACTCAAATTTCTGCATAATTTGAGAACTGATCTAGCAAATCGAGTCAAATTCGATATGTGGAGGTTTTAGGGTGTAATAAATATTTCTACGCTTTTCTCCCTTCTCTCTGAGCGGGGGACTGCCATACAAATGAAAAAAAAATCTGCATAACTCATGAACTAATCAAGCAAACGGAAACAAATTTGGCTGTAGCATAACACGAGAGCTGATCATGCACATTGAACCAAAATTTGCATATGGAGGTTTTAGGAAGCAATAAATGTTTCTATGGTGGTTCGACACACCTACCCCTCTCTAAGGGCAAAAGGGCTGCCAAACAAATAAAACGCAAACTTCTGCATAACTCGAGAACTAATCAGGCAAATGGAGCCAAATTTGGGATGTGAGAGTTTGCTGGGTACGAGAAATGTTTCTATGATGGTATGACACCCCTCTTTCCTATGGAATGGAGAGAGGGTCCCATAAACATAATACACATATTTCAACCAAACATGACAACTGAAAATTTTCGGAAATCTCTGAAGGAAAATGGGAAAATTCTGAAAACTATTCCCATAGTGACAAGCGTTGTTGGTCCATTTGATGTTTGCCTTAACGAAATTGATCTTCGTTCGAAAGTGGAAATGGATTTTAATGTGATAAAACGCACTTCTATATCATCTTTTATCTATATGAATAAAAATGGATCTCCGAATGTGTTGATGAGAGCAAAACTCGAAGAAGTAATCGTCTGATTTAGGGCTGTCTTTATTCTATCATATTTTCTGTATCAAACATTTCTTCCACGTAACGGAGAAACATGTTATTTGCAAATGGATGAAAAATCTTGCAAATAATTTTAAAGATTAGATTAGTAGATTAGAAGTATTATTAGAACTAGATTAGAAGATCATGTGATAACGAAAAATACATTTTGGGTGGGACGAAGTTTGCCGGGTCAACTAGTTTATACATAAAAATTTTACGAATTGAACATTCACATAATTTTTTGAACATAATTTTTCAAAGAAAAACATGGAAAAGTTGTTGTTCAAAAAACTTTTTCCCTATATATATCTATTTTTTTCTGAATTTCAAAAAAAAAACACAAAATTTCAATTTTCAATATTTTTTTAATGCTTTTTCAATGATTTTTTCTACCAATTTCTAAAATTGGTTTGACATTTTTTAACTAAAACAAATAACTTCCTACATTTGTTTTTTTGACTAAAATTGTGTAAATCTGTAAATTTAGAGTGGGTTTTTTTTTTCGAAATTTCGAGGTTCTTTTTCTTTTTTTTTTCCGAAAAATCGTTATTTAAAGACTATAAGATTAACAAAATATTGGTTAAAGAATGAAATGTAGGAAAAAAGTAGTTGAAAAAAATATATTTTGAAAATTAAAATTAATTTTTCTCGAAAATATGTGTTTTCAAAAGTCTGTAAAAATAGATATAAAAAGCCTTCAAAATTTCCAACAAGTCACCCATACATCGGAAGATGAACATCTTCACAGGGAAAAAGTTTCACTGACATCAACTTTTTTCATGTTTTCTTTAAAAAACCACTAATTATTTGTAAGCGATCGATCGTGAGATCAAAACTCAGGGCTCTCAATTTGACCATCTTTGTGTTGTTACAGAATAACTACGTCCACGCAACACTTATCAGCGATGGAGATCGATCCACGGTCGAAACAAGATCGATTCATCCATACAACTGCTCTGCTCTGCAGGAAACATCGAACTGTTGTTCTTTTTATAACACAACAATAATCATATCAACTGTCTCCGCTGTCTGGTCTAACTGAACATAGGAAGAACAGAAGAAATACATTTACACCTAAAGTGACAACTGTGTAATGTGCTATTTCTAGATAGGACAAAAACATGTACATGATTAAAATCCGGCTCTGTTACAGCTGAAATGCTAATGAGCCTAAATAAATAAACCAATGGGATAAAAAATATTTTTGTTTCAGCAAATTTTTTTAAATTGATATTTTTTTATAAAAATTGAAAAAAACACATTTGCAGAATTTTGTAGGTATCATTTTTTTGTAAAAAATCAAGAAAGATTTATATTTTCAAAAAGTAGTCTAATTTTTAAGACGAGTTGACATGACATTTGTCTACATAATTGTTAGCTAAATCTGTTGCACTATTTATATGTTATACATTGAGTCAGAGGTGAGTACTATGAGACAACAAACTTTTGAGATCGTTGTTGAATTGATTAAGTCGATGGTGATCTGCACACTTGTACAACATCGTATAACAATTCATTTTTATTTCGATGTCGATTAGATGCAATACTGTCTCTAATATCAAAGTTTAATTCATTCTTCACATACACTGCTAAATGACGTATCGCGACTGTTGAGACACTGGTGGACTGTTCTATTGGTTTTTACCACCTGGCTGTGATAAACCTTGGTCGCCATTGTTACCATTCGCGTCATCGAAGGTACGGTGTTGCTACCTATGAATGTTTCGCGTGTGAGTGAAAAATATGTAAACAAACCGTTGCATATTTTCTCTGTAATTAATATACTGATTTCTCGAAAACTTGTACCGTGTTTATCTTACAATTAGTGGAAATTGTTGAAAAATAGTTTTTCTTAGCTGTTTCGATGCTTCGAACTAAAATTTATTGTCATTTAGTAGTGAAAAAAAGCCGTTGAAGTACACCCTCTGTCAATCTACCTGCGAGAGAGGTAAACCGAATTAATGAAATTTGATATAAAAATATCCGCTTAGTGTTCATAAAATACCTAAAATACAAAGATCTGGCTTCTATTCAATCAGTGCTCTAATATTTTTCAAAATATTTTTCTTAGAACGTGTGAAATATGGACGTCAAAAGCTGCGCAAATTGCCCGGAGAACATGCAAGTCGGACGAAATTTGCTTGAAGCTGACTCCGACCAATCTGCAAAATTCAAAAGCCGTATTGTTTGTGTCGTCCCCGGATGTAAGCAGAGATATCGCCCCGGAATTTCTTTTCATGCCTTCCCCCCGAATACGGACAAATCGCGGTATCTAGACTGGATCCAAAGACTACGGCTAAAGATAGAACCTACAAAAACCTCCCATATTTGTAGCCTCCATTTCACCGTGTCGAACTTCTACTCTCCAAGTATGAAGTGTAATACACGCCTTGAAGCAATAATATTATATTTTTTATTATTATTTTACTTTTTATAGCAACAAGCCGTGCCACTGATCGCTTAATTCTTAGGCCATCAGCAGTTCACGACTTGAATTTGCCACAACCTCCCATCAGCGAAGCCAGGAAAAGACTTATTGAGGGCCGTGCTGAACGTGCTGCAAACCGTGCCAAAGCTGAGGCAGCGATGGACCAGAGACATGATACACCAAACCTTTCAGATCTTGCCATCAATGCTGAATGTGCAGATCATCCCGAAGTCTGTGTTCCTACAGTAGAGAAAGCAGTTCAGGTAGACACTACGGATTTGGATGAACTTAAAGTCAAGCGTATCTCAGCGATCTCCTTTGGAAGCGATGACGATCTTGTATCATGGACTGGACTTAAATCAAGAGAAATGCTCGAATCTATTGTCAAAGCAGTGACTCTCGTGAAGCAGTATCGTCAAAAGCCTAAATCTACAGTGAAGCTAGAAGAGGAAATACCGGATTCCTGCACAATAGACATGTTAAGAATATTTTTTTTTAAATAAATAGGCCTTTACTAAAGTGTTTCATCCCTGAAACTACCTTTATTAAACAAGTCGTTTATTAGTAGCCTCTTGATGAGTTCAAAGTAATTCCTTATGCACAGAGGCGAATTAATTACTTATGATTCAAAACACGTTATTGCGCATTTTGCACCAAGTTGGACTGTTTCGGCCTTTTCCATAAGTGCGAAAATACGAATAAAAGTGCGCTCTAGCATCGAATCATGTTGGTGTCTTCAGCGCACTTATTCTTCGATTGATAACGAATAAGTGCGCTGAAGACTGCAAATCGATTTGATGCAAGGTCGCACTTTTATTCACATTTTCGCACTTTTGAAAAAGTGTGAAACAGTCCAACTTGGTGCAAAATGTGCAATAATAAAGAAATAAAAAAAATCGAGAGGTTGTATCCGAGACACGACCGTTTTGGACGTAGGACTACGCAATCTTTTTTTTTTTTTTGATATTTGTTGGTTTATCATTTCGAATGTTATTTGCGAATACGTCGAAATTTCATAACTCTTTAGTAAAAAGTTCCGGTGATCCTGAAAAGGTTTATTGGCTTGCATGGTTTTGTAGAATCATTTCGAAACGTAATGATACTTCCTTGCCTTTGTGAGAACAATTCACTAATTGGTCTTATGTCGCAATTTGTTTTTTATATCAATGCACGCATTGCACTGAGTCGGATGGTTGTGTTAATTGCAATGCCAGATGCACTTCGAGCGAAATATTCGTTAGCGTTCACAGCTCGAGGGAAAACATAAAACACAAAACGAGCAGAATAAGCGACTTTTGTTGTTTCGGGCACTGAAAGATTCTGAGAATTTTCTTCAGAGGAGATGCAATACTTATACGCTAGCGACAGCTTAGATAATATGCAAGGGTGGAGTTTACTTCACAAATATTTTCGTTTCGCTATCCCCTTTCGTTGTTGCTATTCTAGCGGCTGCATAAGTTGCTCGTTATTGACAGCTCTGTTCGGGAAAGCACATAAATGAACAGAACAAATGTATGGGGAATGGGAATGCTTCCAATTTTCATCAATTTAAACCATATACAGACTATGGGATTGTAATGTATAGCATATCAAACAAATCTTACAAAATTTTCGATTCGATTGGTATGCAAATCGTTAAAATCCGTTCGCAGCAAAAATAGTTATTAACGTTAACTATATTTCATAAAAACGTGACCTGTTTTCTGATTTGGTACCCTTAATGTAAGACGTAGTCCTACGTCAATAAAACATACTTAAGCAAATGATACAAAACAGCCATGACGTGTTTGCACTTCCCTTTGCCAGCTTTACAGGAACACGAAAACAACCATTTGGAGAAGGAGTTTTTCGTACGAATTTTTATTGTATGGGGTTCCGAGCTTGGAGATGATGACTGGAGGCAGGACGAGAAAATACTGAAGCCTTCATCGTGAACTTCTTCAACACCAACTATTAAAAGATGTCCAGCTTTGAATACTCTTTCGCCTTCGACGACTAAACGGCTTCCACCCGCAGCGTAATCGAACACATCCGCAAACTCCACAGCCACGTAGCAGGTTTCATTTTCTCCGACTGATGGATCCTGATAATGCATGCAACAAGGTCACAGAAAAACACTTATAAGTTAAATTCAGCTTAAGCTACGGCAAAGTTTTTTTCACTGCATAGGGAAAACTCATTTTCCAACCGTTTGGAAGATAAATTTTGCGAACAATTATTAATTTTTATTAAAATTTAGTATCCTGAAAGTTTGTTTACTTTTTCACAAGTAAAGACAGTGTCCTTTGGATGCGGTAAGAAAACGTTTTCCTCTGCAGTAAATTTATGTGATTTAACTAAATTAGCATCCTAGAGGATAGTTCTTTCGATACATACTCACCATTAAAAAAATTTCTGCAAAAAACGTTAAAAACGGTGCGTTTAAAAATCACATTCTTTTTGCAATTCTTTGTTGACATTCGCTTCACGCACACAAGCTGTCAAATTCAGCTTCGTAGTCGCGAATAGATAAACTGTCAAACACTGTTTATGTTTACAATTTTTTAGATGATGAAAGTATGCGAAAAAGCAATAGATAGTAACATAGGGAAAGATTGTATAGATATTGAAACAGTAGAATTATTGCATTATTGCATATTAAACATATTAATGATTAGAGAGAAGGTGAGATTGGAATGAGAACAGTTGAAGTATGTGAGGACGTAGAATTCATTCTTTCAATTACAGAAACTGATAGAACATAAGAGGCTGAAAAGCAAAGATGAAGGATAAAAAGGAGTTTGAAGAGAAAAATTATTCATGTGAGTTAATGGAATAATTAATCAAACAGAATTATTATTAATTGTACATTTTAGTTTTGAGCCGTTTCAATAAACATACGAGCTGCAAAAAAGTAGTTTCAAATTGACCGAAACTCTTAAAAATCGCGCCAACAGCGACATTAGAAAATGGAATTATAGCTTGTTATTGCATATAGGGAACAATCTTCTATTCTTAACCACATTTCGCCAACTACAAAAGCATCAATACATATTTTGATATTATTGGGAAACAAAATAATATGTCATAGTTCCAAAAAATGTGTGTGCGAATTCTATATATTTTTATCAACAAAAACAGATGAATTATCGAAAACCCATCTGCCGGTTTCCGAACATTGGAATCGAGAAATGTTTATACGAAACACGATAACGCACACGTTCGCCAAAATGATACCTTTTGATCGATGCGGAACGTCGTGAATCCCATTCTCAGCATTATCCTGCTGATTACGAGAGAAGCGAAAAAAGCAGCCCTACTGGCCCTCTACTAAAACGCCATGATTTATGGCCAGCCAGAATCCCGCAGTAAATGGCCCAGCGTTAGATATTAGAAAAGGTGTGTCATATTTTCCGCTTTCGGCCGCTGATCACATCCCAAATTTACGACTCGGGGCGAGCTGAGCGAGATCCCAAGCAAGATGGCTGTTTTGTGGCGCTGGTGTGCGTGAAAGTAGTGCCAGCAGAGAGTCAACCAAATGACAACCGGCTCCTCCGCGGGGCAGGAAAGCGGAGACGGAAAGTTCATCGCAGGTTCGCCGTGCAAAATTGATATTGATATCCGATTTCAATCAAGCGAAAAGCAAACCTTCGAGATAGACAGCAGCGGGAAAAAAAAGCTGGCAAAACCCGCCAGAGCTAGCAGAACTCGGGGCATAATCTGCGCTCGGTTAAGTTCGAGCGTGGCAACCATCGTCCCTCCATCTCTGTAAGCTCACCGGTGTTCTAGAGATTAGGGTCAAATCGGATTGACCAATTTGGATTCCACCGAGAGAGGATACTGAATTGAACTTTGCTTCTATTCGCTCGTTAGATCCACTTGGAGGTGGGAAAAAGGTTCGATAAACTAATAATGTCGAGTCAAAACAAAATTTATGACATAAACCCCGAAATTGGATGGAACGAGAGAGGTGGCATAAAAAAACCAAACTCAGTCTGACGCAGCTCAAGCCATGTGGGTGTGTGTGCGAAACAGAACAAAAGCTGGAAACTACATTAATGTTTGATAAGGATATAATATCATGGTGCATATGTGCTTTTATTATTTTCTTACTTCTAGCTTAGAAAAATATAAATCTGGGTAGGAATAATGCCACCTAATTTCCAAATCATAGATTATCTTGACGCTTGAAAACATGAAGCGAAAAGGTCAAATTCGTCTTTCGTCTGAAAACGAACCAACTTATACTCTAAGAGAGACTAAGATGTTTTTCGTTTATTTTTTCTTCTGCACAGAACGACTGGCAGAAACCAAGTACCGTTTGATATTTTTTAATTGCTGAGTTCAATTTGATAATTTTTTTTTCACCGTACAAACGGCCTCATTTTCATGTCTCCGTCTCTCATTCTTTTATTTTTTGGCTCCGTCGAGAGTTCACTGACTTGAGAATGGTTTCGATTGAAGTTTCGTTGTGTGTCGGAAAATTTGTGGGGGAGTGGGAGGGAGCCTCGGGTTTGAACGCTTTCGGTTTGCCAATTCCGTGCATGCACATCACCGTCGCTATCCGCTACCCCCTCTGTCGGGGCACCAAGTTTATGTTGAGAAGTGGCAAGCGCCGAAACATCTCCGTTCAGTGCCCGGGAAATATCAACTGTCGTTCCGTTTGTCGACGACAGTGACAATGAGAAATGTCGACAGGCAAAATTGTTTTGAAACGATCATAACCAGTTTAATGATTGTAAACGAATTACCGTTCCGTTTTATGTTTGGAGAGGCGTTAGTGTGGGCTAGAGAATCTGGTTAGCGTTTTTGGGGCCAATCGACGAAACATTTTCGGGGGACGTAGTTTTTCTGTTATAAGCTGAGGCAGTTTTCAGTTTGCTTCACAAAATTTTGTCGAGGAAAATAACATACATGTTGGATTATTGCTGTCAAATATTTAATGAAGAGAGACTGCTTTTTTTTGAAGCACAGGAGCTTATTGCTCAACGACAACGATTTGCACGAATTAATTTAAAATGTATCGTCCGTTGTTTGATTTAATATATATTTTAATGAATACATTTTTATCACTTGTTTGAAACATTATTTCGTTTGCGTTATTATGTTTAGAAACTGGGATTCTTAGAATCAGGAAACACAAAATTATTTTAGAGGAGTTCTCAGTATTGATGACGATACACTATCCAGAAGACGTCTGAATTGTTCGGCATGATTCTTGCTATCGCATTGATGACCTTCGCCGCCTATTCGAAGGCGTCTTCGACATGGTTGTTGGAGTTTTGCCGGTTGACAATTTTCGTGTTCAGGTACTTCAGCATGCGGTTTGAAGTTATTTCTGAACTTGAAGCTAAGGACGCTGAATGAAGGTCCCCGGCTATCTATGCGAAATTATAAGGATTATAGATCCTGTCCACCTACCGTTCATTGCGACAGCTTACTGAAGAGAGTCCTCTCCAGTAGTTTCCCGCATTTTTGCAGCAAACATACGACTTTGGTGACTTTGTCTAGGCATTCCTGCAGCATTTAAACGCTTCCCAACACTCTATTGCAATATAGAAAATTATGATTTTTCCAATAATTTGTTTGTTTGAGGTATTAGTCCGGTGTGACGGGTTCAAAAAATCGTTTTTCTTTTAAAATTTTTCGGAAGAAAAATATCTTACAAATATACTTAAAAAAATTCAGACCTAAATTAAAAAAAAAAATTAAAGTTCCAGCTAACATAAGAGAGCGCGCCGTAGTGTGTATGAAAGCATGTGACAAAACTTTAAACGCGTTTTTCTCAAAATCATGTTTTCAAAATTTCGGGGAAGCACTGACTCAAAACTATTCAACCGATTTGGCTAAAAGTTTTACCCGTTATTCTGGACTCACATATCTAGATACGTAACCTTTGAAACATTAAATTTTTTAATAATAAACTATTTTATTTGAACAATTTATCAAGAAAAAAAAATAGATTTTGAGAACTTTTTTCAATAAATCCGCCATTTTGTTTTTGTTTTTTTTGTTTTTTTATGTATATTATAGGTCAGTTCATTGAAATAAAGTCTGCAGAATAAGAATCTTTTTGTTTTTTTAATTTCATATCACTTCGGAAGGCTATGTGCTTCCCTGAACCAGCTAATCTTCTTTTCGAGGACTCCACTCTGACGTCAAATATTAGGCTGTCAAAAAAGTCCTGCGGTATTTCCGCGAGGTGTCGTTGTAAGCGCGTAGTTCTAGTTGTATTCATTGCATCGAGTCATACTATAGCTTGTTGGAAAGGTATTTTTGCGCGCTATAATATAGTCCTTGACAGTGTTTTGTTTGGTTAAGTCGTTCGTGAGTTATAGTGTCGCAAATATGGAGCAAAATAAAGAGAAAATCCGACATATTTTACAGTACTACTATGACAAAGGCAAAAATGCATCTCAAGCTGCCAATAAAATTTGTGCAGTTTATGGACCCGATACAGTTTCCATTTCCACCGCACAACGATGGTTTCAACGTTTTCGTTCTGGTGTAGAGGTCGTCGAAGATGCGCCACGCTCCGGAAGGCCTATCGTCGAAAATTGCGACAAAATCGCTGAATTAGCCGAGAAAGACCGGCATAGTAGCAGCCGTAGCATCGGCCAAGAGCTGGGGATAAGTCATCAAACCGTTATTAACCATTTGAAGAAGCTTGGATTCACAAAGAAGCTCGATGTATGGTTGCCACACACGTTGACGCAAAAAAACATCTTTGACCGTATCGACGCATGTGAATCGCTGCTGAATCGCAACAAAATCGACCCGTTTCTGAAGCGGATGGTGACTGGCGATGAAAAGTGGGTCACTTACGACAACGTGAAGCGCAAACGGTCGTGGTCGAAGCCCGCTGAAGCGGCTCAGACGGTGGCCAAGCCCTCATTAACGGCCAGGAAGGTTCTGCTGTGTGTTTGGTGGGATTGTCAAGGAATAATCTATTATGAGCTGCTTCTCTATGGCCAAACGCTCAATTCGGACCTGTACTGCCAACAACTGGACCGCTTGAAGGTAGCACTCATGAAGAAGAGGCCATCTTTGATAAACAGAGGCCGCATTGTCTTCCATCAGGACAACGCCAGGCCACACACTTCTTTGGTGACGCGCCAGAAGCTCCGGGAGCTCGGATGGGAGGTTCTTTTGCATCCGCCGTATAGTCCGGACCTTGCATCAAGTGACTACCACCTGTTTTTGTCCATGGTGAACGAGCTAGGTAGTCAAAAGTTAGCCACAAAAGAGGCCTGTGAAAATTGGCTATCCGAGTTTTTTGCCAATAAGGAAGCGAGCTTCTATAACAGGGGTATTATGAAGTTGGCATCTCGTTGGGAACGAGTCATCGAACTAAACGGCGCATATTTGACTTAAAACAGATGATTGTAACTAATTTTATGAACAAATGAAAATTTAAAAAAAAATACCGCAGGACTTTTTTTGACAGCCTAATATTAAAAACAAATTTATTTAAAATAAACTAAAAAAATTTCTTTCTTTCTTTTTATTTTAAAACACCAATAAAACATGTAAAAATTTTAAAACGATCACATTTTATTTTCTTTTTAAAAAAATATGGAAACACGTCGAAATTTCGGTCGTCACACCGGGCTACTACCTTAAATGGCGTTGTAATGAGAGCTTCCTATTGACCACACATTTGTGAAAGACTGAAAGACGTGCCCCTAAAACGGATAAAACATTGTATGGGGTTTTATCTAGAACACGACCGTATATTTCGACGTAGAACTACGCAATTATATTGTGCAATCCACTTGTTTACCACTTCGAATAATATTTTAGAATGCATCGAAATTTTTGGAATAGACTATGTTCTTCGTCACAAATGAATTTGATGAACATCCTTTTACGTTTGATATGATTCCTTGGACTACAAAAATATGTGAACGGGAAAATTATCAAACGATCATTGTATTTTACATTTCCTCTGCAATTATTGCACATCTCATGTTTACGTAGTTCTAGAACCGCAAAAATTCATTCACATCTGGTATCTGAAATGACGATTTTCCCAGGCTTCTCAGTTTAAAAGTACGTTTTGCGGAAACATATTCTGGTCTGCACAACGACAAGCGAGTACAAAAATACTCATTACCAAAAAATACCCTCGACTTGCATGTAATTGCAAAGTAGATTCCCTCAGGCACATTCATTTGGAAGACCGTGTTAGGGAAACACAGTTCAGTGGGAAAAAAATACCCCAGACTTGGATGTATATTTGCAAAGCGGATTTCCACAGATACATCGATTTTGAAGTCTGTGTAGGGGAAACCGTAAATCGGGCCTATCAAAACTTGGCAGTTAGTGCGTTCAGATAAAGCTTTACATTTTACAGTTATTCAATTGTTCATTTCATGGAAAATAACATGCGTCTATAAAATTAATTGTGATAAACGCGTAGAAATATTTCTTATCAATTGATGCAAACATCTTTCCGATCTGTTAAGGAATGTTCAAGTTATAAGCATTTGAAATACGGGTAGGGTTAGCAAACAAACTGGCAGAACAAATGTATGGGAAAAAAGGAAGTTCTTCCAGTTTTCATGAATTTAAACCGTTTAGAGATTATCGAATTGAAATATATATCATATCAAACAAATCTTAGAGAATTTCCGATTCGATTGGTATGCAAATCTTGAGAATTCGTTCACAGTGAAAATAGTTATTAACGTTAACTTTATTTCATAAAAACGTGACCTGTTTTCTGGAAATTCAGTAGTATTAAGTCAACGTAAACGAATGAAATGTCAAATATTTTCCCATGGATATCGTATGGTCGCATTCACATACACCAGCAACAACAACTTCGACGTCGGCAAAAAAAAGAGAGATTATGAAAGAGATCGCCACGGGTTGGAGGAAGCTGCTTCTGAGCAGCACGGCTAAACATAAAACCAAATGACCATTTCAAGAGCCACCAAATTTATTATTATTTTATTGTCGTCAATCATAAAGTGTAGACCAATACATTCTTAATACTACTTAAAACTAAAAAAATTGTGGGTTATATCTATATATAACCGCAAGGTTGACGTGGGACTATCTTAGCTTAGTAATCATTTGTTTGTATTGATTAAATTTTTGATTGAATGAAACAATCTCCTAATTCAATTGAATTCAATGTTTGCTTTGTGAGTAAAACAATCGAACAAATGTCATGTAAGATCAATTCATATTGTGATAGATTATGTTCTTCGTTACAAGTAAATTTAATGACTGTCTTTTTACGTTTGGTATGATGCCAAGGACTTACAAAATATGTGAACGGAAGAATTATTAAACGATTATTGTATTTCATATTTCTCTCTGAAGTTTACATCCCTCAAGTATACGCACTTCTCGAACCGCGAATGCTTGATTTGACTAACTTCAGGCACTAAGTTTAGATTTTGACATGCACGTCGAACGCATATTGTTTAATCAATAGGCGTTATCGCAGCAAATGGTTATCAACATTTTGCCTAATCATCAATTGGTATGCGTAAAAATTCGGTTGACAGAATATATGAAGGCATATCCTTCAATGCAATCTTGAATCACCGAGCCAAAGCGTTGTGTGCGTACCCGCTTTTGTAATTCGTGTTAGGAAAACACTTTCCGGAGTGCAAGAAAAAAAAACATGCGGGTAAAGAAGTACCTCGGCTTGCATGAATCAACAACTTCAAGTTTTCATACTATAGTGGCTTTAAACTTGAAAGTTCATTTGCCTCTAGTGTCTGCACGATTTTTATCTTTTTTATAAAACTAAAAAAGGTCTCTTTAGCTGGATAATTTATCCGTTTAATTCAAAAGACGATTTTAACAAAAAAAAAATTATTTTTTTATTTATTTATTTCTTCAAACCAGCGTAGACTAAATATGCTGCCCAAATATTAGAGTGCAATTTAACTATATCTTATTCTATTCAAATAGTCTTTGAGCATTGACCTTGACATGGTTACATCAATTATGATCAATGAGTTTACTTATGGACGTTTTTGAAGACATTAAAGATCAAAATGCAACAAACAGCTTACCGTACTCATACTCGGGATTTTTGTCACACATTCGGTTACTTACTCGCCATATTTTGTAGTTGAGTACCTTGTGGAGGTGTTTCTCGGGGAGAGTTTTTCACGACAATCTTAGTGTTTCTAGACTAGTGTTTCTTTTTTTAAGAGACTTTAAACTTTGCAGTTCATTCGCCTCTGTCGCCCCTATGCAACATTACATCATCAGAGTGAGTACCAACCAGCGAACACAACTTCTCGTTTAAGTTCTTCTCCCATTCGCCGCGCTCCGCTAGTGGTAACCAAATGATGACTTAATTATTCATGTGTTCCGTTGGGTTTCAAACGAAATTGGAAATGATTTGAATAAACACTCAGAAAGTAAAAATTATAAAAGAAAATAACCTTTTCCATTATAAAAGAAAATTACCTTTTTTCTTTATTTCATCCATACATAACACAAGAGGCATCTTATCTAGGGCCACAAAGTGCAGCTTCATCATATCTCATTCCACTTCGGCATCTTCTATCATGATACACACCATCCAACGACTAATCCCATCCTTCTTTCATCATCACTCGGTCGTAAACACTGTTGGAGTGATCAAACAATTCCTAACAACCAAACCAAACGGCCCTTTTCAGGGCCACCAAATCAATATCAAAGAGTTTACGATGCAATTCTCAGGGTGGCCACTCAATTTCAATTTTTGAATTCCGGCATTTTTCCCGTTTTTTTCCCACATGATTTCACGGAATTTCGACTCTCAAAAATGAAAATTTAATAACATTGCGTCGTTGATTAAAAATTTATTTTTGAAACCCAAATTGTGAAAATATTTTTACTTTATTATTTCCAAGTTCCACATGTAACAAAAAATTGGACGGTGTGTTCTCATCAACATATTTTGGGTTGGATGTTGGGTTTACTAAAGACTGAAAGACGGATTGTTTCTAGTATGTATGTACCTGGGACCTGAAGCGCTTTAAAACGTATCAGATCCACCCCACCTCTACTTACTCAGAATTCAAAAAGTTTCATTTATTAGAATAACTGACCAGAATCTCATTGATTACATCCAAACATATTTCGAGCATGTCCTGCATATCTTCTATTATAAATTCCTGAGTTAAACCATAAAATCCATAATCCGACTCTTCCATGAAATCTACATTATACAATTAATTCAATGTATGTCATAATAAGTAATTGAGTTATTTGAATAAAATCTCATCCGCATGTCTGAACAATTAGAATTAAAAAAAAACAATCATGTTTTAAAGCTCATTATGTGATTCAGTAAGATATGTGCATTTGTTCAGATTTTTATTCAAAGTAATAACACGTGCCTTATTATTTCATAAACTATCGCACAGAAAACCTGTTTTGTTTAAATAACGCTGGACAAAAATGCTTAGCAGGTATAAACCCTATCCTGAACTTATGAGGAGTGATCGAACGAAAAGTAGAAGCAGCTTACAAGCAGTATGAGTGAACGAGCTACACACTACAACATGGTGCAGCTTGGTCAAAACCACCTCGAATGGGTCATTTGAACTGATTGAGAACTAGAGATGACCTACGAATTAGAAACGTATTGTAATTCATGTGAAATTGACGTTAATTTTATAAAGGAGTGAGAGTTTTTCCATCTGGTTCTTACGAAATACTGGAATACAACACAATAAAGTTCAAATGGCCAGTCTTTTAATGAAGGTAGTTATTATATCCTACATATATACTCGAATTCAACCGACTTCTTACAAATCTCTGGAAACTAAGAAAAAATGAGTGGTTCTATAGTTGTGAAACTCAGTGTAGGAACATATGAGAAGAGATGAATGCCATAAGAAAACTATAAGAGAAAGGAATGTGAATCGTATTCTGTTTATCAAGCGTTATTGCAAATCCAGTTCAACTTTCAGAACTTTTTGAGCATTTTTTGGGCATCGTTTGAACAATTTCCATGAAAATCCGCAGTAGACACCACTGACATTCAGCGCACGCACACTAATGTATCAGTTGAATGAAGGCAGTGTGAGCAATACAGAAACAAATTTCGATGAAAACAAGGCGTCCTTCATCCTCATCTTCATCGTCCACATCAATAGGAGAAAGTTGTATCTCGTGCGACGTTTCAACGAGTTCAAACACATACAGTAACATTTTAGAGCACCGAAGAAAGAAAACACTGAACAAAAACAGGTAGTGGGTTATATCTATGGTATAACCGCAAGGGAGACGTAAGACTCGTTGATTTAGTGATCATTTGTTTGAAGTTGAATCTGAACCCATTCTGAATGAATGAATAAATGAATATTTGGGGGATTTCTAAAACGCACAAGGTTTTATGCATCCAATATTGGATACGAAAATATTCTACTGATGGGGAAGAATAATCCTCAGAAGCTTTCCTGCTAATTGCTTTGATTGAAAAATCACAAAACCAAATGTATTTGGTCGCAGTATTATATGGATAGAAAACATTAAAATAAACTCTTTCGCATAAATGTATTTTTCAATTCCAATGGAAACTGGTAGATTTTTTTCATCAACGATAACATCTTTCCAGGCTAGTGACCATTCTATCCTGGATTCCTCGAGTCGAGAAGACGCACCACGCTAGATATGGGGTACAGACTAGGGGGCGTTGCTGATTAATGGTCAGCTGCATCCCAAAAGGAAGTATCCCGTGTCGGGCACAGGTACAGAGCATTGGAGACAGCAACATCACAATTACGAAAACACTTGTAATACTAACCTCGAGCCAACCGCGAGTAATCGGTTACATATTACTAACATAGTTATAAGGCAAACATTGTCGAAATATTGAACTCCCGGCCCCGTCAGGTTGACGCCATATGAGCCTTAATAAAAATATATATTTTGGATAAAAAAAAAAAACATCTTTCCGGAATCTTCTCGATGCTGGATGGCAACCAAACGAAAATAGTTCCGCGCGTGTATGTGTGTCTGTGGTGGCTGCTCCGATGTCTCAAGCGGAACCGATTGTGGCATCACTCTACTCCTGATGGATTCTTTTCTGGCCTAAGGTGCACAAACAGACTCTTGGTGACGCCGTTCATCAGCGCTTTCATGATAAACGAAGTTAGCTTCACCACAACAGCGACAACATGCTTCAATCGCTGTTCAATTATAACTGAGTGGATTTCCGAGCGGCGCTCGCTTATATACCGATTGGTGATTTCAATAGCCTGTTTTGAAAGCAATTATAAGGCTATTGAAACAAGTTTTTGGATCAAGAAGTAACAAGTATATAACGCATAGACATTTTATCTTTCGAATGGAGTGTTTATCATACCATTTCGTTCGGTTGTTTAGCTCAAAATCTCGGTCTCCGGCGTAACGCTTTTGTTTTCGAAACATTGATTTTACACCCCGGTATAGAAATGAAAGACGTAGTCCTACGTCAAAATTCACATTCCAGCAAAATAATGCTACTATTCATACCAGCAAGTAAACTAAGCAATGGATTAAGGACCAAAAACATATTTTTTTAGACCAGTCGGCTCGCTTTCCAGACATGAATCCTGTTGAAAATCTTAGGGGGATCCTTGTATGCAGAATCTACACTGAGGGAAAACGGTACACCACGATTGAAGAGCTCAAGTTCGCAATTTCGGAAACACTGAAAAATATCGAGATATCCGTTCGGCAGAATTTGGTATAAATATTCCAACACGATGTTTATTATTATTGACATGTAAATCAACCAATCGTTTTTAATTTTTCATTGATATTGCTATTACTTTTGAAATGGTCTTATAGAAACTGGACAGCTGAAATTATCTTATTTAAGCACAATAAATAAACAAACAACTCTTCTCAACGAAACTGACGTTAAATATACTTTACTAACTGACCCAGCAAACATCGTCTCGCCCAAAATTTGTTTTTTGTTATCAATACCTTCAAACATTCACGTTTTCTTACTATGAGCAAGTTAATGGGTCCAACCGCAGAACTGTTGATTGATTGGTCTTCTAATCGACCCCGTTGAATTTACCTTTTACTATTTCTAACAAAACTCATCATTATTATATCACATTATTTTTAGACACAATTCTCGTTCAAGATTGTTCAACCACTTGCAAATAACATGTTTCTCCGTTACATGGAATAAATGTTTCATACAGAAAATATGATAGAATAAAGGCAACCCAAAATGGGAAAATTCCTTCCTCGAAGTCTGCTCTTATCAACACATCCGGCGATCCTTTTTTTTGTATACATAAGAGAAGATATAGGAGTGCGTTTCATCAGATTAAAATCAATTTCCAGTTTCGAACAAAGATCAATTTCGCTAGCGCAAACATATCATCCAGAGGAAGGAGGGGTGTCATACCATCATAAAAACATTTCTCATACCCTGAAACCCTCACATCCCAAATTGTGCTTTATTAGTTTTCGAGTTATGCAGGAGTTAGTGTTTCGTTTGTATGGCAGCCTCCTTTAGAAAGTGGGAAGAGTGTATTCACCATAGAAACGTTTCGTGCCCCGTAAAACCTTCACATGCCAAATTTGGCTCCATTTGTTTGTTTTCGAACTATGCAGAAATTTGTCTTTCATTTGTATGACAGCCCACCCTTAGAGAGCGGGAGGAGTGTCTAACCACCATAGAAACATTTATTACATCCTAAAACCTCCACATGCCAAATTTGGTCTCGTTTGCTTGATTAATTCTCGAGTAATGCAGAAATTTGTGTTTCATTTGTATGGCAGCCCACCCTTAGAGAGGGGGGTGGAGAGTCTGTGTTTCATTGTATGGCAGACCCCCCCCCTAAAAGAGAGGGGAGGAGTATCTAACCACCATAGAATTATTTATTGCATCTTTAAACCTTCAGATGCATAATTTGGTTGCATTTGCTTTACAAATTCTCGAGTAATGTAGAAATTTGTGTTTAATTTGTATGGCAGCCCACCCTTAGAGAGGGTGGGCTGCCATACAAATCGATGGGACCGAGGAAGGTTTCGTGATCTCAAATTATCACGAAAACCTTCCTCGGTCCCATAAACCTCTACATACCAATTTTCATGTTGATCTATTCAGTAGTTTCCGAGTCCATAAGAATCAGACAGACAGACAGACAGACAGAAATCCATTTTTATATATAAAGATTCTAAGCATTCAACAATGTATGAATGTATCTTGTTGAAATTCAAACTGTTGGTGTTGCAACGAAATAGAATCATGATGGTCTTATGGAAGTTGGACAGAGTGTACAGATGCTTACCAGTATTTGTGAGTCATGGCATTTTCAGTCATTTTTACGCTCATTAAATGTTATGAATGACTATGACTAAACATGAGCTAAAAATCAATTTTGGGTCTAGAAATGGGCTCTTATAATGAAAAATTAGAAGTAGTCATACGTTAAAAACGAGAACCAGTTGGCATTTTAGATATATTTGCTAATTATTGCAATGTGTTACAAAACAAAGCTCAAGACTTTACTATGATTATGTCAATAGAGTTTTGTTTAAACTTTCCGTCGTCTTTCGTATACTAGTTTTTCAATTTCCGCCAAGATTCCTTCACGTTAGTGAAGCTACTCTTGATAAATACCAAACGTAACATATTTATGTACTATAAAATAGAAAAAAAAAAAGACATACATGATTGAAACAGATGTAAATGGCAATGCTTGTTAAAAACTCCGATTAACACGAATAGCGTGTGTAGGTGTGTGGTGTGGGTTTGTGCATATGTAGTGCGGATGGGAATCGAGGCACAGAATTTTCCGAAACACGAATCCAGGTGATATCCAACCACACAGACGGAGTGCAGTGTCGGCATTCGAGTTGCTTAGTATTTTTTATCCTAGCGCACAGCAGCAGCAGCGGCAGCAGTGGCGAAAGGAATGAATATAATTTCAGGCAACTTTTGTGAGAGTGCAAGGATTTCGGCGGGTATAGCGACGGCCTCACAGCAAAAGCGCGAATGGCGTAAAAAAAATGGAACTCTGCTCCATATTTGGCTCCTGTCTCTGGGTACAGGATAGAACGCGTTGTACGTCCCAACACCGGATGTTGAATGGAAGCAGATATGCAAATTTTTGCTCCTGTTACGCAATATGTGTACTTGCATGACAGTGGTGTGCAGCCATTGTCTGGTTGCTACACTCACGATCCGATTGGGTCTGTGTATTATTACGGACTGGTTACTCACAGTTTTGCGAAACCAGTTTACAGATGGTTGATTAACATAGCGTCGGTTCTGACAGGTTGATTTGCCTAATGCTATAAGCGGAACGAATTCAGGGCTGCCTATCCCCAATAAAAGCATCATGTCGTTGTCAACAAACTATATGTTCGAATTATGTAAGTAATATCAGGGTTCGTGTTGCCGTTTCACCGGTATATTAAGCACGGGTACACTGTGTTTGAATACAGATACCAAAGAAATACCACAATGCGGTTTTGAAGGGACCTATCGCCACATATGACTTCTTCTGCGAAATACCATGCTAGCCACAAATGTTCTGACGAGTTCATGATTTATGCATTTGTAAACAGGTTCCTGCAAGTCTATATGGGCTCATTTCGAAAACCACTCACAGATCAAGATACTTCAGCATGTATATTTTTCCTCTCCCCCTTCCGCTGTTTTGACTGCGGGATATATTCGAAAGATAAATTTCCCACAGGGGGAAAAAGTGCGTTATTGCTGATTATCGTAATCGATATGCAAACGAGTCTTAAATGGGCCTAAATTGATCCGCACTGAACGTGCCCAAGACCGAAATTGACTTCCCTGCCACACTCTTCGGTTCCCCGGTTCGTCTTCCCGGGGATAAACCAAATTAAAATAAACGATTCCCCAGAAAACAATCACCTCCACAAAGAAAGTCCCATTTCAGATAAGCCCCGAATCGGCGCACCAAAGTCCTTGGGCCTCTATCGTCACTAAATATCGGCGGTTCTCGGGGGTGATCTGGAAATAGCGTCAATTAAAATTTTCCTTTCCACTGCCGGGAGTGACCTGCCCGTTATCGGAAATTTACTTTCCGTCAATACACTTACCTCCCTTACCTCAGCTGCAGGGTGCCGAGCAGGGAGGTGGCTTTGCGGAAGTGAACGCGAGGGCAGCCGTCAATTTATGATTCCCTCCGCAGTACCTTCCTGGCGCCAGGATGGCCCCCACCGGGGGCTGTTCGGTCGTCGAGCTGAACACTAATTGAAATTAAAATGAAAATAATAACCATCACCATTAAGGGGTAGGCGGGTCCCATCCAATGATCCGCCGAAGATGCGACAGAAAATGAGGCAACGCTAGCGATAATTAAATCAGGTCTCTTAATAATGGCGGCAGTAATTATCCCAGATTCTGCGGGATTGATCGGTCTATGCACATACACAGCAAAAAAAAATGCTTTCATTACTCTTGTACGTCTGTTTTTTTCCCGGGGCGCAACAAAGGTACCACATTTCCATAAGTGGGAATTACATTCGATTTCTTCTCGCTGTACCATTGTTGCTGCTCTCGATTTTTCAACTTATGCACGATTGTATTCAGTAAATAATTTCTCATTTCACAATTTATTTTCAATGCCACCAGTAGATTTATCAGATTCCATCTTTTTCAGCCCTTTTCGATCGAGTAGCTCTCAACTCCCCTATCTTTTCTGTGATCGGATGGCGCTACACAAAAATTTTGGATTTGACCGATCGACTCACCATTTGTATACGTATAGATTGCAAACGTCAACTTGTGGGCCCCGGTTTGATAAAGTGCCGTATAGAATTTTCAAGACGGTATGTTGTGATCAAATGCAGTTCTTGTCGATTGACCATTTCGCTAAAAACTCGCTTTCGTTTGTTCAAATATCATCTTACGGAAATCATTTCCCACAGTGGTATTCTATTGCTTTTATGTTCTACAAATCATGACACAAAAGAGAACGAGACAACTCTGCTTCGGTTCGAACTTCACGATACACGAGCAAGCAAACCAAAACCATCATGAACGTCATGATATTTCAGCTCAATCGGGCTTAAGGGGGTATTCTAGTGTAGAGACACGAATTTCGGGCGTTTTTTCGAGCTCCGCAAAAATAAAACAAAGAATATGTTTTACCATCCACTATATCATTATTTGTTCATCTATCTTTTAACAATAAAGCAAAAAATGAACGGAGAAAAAATTTGCATGATTAGAATAGTTGAGAGCAGGTGAAGTGAGGGGATTCAAAAAAAAATTGTGCCATTGCGAACACGAATCCAGACCTTCTGGTTATCTGAAACAAAAAATATCGAACAAATTCTGAATCAGTAAAGATCAGTAAAGATACCGCTATCGCATGAACCTCGGATAAGTTAAAAACATGTTTTTGACAAAATGGCGGCCTTTTGAAAAACAAAATTCGGTTTAAAACGTTTTTTCTTACGTTTTTCGTTTTTTTAGAAAAGTTTTTTTTTTAATTTAAAAAAAAAACATTTTTCAGAGGTTTATACGAAAAAGAGATGCCTGAAGATTGTATTCATATAAATTCGACATGAATCGGTTCAGTAGAACTTGAGATATACGCCAGTGTACGCCAGTTGGAAAAAAAATAGTTTCGAAGGAAAACACGTTCAAAGTTCATTGTTATGGCCGTACCAGGTTAGATACCGCATCACTAAATTGGCTCTAATTCGGTAAAAAAAATAGGATTTTCGATAAGTCCTTTCTAAAGTATATTCTTGAATGCCTAAAGTACAGTAATATGAAGGAAAACATTTTTGATTTTTTTTTCCAAATTTCTAGACTAGAATACTGCCTTAAGGGAGAGTGGCGCAAAGGTGTCAATGTTTGAGTTACAGAGTTAGTTAAAACTGCATGAAACGTCGAGATCTAGTTCCATCTCGAAAAAAAATTTTTTGTCAAAAATCGACACTCTGGGACGGGGTTTTTTTTATGGAAAGCGAGACGAAAAGTATGGTTTTGGGTGCCAATAAAAATAGTCATCTCTTGCTGCGAAATGTTGATTTGCACTATAATATACCCTACGCTAAATATTGAGCTCATTTACTAGTGTCCAAGACGTTAAAATTTGAGTTTTTTGAAAACCGAAAAATCACCGGAAATCAGGGTTTTCAAAAAATAATTGTTGATGTCAAATGTCTTAAAATTCCGTAGCCACATTGGTTGCGCGTTCGCTTAGTAAGCGATCGATCGTGAGTTCAAAACTCAGGGCCCTCATTGACCATCTTTGTGTTGTTACAGAATAACTACGTCCACGCAACAATCATCAGCGATGGAGATCGATCCACGGTCGAAATAAGATCGATTCATCCATACAACTGCTCTGCTCTGCAAGACACATCGGGCTGCTGTTCTATAAATAACTCAACAATGATCAATCAACTGTCTCCGCTGTCCGGTGGTCCAACTGGATAATGGAAAAACAGAAAGAATACTCTTACGCCTAAATGGCTACTATGTGAATGTACCATATGTAATGGTATAGAAGGAATACTGGCGAATGACAACTGTGTAATGTGCTAATTATAGATATGATAACCATGTGACATGTACACGATTAAAATTCGGCTCTGTTACATCTAAAATGCTAATGAGCCTTAAATAAATAAATGGGATAAAAAAAAATGTCTTAAAATTACATGACGTCAGGATTTACAGCTATCTAAATTTTTTTGTTGATAATCGACATGAGAAAAAATCTCGACAAGTAATGCAATTTTAAGATATTTGGCATCAACAATTTTTTTGAAAACCCAGGTTTTCAATAGTCTTTCGTTTTTCAAAAAAAAACTCCAATTTTAACATCTGCGACACTAGTAAATGAAATCCGAATGAGCTAATATTTTGCATAGAGTATATTATCGTGCAAATCAACCTTTCACAGCAAGTTACGAATGAAAAATCGAAATAACTATGTCACCTATGGCACCTAAAACCTTTTCGTCTCGTGTTCCGAAAAAAACCCAGAGAGTCGGTTTTTAACAAAAAAAATTTTTTTTCGTGATGACACTAGATCTCGACATTTCATGCAATTTTAAGACATTTGGCATAAAAAAAAATTCGAGAGCCCCGATTTCCTTTACTCCCTCCTTGGGTGATCCGTTTAAAAAAAAAATTAAACTTTGACGGCTGCTGCAATTGAGCTAATATCCTGCATATGTTAGTTTTTCGAGGGAATCAACATTTTTAATCAAGTTCCCTTTGAAAATTCGAAATGGCCATTTTCATTGGTACTCTAATGTGTATATTAGGGTGCCAATGAAAATGGTCATCTCGAATTTCAAAAAGTTACTCCATAAAAAATGTTCACCACCTCGAAAAAAAACCCCAATGCCAAAAATTAGCTCAATCGAACTTAAGGGAGAGTGGCGCAAAGCGGTCAAAGTGTGAGTTTTTTGAAAATCGAAAAATCACCCAAGGGGGAGTAAAGGAAATCGGGGTTTTCGAAAAATAAATTTCAATGCCAAATATCTCAAAATTGCATGAAACGTCGAGATCTAGTGTCATCTCGAAGATTTTTTTTGTCAAAAATCGACACTCTGGAAAGAAACGGTAGCATGAACACGGCAAGCACATTGTTTGCCAAAAAATGTGAGTTTTCCGATCGTGATTTTAAGGTTTTCCAGCTGATTAAACAAACTTTTCGTGTATTATGCAGTAAAGTTCTGTTCGTCTACAGAAGAGGAACAATTTGATGCAGCGAAACTGTAAGTTTGATAACAATAAATCAAATTAATTGCATTTTAATATTTGCATGTTGTGTGGGGTGACATGGACACTTTTCTGTGGGGTGGTTCTACAGGTTTGAGACTTTTATTTGGTCTAATTGATTCTAGATGGCGCTGAATTACAAAAAAAAAGGATGGGCAGACAACGTTGGAAGAAGGAGGAGTTTGAAAGAGCAACGCAGGCCATTAAGCGCGGATTTTCTTTGACCAAGCATCGAAAGGGTTTGAGAATGCTCGAACAACAGTGAAAAGATCCATACAGAATTCGAGATGGTCTCAATCCAATTTTTCTGGTCTGGAATCTGGCCAAGACACCTGGTATCGATCCCAGAACACCGTTACTGATTGTAAAATTATCCCAAAATACTTTACATAAACATAAGTAGGGTAACACGGGGTGAGTTGGACATACGGGGTGATTTGGACCACCCCTTTATCTCAAAAAGTACGACTCAACTTGGATTTTGACGTAGGACTACGTCTTTCATTTCTATACCGGGGTGTAAAATCAAATTTTCGAAAACGAAAGCGTTACGCCAGAGACCGAGATTTTGAGCGTGATAAGCTCCTAAACAACTGAACGGAATGGTATGATAAACACTTCATTCGAAAGATAAAATGTCTACGCGTTATATACTTGTTACTTTTTGATCCAAAAATTTTATTTGAAATTTTTTCTTTCTAAAAATACGAATTACACAAGTTACAACCTTTATTTAAATTCTATTTCGGTCACAAAAGGTTAATAAACAAAGCCCGAGTGATGAAAACGTTTGCTCTTACTATATGAGAAACGTTTGACAACATGGGGAAAAAAAGCTGTAAGAATTTTTTTTCAACCAAAATGCACTTGAAAAATAGATTCGAGTAGATTCAAAAATTATTAATCATTGGTAATATTTACCAAAAAACTCGTCATATATACTAACTTTTTGGGGCTAAGTGGATTATGATGAGCACGGGGAATCGCTCTGTTTACACAAGCGAGAGCGTGAAGTGTAAACCAGAATAACATCGGTGGATGAACTTGGTGTATTCATAATGAATTCAACCAAATGTTTACAGTGGCGTGCAATCCGGAATACGGTTGTACTCACTCCACATTGTTTTCACGTGTAGTGTATTCGGGAATAAGGCCCGAAATTAAACTTACTCCATTCCGCGTGACTAGCTTTCACCATCTAAAACACAAGTGACAAATATACCTGTTTTTCTCCGTGACATGATAGTACCGTGGTATTCATAACACCGAGTTCATCAAAGTTGTCACGACGGATGAACTCTTTTGGATTCTACACACACGGTGACAGCCGTAATAAGGTTGTATACAATTCACTTCGTTTTCACCGTGAAGTTACGTTCGTGGTCAGGCCCAATATGTCGTGTTGTCAAAGATACATATAAAATCTGGAAAATGTCCGTGTAGTTGTCATCTTTGAAACAAGATTTTGGAGCGAGTCAGGAAAAAAATCGAAACACTATCCCTAGTATTCATTTATTCAATTCGTGTTGACGGCATTGAGCTTCGTGTTCTGGCTTCGTGTGAAGAAAAAATCCTAATGGATACCGTCGAATAAACGGCGTTTTAAAATAAAAGTAATAAACGAAATTTTACGTTTCAGTGCCCAATATGCATTCTACGTAACAGAGAAACATGGTTTTTCGAAATTGTGAAAAGTATTAAACAAAAACGGTACCTGATAGTGACTTCATATTACAATGATGAGTTTTGTGGAAGTATCAGGAAATTTCTAGACAAATGGTTGGGTAAGAGTCAGGACTTCGTGTTTGGATATCCAGAAAACATCAAGTTATTATTTTCATTCAGAAAATAATGATTTGGTAGAGTATGTTTCTTTCACGCCATCTTCAAGCTCTCATATTTGCTTCGGAATTGATAGAGAATAATCGAAAGAAAAAGTAAGCCCATATTAAGAAGTGCGGACCAGAAAGGTGTTTATGCAGGCTAGTATGACAGTTCTCATTTTCAGTCAGGAAAACTTTGATAGGTATCCCACTATATTTATTGCGGAAATTCTTATTCAAATGAAGTACAAAAATTAGGAAAAATCAGGATCATTTCGATAAAATCAGGAAAAATTGAGTTTTTGTCAGGATATCATGGAACGTGCCAAAAAGACTGGAAAATCCTGAAAAATCCGGAAGGTTGGCATCTCTGATTACCACACCAGCTTCACAATTTCCTTGCTCTGTACGCTCCCAAAGTATTAAACTTCATTCGGTTGGAAAAATTAATATTTATCGTGGATTTTCCCAGAAAAATTTTACATGCAAAATAAAGCAGCGATTATGAACGAATTATTTATGAAATTTATTTTTCTTCTCGCTCGTGTTCTTCTAACTCCCTCCCCCCAACAAAGTACTGATTGCTGTTGGTTGTTCTGTATTTCACAAACTTTTACATGAAAGGGAGAAAAGATGAGAAACTTGTTCTTTTCGTTTCCCAAGTTTGAAGTGAAAAGTTTAAACGATAACATGCTCACTTTGGTTGGGAATTCTTGATTACATGAATCGGTGCGCGACTGCTCTGGTAGAAGGTTGATCATGTGAGTCAAGTTTTTCTTCCCTCTCGTGAGAATTACTGGATGAATTCGTTCGATCAAACCAACTCGAACTGGAGCGGTGACGGAAAATGCTCTCTCGCCCTGGAAGCCTTTTTCGTCACAATGTTTCGCACAAGTGGTTCTTCGATCTCGAATTCAAATTGAATTTATGTCCCTCCGTAATCAAATTGTCTGTGAAAAGGAAAAGTGAAAAATTTGCCATACATTTGGCACTTTTTGCACAAACTTTTTTCGCTCATCGATATGCAAATGTGGAGCGGTGTTAGGATTGGGTTTGGTGGATCTGAATAACTTGAAGTCGTTATCCTTTTCAATTATGTATACGCAAAAATTTTATTCGAATCTATATTTTTGCTCCCACGATGGGGAGGTTATTCGTTTCCCAGATGGCTCTGCCGAAAGAACCATTACATCCAGTCTAAATCCGATAACGGGACATCTCACGTCAGCGTCTACTTCCCAAACACGTTTGATGGATAATGTCGTTAAATAATAGAAAAATGTCTTTCCTCGTCCTAACCAGATTTCGGTGAAAGTTTTGCCATCAAGATGAATGATGTCATCAGGAATATTCCGGTGTGTGTACATTTCCTTTCACAGGGCGCTCCGCCCTGCCATGCCGCCGAACCATGGGCAGACTATGGGCAGAGATAACGAAATAAGAATCGATTTCTTGTCTGCTCAGCCCGCATCGAAACACGTTCTCTTCTCACCTCCGGGGGCTACCCCATCAGTCAACCTTTTTGCTATTCTTGGCAGACTTCCTTTGGTCGTAGTTTGTGCTTCCATGCCGGAAGAAATCCGGTGACATGGACGCGTCACCGATAACTGCTCGATGACACCATTTTTTCAGGAAATGAATGTTATTGATAGGGCAGGATTTCTCGTTGCCTCTTGGCATTAGCAGTAGTAGTATGCCTCCTGCCTCCCTCATTCAGTGTGAGAGAGAGAGTCCATTGAACATTGTCAGCGGTCGGATTTCATGCTTATCATACCAAATCACGACGACGCATTGGATGACAGGCTGGGGACACAGTCACAGGTGTGCGTAGGATATAACGGTAGGTGTACGATAAATTGGAGCTCATGTTAACATTTCCTTCTACATGGCTTTTTTTTTCTCCGAAGACCCAATTTAGGTAGGTTTTTCACTGACAACGGGCAGGTGCCAAAAATATTTTATTAGATATTTGTAGTTGTAGGAAGTTTGTAATTCAAGGCAAACCACATGCGCCTTCCTGTGATTTTGTGAACGAAATCAACAAACTTCATGCGAGTTCCTTCGATGGCGCTAACGTTCCTAGAGGAGCTTCGCCGTTTCATCGTAGTATTACTTGCGTCATTTTCATTAGAACTTGATTGAGATTTCTATGCCAAATAAAGCACCTTGAAATGTAATCTGAGTGGGAAGCTCTAGCTCTGACCACAGTGCAAGTCGGAAGAAATTTCTTTGACGAGACATCTCTCGACCAGATCGGGAATCGAACCCGAATCCCAGTCATAATGGGCCTGATTCTACAATACTCTTCGAATGCACTTCACGGTGGAAACGGAATTAAACGTATCCGCGATGACAACGGTACGGTGTCGACATCTGGATACGAGATTTGTTTCCCACTAAACTTATCATTATAATATCAAATTATCTTCAGAAGAAATTGTTGTATGAGATTATTATATCACATTAAAAAAAACGAAGTTTTCTACTCACATTGAAAACCAGTTTGATACGAAGAAGTTAATTTTCATTAATGATTTTTTATTTCAAAAGTGCTCATTCTGCCTGAAAACTCATTATTATCTTCGACACATCACTAACTCGTAAAATGTAGTTCAATGGCGTGCTGTTTATGTCGTTTCCACCGTGAAGTGTAATCGAGAATCAGGCCCAATATGTGTGATAAATTGCACGAGCAAATGTCTTCACATGTCATCATATTGACCAAAAATGAAAAACAAAACCTTGATGCCTTCTTAAACCATGTTTGATGAATCACTCAAACAGAAGTTTACACATACTTTGAAATGTCTTGAGTATTACCACGGCAGTGGAACTCCATACAAATCACTCGTCGAAAAGTGTCTCCTTTTTCACCACTTGTTTACATCGACGAATATATTTTTTCCACTAAGGGCCCTATTCCAGAAAACGAGACGAGCAATTCGTCTAAATATCCTATTCCAGTACACGAGTTTCATTGAAATGTTTAATAAGTAGACCGGTAGAGCTCTTTCATTTTTGACGGATATAAATATCAATATTTACATTTGGTTGTGGCCAAGGTGTGTATAAAGGGTGTGTCACATCAAATTGCATCACGGAAAAAACGCTGTAGAAATTCGCCCAGTAGACCGATCCTTTTGAATATTTTAGTCAGTAAAATAAAAACTATTAAACAACTTTTGGCATTTTCTTTTTATTCATACTTCGAGCCCAAGCCCGTATGCTCGCACCTTCCTCTTTACCCCGTCCATAAGGTTCTGTACAACGTCAGGTTGTAGTTTTTTTTTAACAGAAATCCATTTTCTCTTGAAGTCCGCCTCCGATTTGACAACTTTTGGGTTCTTCCGGAGGGCCTGCTTCATAATCGACCAATATTTCTCTATTGGGCGAAGCTGCGGCGCGTTGGGCGGGTTCATTTCCTTTGGCACGAAGGTGACCTCGTTGGCTTCGTACCACTCCAACACGTCCTTTGAATAGTGGCACGAAGCGAGATCCGGCCAGAAGATGGTCGGGCGCTCGTGCTGCTTCAATAGTGGTAGTAAGCGCTTCTGTAGGCACTCCTTAAAGTAAACCTGCCCGTTTACCGTGCCGGTCATCACGAAGGGGGCGCTCCGCTTTCAGCAAGAGCAGATCGCTTGCCACACCATGTACTTTTTGGCAAACTTGGATAGTTTCTGCTTGCGAATCTCCTCCGGAACGCTAATTTGTCCTCTGCGGAGAAGAGCAACAGGCCCGGCAGCTGACGAAAGTCCGCTTTGACGTAGGTTTCGTCGTCCATTACCAGGCAATGCGGCTTCGTCAGCATTTCGGTGTACAGCTTCCGGGCTCGCATACTCCCCACCATGTTTTGCCTTTCGTCGCGGTTAGGAGCCTTCTGAACCTTGTATGTACGCAGGCCCTCCCGCTGCTTGGTCCACTGGACGAATGAACTTGACAAATTCAGCTTATTGGCGACATCCCGGACCGAACTTCTCGGATCACGTCTAAACTGCTTAACTACGCGTTTGTGATCTTTTTCACTGACGGAGCATCCATTTTTGCCGTTCTTCACCTTCCGGTCGATGGTTAGGTTCTCGAAGTATCGTTTTAGTACTCTGCTGACCGTGGATTGGACGATTCCCAGCATCTTACCGATGTCCCGATGTGACAACTCCGGATTCTCGAAATGAGTGCGCAGGATTAATTCACGACGCTCTTTTTCGTTCGACGACATTTTTCCAAATTTACGAAAAATTGACAGTGAAGCATGGCCAACGAGATCTATACACTCTTATCTGATTATAAGCGAAAGCTGAAGATATAATTCCTAAAAATTAAATTTCTACAGCGTTTTTTCCGTGATGCAATTTGATGTGACACACCCTTTAAATCCACCGGAGAGAAGAACGGTACCACTGATCAGCGTGTTAGCATTGATTGCCGGCGGCCGTTCAGCGCCGAGGAGAAGAAACCTCAATTCTCACTCTCGACAATCTTCCTTCGGAATGGGAGTAAAGTCGTTGCTCCGAGTGACAAACTAGCCAAAAATCTGAACGACATTAGATAATGAAGCAAAAACAGTAAAAAAAACAAAAAAAAAAGTTTTCTATAACTTAACATGGATGAATGGTTCAAATACTTGTTCGAATGACAGTATTAACTTTTGTTGCACCAAATGAAGCGAAGAACAAAGCATGTTGATTGCATATACGAGCTGTACCAAACATCGCACACCACTTTCGATGCCTGTATACAAGTTTGAGCCGCATATATCGTCTCCTTCTAGCTATAGCGAATAACCACTGCACAGAGAAGCGCAGAGCGATAAATTATAGGGGAAGAGGGGGGAATTTGGACCACCTAAGCAAATCGCCTAATATTTCCAAACCAATACGGTCTAAATAAAAAATGTCTTATTGGATACTGAGCGACACATGTTTTCTTTAATCAATAATGGTTTATCATTATAAGAAGCTTCAAACTACCAAATATATCATACAATAAAAGAGATGATTTTGGACATTAAAACTTGACGCGGGGTGATTTGGACCTCTGTGTGTTTCATCGAAAAAAAACATACTTATGTTTATGTAAAGTATTTTGGGATAATGGTACAATCAGTAACAGTGTTCTGGGATCGATACCAGGTGTCTTGACCAGATTCCAGACCAGAAAAATTGGATTGAGACCATTTCGAAATCTGCATGGATTTTTTTCACTGTTGTTCGAGCATTTTCAAACACTTTCGATGCTTGTTCAAAAAAAAAAGGCCATCAAGAGCCTGCGTTGCTCTTGCAAGCTCCTGCTTCTTCCAACGTTGTCTGCCCATCCTCTTTTAGTAATTCAGCGGCATCTGGAATCAATTAGACCAAAGAAAAGCCTCAAATCTGTTGGACCAATTCACCTCACAGAAACGTGTCCATGAACACGTTCCACACAACATGCAAAAATTAAAATGCAATTTTATTTATTTCATTTATTGTTATCAAACCTTGAAACCACGATCGGAAAACTCACATTTTTTGACAATCAAGGTGCTTGCTGTGTTCATGCTATCGTTTCCTTCCACCTGTCGAATTTTACCAAAGTTTTTTTACGTTAAGTACATACGGTTCAACAATAAAAGAAGATGACATTATAAAAAATTCAACTTGAGTCGTACTTTTTGAGATGAAGGGGTGGTCCAAATCACCCCGTGTTACCCTACTGTTGTACCATGTATATTATACAAATGCTTACCAGTATTTGAGAGTCATGACATTTTCCATATTCAGTTATGTTATGTCTCATTTAATGTCATAAATCGGGATGACAAAACATGAGCTAAAAATAGCTGGGGTGTACAATTCGTTCTTTGACACCCAACTCCTATCTTTTTTTATTTCGCTGCAATACCATTTTAAACAATTCCTGTTGACTCTTCTACTAGAATCTACCAAAATAATGATTTTTTTCATTTTCATTTTTTCATTTCAACCTTGAAATAATACATTTTCGCTAGAAAAAAATAATTGTACTGTATATAATCGTATCATTTATAATCGAGTCCGACCTGTATGTATTTGACAGAATGTATAACTTATTTATTACACAAAGTAAAATTATTAACCAACACATGCGATTTTGAGTTCTGAATGGACCGACTCTCTCTATGAAAAATGATCCAAACACGCTAGCCCGATATTCCCGCATTCAATGGTCCGTTATGGTTTTTCGTTGCTTGTCTATGTTCTGTACCTAAAAACCTAACCTTACCTTGCACCACATAAATACAAATATAGAAGCTACCAATGTTTCCAACAATCGTCGAATCGACAAGGCACACAGCGCGGTTAGACTTCCGACCGTAAACACGGTGCTATACCTCTTAGCAAGTAATTACAATCATTATCGATCAGTAGCGTTCGTCCAATCATCCATTCTCTGCTCATTTGGAAGGTTTCTACCGCTATTAGCAGTTCCCGAAAGAGGTGTGGGGACAGGGGGGAATCAAGCGGATGCTGTAGGAAGATAGAGACAACGAGAAGCTGAGAAAGCGCAAATCTCCGATACTCTCGATACTTGCGCGCCAGAACGCACTGATGAACCGTATCCGATTAAGATTTCTTACTTACATATAAGGATCTTGAAGAGCGCGAATGAGGCAACCGTTGCTGTAATTTGAGCAAATTAACCGCCGACGGCGGCGGCCTTACATTGGCTTGGGGCTGTATTGGACCACTTTTTTCCTCGTCTTCATATGCTACCGGTATTTGTTCCGTAACGCGCCATATTTCGTATCCAACCCAAATGCTGGAAATGTGTATATAATTATAGATTATATTTGCCTTCTTTCTACGATACAAAATTTATGAAGGTGGCTTTCGTTGGAAATTAGGCCTATTTTGGAAATTATCGTGATGAAATTATTTCAATGCTGGTTTTGTTTTTTGTTTGGGAAGATGATATCACAGAATAATCCACTGAAACACAATGGTTCATCTGGTTACGTATCATTCAAGAGAAGTAAGGTTTGGATTGGTAACTGAAACATTGTGGGGGACAGGAGATTCACGTGAAGATGGCACCTCTTCATATTATGTAACGCATCAAACATTCCCGTACTGTTTTTTTTATTGATTTATTGAAGATAAATCTCAAAACCACAAGCTATGTTATTTCGAATGAGTGCACAACGCGTCAAGCCCAGATTAAGCTAAAAACAATTAATTTGAATTGTTACTACATATAACCCCCTCAATATTCAAAACATTCATCCGCTTAGCACAAAAATTAATCGCTCCGTACTTTTTACCCACTCACATTACAACTATTTCTTGACCATAGTCACTGCGAACGAGCGAGAGCAATTCGAAGACCGATCCTGTCCATCTCGTAAGTGTATAGGCGAACACAAATCTACTTAAATAGGAACCGGAAAACAAAAGGCCGTAATCCTGGATTACGCCAAGGGCGAAAAGTTTCCCAGGCCAGGTGCGTAACTTCCCAAACTCCGATTATCATCTTCCAGCACAGCAAGGCGATGAAAAAACACAAAACTGTTAGTGGTTGTTGTGAAGTTGCAGCTTCCGGTGGCCGCTCCGAAGGCTCCGACGATAAGACGGCAAATGGTCGGACGAACGGGCGCACGGACCAGTGTGGGAATTTGTTCGAGTGATGAGGATTAAGCATTTCCTACGCTCGGCTAGCGGTTTGATGAATGTTTATCGGATCAATTGGTGCATGATTGATTCCAGCCTCAGCCAAGCGGCGATATGAGTGTATATATGGGATATAGAATCTTTCGATATAATGTATTCGAAATCGTACGGTCAGCGCTCAATCGCTCAGTCGGGCAAGAGTGACCCTGGTGAACATAGGACCAGATTCCACAAGGAGTATTCGCCATTCATGCTTCCCACACCGCCCCCTCCCCACCAGAGCGATAGTGTACAATGGTGACGGTGCGTGGTTTTTCTATGGCTCAAAAATAACCCGGAGAGCAGCCAGCCAGCCACCGAAGTCATGAAAAATGCTACGGGTCGATAGCATCGGCTACGTGAGAGGTCGGATAGAGCGGAAAATTATTGACAGCATCACTGATTAGAGTGGTTTTTGCATGATACGTTTCAAGGTTCATTAGAGCTGGCAGCAGAGGTCGAACAGCATCCATGGCACAGGGGTAAGGTTCACTCCGTCCGACTGACACAGTTTTTGTGCTTCCGCAGATCATTATTTTCGGGGTTTCGAGGTTGTGATTCAAGATTGGGCGACAGAGTAAATATATGGTACGAGTATCTGCGTATTTACGTGTTTATGTTACATACGTTCTTGTGAGATACCGAGATATGGAACAATAATAGCGAGGGGACTTATATTTGTTGATGTTTACTGCTGAAACCCAGATTAACGTATAATTGGATTATTCGGGATAAGACCAGAATTAATGTTATGTATGTACAAACGGAAAACAAGCCGGAAGCAAATAATTGTTTTGTTTTCGTTGTGGTTTGTTATTTGCATATGAGTGGTATGAAAATGTCATGCAATATGACATTATAGCTATGTGTACTGAGAACTTTGTCATATTTCAGTTTGATAATGTTACACTTCGTTTGAGTTTCCACGAGAGAAACAAGGGAATCAATTATTTAGAAGAGCGTCCACATTTCTGCACGAGTTTTATCTAGCAAATTGTTGCTCCGAAACAATTTGTCTATTGATTGTATAGACAAACCGTGTACTAACACGTTATAGGTAAATTAAAAGGCTGTGTGAAAATGGTATTCACCGAGAAATTGGTTTTTTGACGTAGAACTACGGCTTTCAGGAAGGGTACCAAATCAGAAAATAGGTCACGTTTATGTGAAATAGAGTTAACGTTAATAACTATTTTCACAGCGAACCAATTTTGATACTTTGAACACCAATGTAATCGGAAATTATTTAAGACTCTTTTGATGTACTATACAGTACAATCCACTAGTGCTTAAACAGTTTAAATTAATGAAAACAGGAAGCATTCTCATTTTCCCATACATTTGTTCTGCCGATTGTTGTGCATTCCCGAACAGAGCTGTCAATAACGAGCAACTGATACATTCGTTTCTGCCCGTTTTCAACATATTTGGTTTAAATAAGCCATCCGCGATTTGAAGCCTCACTACTTCTCGTTTGGCAACATTGTTGACGCAGAGCGTCGAGCGGGAGAGGATTGTTTTTCTTGACAGGTGAAGGAGGAGTATGGAATAGAGTTTCTTTCCACAAGGGCCCTTCTCAGGGCTAGAGGCGGAAACCAAAAATAGAATAGAATGAAAACACAGATGCGAGTGAGCTAGCATAACACAACAAGCGGATGTCATCATTGCCTAATGCTGATTTCACATACATACACACACAGCTCGATACAAGGAGAGGAAGCCTTCTGTATCGAGGTGTGCTACGACAAAGAAGAGCAGCATACGAGAATTCTGTGCTAGTGTGGATATGGAAGAGTATCCATAATTTTGGAATATAGATATACACTACATTTATTTAGATAAACGTATATTTCATGAAAGTATGCTTTCAAATTCCAGCAGGGTAACCTTACTGTTGCATGTTGTGGGGTTCGATCGCATCTCAAGCGGAATATAGGAGCAAAAGGTTTCATAGTTTGTGATCGATATCTGAGTGGGAAGGAGAAAGTCTGATGCGAGTTGAACCAAATAAACGAGAAGTGCTGATAGCTTTCGACTCTACTCGGCTCTCTTGAGTCTACTGAAGCAATAACAAATTAAATAGCTAAAAATATATTACAAAAATTTCGATGTATTCTAAAATAATATCCGAAGTGATGAACAAGTGGATTGAATAACATAATTCCGTAGTTCTACGTCGAACACTGCGGTCGTGTCCTAGATACAACCCATTACAATTTTTTTTGACGTAAGATTACGTCTTTCGGGAACATATTGCGGTACAAATTGAAAATCGAAAATCGAGCACATCATGAAAATTGTCCAATTTCAAACGCTTATTGCTCAAACATTTCATGGTGGATTGATGAAATTTGTGCGTCAATCCATTCCGGCACTCCATAACAATCTTTTATATTGAATAAAATAATATGTGTCATGAAACTAACTATCAAACAATTGAAAATGCTCTACCCCTCTCCTAACGGAAATTTCCACTTCTAATTGGTCGAAATTGACGACACATGCGGCGGTTCCCTAGTAGGTACATCAAAACCAAGCTGCCTGGGGGAAATCGGCATTGCAAATATATGCAAGTCGGGAGCATTTTATATTGCAAGTAGGGTGAGTGATACGATTAATTCTAGCAAATAAAATTTAAATTTGGATCTTTAATTTTGGTTGCTTCGTGCAATTTTATTTTCAAATTTTAATTTAATAAAATTTAGCACAAGTGTAATTGTAAAATTGTATATGGTAGCAGTTGTGTTAAAAATGACTTGATATATGAAACGATTTATTTCAAGTTTCGTATATGAAAACCAAGGTGTGTTCCCGCTCGAGAACGGATCGTTTAGCTTAAGCTGTCTGTTTTATTGTGTTCATTTTCACCCAAGGAAAGTTCATGCGGCGAGAAAAAATTGGAAAAGTTAAGAAATATTCGAAAAAGTGATTTCCCATATGCTCTACATATAGTATTAGGTGTTGTTAGTTCAATTTAAATTTGCATTGGGTTGAAAAAACACTCAGAGAGTAAAAATTATAAAACAAAATTTCCTTTTCCATTTCAAATATGTTTTCTCTATATTTCTCTATATTTTACTGATGAGAAAAATTGATAATTGTGTTCGGTATTGGTAATTATATTATATCACATTGGTGAGTTTTTTTTTCTTTTTTCATCCGTACATAATACAGGAGGCATCTCGTCTAGGGTCACAGAGAGCGGTATTCATCATATCCCATTCCACTTCGGCATCTTCTATCTGCTACGCACCACCCAACGACTGTTTACCATACTTCTGTCATCATCACTCGGTAAACACTGGTGGAGTGAACAAACAATACCCAACAACCAAACAAAATTGCCCTTTTCAGGGCCACCAAATAATTATCAAAGAGTTTAAATGTAATTCTTCAAACGTGTCCAAAATCAACAGATAGGCTAACGAAATCCTACGTCAACTATGGGGTCGTGTCTCGGATACAACCCTCCTTCAACCTTTTAATTAATTCAACACTTATTCTGAATAACTCGATAAACATTCTTTTTTTTTTTGCTTCATATATGGAGCTTGAGCTTGGGTAGACTGTGCAATTCGTAGTTGCTCTCCGTGATTGACCTGAACCAACCAAATTACACAAAGAACACACAGAATGACGCTTGGGACTAGCAAATCATTCTCGTTGTGCAATTTTCGGTGATTCGAGCTTTCAATGGTCAATAACGACGCCGGCCACGTCCTTACAGGGAAGGAATGTAAGTATGATAATCTCCGCCCGAAGGCCAGAAGGGTCGCCTCTATAGCGTGGTTCCCTAGCGAATATCATGGAAGGGATAGGTGTTAGTGGGGAGTGGTAATAATCAGGATTCACTGAGGTAAGTTATGTGATTATGTGACGTGAACTATCGAACACTTGACAAAACAAAATTTCTAAAATATTATGGATCATACCACGCGGTAGAGATTATCTTTAGATTATCTTTTTATTAGCCTGGCTATATATTTTGTTATTTATATATTTATCACCGTCTTCGTCTTAGACGTACAGACTGGAAAATGGTTAGTAATTTATACAATATTCTTTATCTTATTTTTAATGTGCTTTTGGACATATTCTGATCAAATTCGTCACTGATTTTATTAAACGCACGAATACACGAGTCGAGCGGATTGTTGAAGCCGTAGTTGGTTCTGTGACGGGGAAGTGCCAACAGAGACGAACTCCGGAAACGTCGAGGTGGAACATAGAACGAAATTTGTTCCAGAAGTTCAGAACTGTCAATTTTGCCTCGTAGCAAGTCGAGGACGAATAAGCGCTGCATATTGATCTTCCTGCTGGATAAGGTCTCCAAGTCGATCAGTTGGCAATGGTCGGAATATGGAGGAAGATCGATAGGATCATTCCATGAAAGTTGACGTAGTGCAAACCGTATGAACTTCCTCTGTATGCGTTCAATACTGATTATGTGCGATGTGTAGCATGGGCACCAGATAGTAGCAGCATACTCCAGTATACTGCGTACCGTAATCTTATAGTACGCACATATCTAAATTCAATCACGACGGCGAAGAGCTATCTTTGCGAAACCTGATAAGGAAACCGAGAGGATTCCAGTGGAACCAATAGACGGGTAGTATATTTCGTCATACATCGCGCGAACTCTGTATTGAACTCTAATTTCGTAGGAGCTATGATTCGGAAACCTGAGAAGGTAACCGAGAAAACTACACGCATATAATTTATGCGTTCGCTCATCCTTCCTCACAACACCCATTTCTCGTTTGAGAAATTGTTGAGTAAACACGTTTGCCAGTGCGAGTAGAGCGGGAATTCCTTCTTAACCCATTAGTGCCCAGCGTATGAAATTTAAGACGCAAAAATGCCCGTTCTTGAAAAACTGTTTTTGATGAAACTAAAGTGTTAAGCGCATTTTAAATGATACCACATGACAATTTAAGAGTGTTTTTTGTGTCAGTGTCATTTTATCTGTCATTTTTGTTGTTTTGTTGTGTATTGAAGCTTGCAAAGTTCGAGTTTCCCGCAAAAGTCGCAAAGTAAACATAACCTACATCTGGGCAGTAATGGGTTAAGATTCATTGCATCTCTAGTAAATTGCCGAAAGACGTGGTCTTATGTTGATCGCACTTGATTGAAAAATCACAAAACCAAATGTATTTAGTCGCAGTATTATATGGATAGAAAACATTAAAATAAACTCTTTCGCTTGAATATAATTTTCAATTCCAAGAAGAACTGGCAGATTATTTTTCAGCAACGATGACATCTTTCCGGAACCTTCTCGATGCTGGATGGCAACCAAACAAAAAAAAGTTCCTCGAGTTCCGTTTTTCGATGCTGATATTCTTTTGGTCGCCTTTTCAGTGGCATCACTCTCCAGGCTCTTGGTGACACTGTTCATCAGCGCTTTCATAATTAACGAAGTTACCTTCACCACAACAGCGACAACATGTTCCAATCACTGTTCAATTATAACTGAGTGGATCTCCGAGTGGCGCTCGCTTATATACCGATTGGCGATTGCAATAGCCTGTTTTGAAAGCAATTTTAAGGCTACTGAAACAAGTTTTTCGATCAAAAAGTAACAAGTATATAACGCGTAGACATTTTATCTATCGGATGAAGTGATTATCATACCATTTCATTCAGTTGCTTAGGAGCTATTAACGCTCAAAATCTCGGTCTCTGGCGTAACGCTTTCATTTTCGAAACTTTGATTTTACACCCCGGTATAGAAATGAAAGACGTAGTCCTACGTCAAAAAGATCTTCTCAACTTCACTTCACGGACGCTTTACAAAAATTGCAACGAGAAAGAAACCCTCGAGAACGAGAGAACATGAGGATAATGCGTTAACATATTTCATTAAGACAGTAAAAAGTCAGATGAATAAAGAAATAAATAAAGAAATAAAGAAATATCTTGCCGCTCACTAATCTTCCCTTTCTTTCCACTTCACATAACAGCACATAACACTGGGACACACACTATCCTTTTCCCTATATCACCCTCTCGCTTTCATATTAGAACACGGGTAACATTGAAGAGAGTGGGGACTCGAAATGAAGATGATGCAATTGTTCCTGCATCAGCACCAGAAAATCACCTCGAACATATTTTTGAGATAATAAGCATACGCGAAACAAGTCTTCTGTACGCAATTTCCCATTCACATTTTCTTTTCGCGACTATTTTTGTAAAATTCGGGCGAGTATAAAAAAAGACGTACTTTTTCCATTCACGAAAAACGCGGCGAAACAACGATACAATGTGTCTTCTCAACACTTTCCAAACACTTCACACCCATTGAAAGGACCTAAACACTCGTGAATCTCAGTATAACCGATTACTTTAACGGTAACTGCACTTTTGCCATTGTCCACACTCACACAAAACGAAAGCAAACCTAAAGCAACCGAAAACACGTCTATATCCACTGACTACTCGCGAGAGACTCTTCTGTTTTTGCTTCATATATGGACTGTGAAATCTTCAAGTCATATCCAAAATCGTGATCGCTTTTGGAGGATGGGGAATTTTCAGAAAATTATTTGTTTATGCTCAACTTCAAATTGATTTCTAAACTTGAATTTCCGAGAATAAACGTTTTCTGATGATGTAAACTGATTCTAGTGGTTATTTTCAATCATAATGCTCACAGTAGTAAACTTCCTATAAGCACTCGTTTTTCTAGATACTTCAAATAAAAGTTTGAAAATTTTAAATTATTTACAACCTTCCTTCCTACCGTCCGGCTCGCATAACCGACAAACGTCATCACATGACGTCTGGGCCCGGAGAATGAGTGCATAATTACACCCAAACTAGCCTTGGCAGAAAAAAAAATCATCTTCGACTGGAAAAAAAAGCTTTCTCGTGTGATGAAGGGTGTAATGAATAAATAAAAGCCTCTTTTTTAAGAGCTTCAAAATTTTTGTATGCTTGAGAGCAGACCTCTCTTTCTCTCAGACTGAACGTCAGCTTGGAATTGTACCAAAAAAGCCTAAATGATTGTTACGTTTGGGCGCTAGGTAATAACTGGATGCGTCTCTATAAAATTATGGCACACATTCTGCACACCCCTGCACACAGAAAATCACCGAATGACAGAGAGGGCGATCTGTCACAGTAAAAAAACGAAGAGGGCTCTCTTCAGTTTAGATGCTCGAGTAGAGCAGTCGCGTTTTTGCTTTGTTGTGCTACTCTCCGACCCAACTGACCAGCTGAAACGCTGGTTTGAGTACTTCGAGCAACTTCTTCAAGTTTCGACGCATCACTCGTGTCAAATACGAGGCCTCATCGCTGCGCGAGATCGAAACAGACATCCGGTATATGAAATCCAACGAAGTTCCCGGGTCGATCGCATATCAGCAGGGAAGCTCAAAGCTGACCCCATGCTATCTACACGAATGCTGCATCAACTATTCTCGAATAGCTGGACACCGCGACATTTCCGGCCGACTGGATAAAGGGCATCTTAGTGAAGGTCCCCAAGAAGGGGAATACGACTGTGTGCGACAATTGGCGAGGTATCATGTTACTGTGTATTGTTCTGAACGTTCAGGAGAAGATCGACGCGACTCCCCGACGGCAGCAGGCAGATTCCGTGCCGAAAGAACTTGTGTGGACCATATTGTCATGCTCCGCTTCATCCTGGAGCAGGTCAACGACTTCCAAGAGACCCTATATTTGGTTTTCATTGATTACGAAAAAGCTTTTGACCGACTCGATCACGAAAATCTGTGGGGTGCTTTGAGACGCAAAGGAGTACCAGATGAAACCTTCAACCTCATCAAAGCGCAGTACGAGGCTTTCACGTGCAAAGTTCTGCATAACGGAGCCGTGTTCGACCCGATCCGAGTTGATGCCGGCATGAGGCAAGGATGTATACTATCACCGCTACTGTTCCTCATCGTAATGGACGAGATCATGGTGGGTGCAATCGACCACGTATCGAACCGTGGACTGCTTTGGCAGCCTGTTACTATGGAACCTCTGAACGACTTCGTGCTGGCTGATGACGTTGTACTACTAGCACAACAACGCTCCGATATGCAGAGCAAGCTGAATGACCTTGCCGAACGCTCTTCTGTGGAAGGTCTCAAAATCTACGTCAACAAGACCAATTTCTTGGATGAAACGTGGACAATCGGATGGTGGCACCAATATCGATATAATTGCACGGTGCACGGATCAAGAAGACGAGGGCGCTGCTTTTCCGAGCTTGCGAAATGCGTGGAAATCCAACCACATAAGTTTTCGCACCGAAATCCGAATCTTTGATTCGAACGTGAAATCCGTGCTGTTGTACGCCAGCGAGACGTGGTGTGTATTAGCGGAGACGTCCAGAAGCTGCAGCATTTCATCAACCGATGCCTGCGGTACATAATTCATGCCTGGTGGCCTTACAACTGGATCTGGAACGTCGAGCTCCATCCTCGGTGTCACCAGAAGCCAATATCAACTGAGATTCGAGAACGCAAGTGGAAGTGGGCCGGCCACACACTACGAAGGAGCGGAAACGAAATCTGCAAACAAGTGCTGAATTTGAATTCAGCAGGACATCGCAGCAGAGACAGACCTAGGGGCCCGTGGCGACACAGCCTCAACAAGCAAATCAAACGAATCTGACCTGGGTCAAGGCTAAGGGGACTCTCTGCATGACTAGGAGTGCGCAAGATTCGTAAGTAAGTAAGTAAATGAAAAGTGTCTCCTAAGAGTAAAAAGGAAAGTATAAACGTGAATCTTTTGCACGTGGGCCGTGTACGTGGCAAAGTATGCGGAAAGGGCTAATGCGTGCTTATCTGCAATGTGTCTCTTGTTTCGCTCTCTCATATTGATCTTATATTATTACTAGCTGACCCGGCAAACTTCGTCTCGCCGAAATTTTGTTTTTTGTTATCAATACCTTCATTCACATTCACGTTTTCTTACTATGAGCAAGTTTATGGGTCCAATCGCAGAACTATTCATTGATTGATCTTCTAATCGATCCCGTTGAATTTACCTTTTACTATAAAATTCCTAGTATTTCTAACAAAACTCATCATTATCATTATTATAATATCAGATTATTTCCAGACACAACTCTCGTTCAAGATTTTTCACTTTTACTTGTCACTATGTAATTGTAAACATATGGGAATTTAATTTTCCGAATTTTCCCTTTTTCCTTCGAAAATTTTCAGTTGTCATGTTTGGTTGGAATATTTTTTGTTGAAATATGTGTAATATTTTTATGGGACCCCCTCTCCATTCCAGAGGAGGGAGAGGTGTCATGCCATCATAGAAACATTTATCATATCCAAAAACCCTCAAAAACCTTCGTTTGCATGGCAGCTTTCCTTAGAGAGCTGGAGGAATTTATAACCACCATAGAAACATTTATTGCACCCTAAAGCCTCCATATGCCTAATTTGGTTTCATTTGCTTGATTAATTCTCGAGTAATGCAGAAATTTGTGTTTCGTTTGTATGGCAGACCAACAGACACGACTGTCCTCCTGCGCGGCTGACGATCGACTCCTTTTATTTTTCTCTCTTATCCTAATCCTTCACTGAGGATGTACATCTCTCTCAAAACTAAAATTATGTTATTTGCTACCTTCTGCATATATGGAATTTTCCATTAGTATGGAAAACCCCAACAATTCTATTGGAGGATCCTTGGTTGGATTTTTCCCTATCTCTAATCTAAATCATTACCATTAGAATTTTTATTAAACATATTTCTTATGGGACGCGTGAAAAGGGTCGCTACATTTATTGCACCCTGAAACCTCAATATGTTTAATTTGGTTTCATTTGCTTGATTAATTCTCGAGTAATGCAGAAATTTGTGTTTCATTTGTATGGGAGCCCCTCCTTAGAGAGGGGGGAGGGGTCTCAAACTATCACGAAAACCTTCCCCGGGCCCAAAAACCCCTACATACCAATTTTCATGTTGATCGGTTTAGTAGTTTCCGAGTCCATAAGAATCAGACAGACAGACAGACAGAAATCCATTTTTATATATATAATAGATAGATATATTAAACAATAAAAAATATTAAAAATGCTGTTCCAGTATTGGAGAGTAGCACATTTTTTGTTATTTTGAAGCTCATTTAATGTTATAAATCAGAATGGCAAAACATGCGCCCAAAATTAATTTTGGTTGTAGAAGAAGGAGACAGACAAATTAAGAAGAACTTCGATTATTCCCTCAAAAACTTATTATTTCCAAACCTAAAACGCAATTTATTTGTTCAATATACAGTTATTTTTATTATTAATCGGATAAATTTCATCCTGTGGACAAAACACACCGACAAGTTTTGATACATTTGTGCGGTGCGACTGAAACGGACATATAGTGGACGTAAGATGGACGGGTTATGTAATACGCATTAAAGTTTATCTATTGGGGAAGGAATAATTCTATTTTCTCTCTTAAGGCGGGATTCCACCTATTCGATTTGATGCATGCTACAAGTCAATGCTTCTTGCTTATTGGAGTGTATCATTTTACGACATAATTGGAATTGTTGAGCGATGTTGCCCTTATCCAATGGCTTGCGGATCGGTGCGGCGTGTGTAGCACGACAATGTTGGGGCAACTACGTCATTTATTGACGATTATCATAATTCACCAGAATAATGGAGCAACAAAATTATTGATTATAAAAACAAAAAACATCAAGACATATGTTGGAGCAGTGCGCGATCGCACATTACTGTGTAGTGGCTGAGGTGGAAACAAAATTTTAAGAAACGCGCAAGTATCATATCCATTGTTGTTTACGTTTAACTTGTATCATGTTGAATAGGTCGAATTCCGCCTTTACATCGTTAGGCAACTGAAGTGTAAACAAACAGAGGGAAAAGGAAATATTGTGAGTTAGATGTTCTTTCCATAACTAACCTTTCAGTGTCCGTCTTGCCTCCACTGGGAGCGGTTCGTTTCACCCTACCTGTTATTCAAAAAAAAAAAAAAATCATTGGATAGAAGATTTTTTAAATATTTATTCAAAACTAAATTTGTTTGTTTGGTTCATTCATAACATCGCTTACATTTTAACTTACTTACCGAAGTATATCGAGCAGTGAATAAAATTAAACAACAGCTGGGAAAGGGTGGTTCAAATATCGTAGGATAACATGTAGGGTACTCATCAACATAGAAATAAAATTCATTGGTGAACTATTCGAATAAACTTCAAATCAAATTCCTCTACGTATCAATGCATTACGAGTAGAATTGGATGATTTTTCGTAATATAAATTCCAACGAATGTCCAAATGTTCCTTCTCACTGGATGATTGAATGATAACTCGCCACGGATGGATATGGAATTGTTTTGCTAAAAGCCAAAACATATTCCTATGAAGTAAAACGGTCTATCTAATTATGAATGAATATCTTGAACACAACAAAACAAGTATTGGGATGAGGCAGGCGTTATTATTGATCGACGAAAACGTAAAATCAGTGGGCACACGTGCAACATCAGAAAAAAATACACGGAAACTCCAGCGAAACACAGCGAACAAATTTGGCGAAGATTTACCACCCACATAGTGTTGCACCAACCGAAATTGTGGGTGGCAATGCGGCACGATGGTACGATGTGTCCGAAAGGCATTGCATCATCCACTAGCAAAAAAGGTTTCCTTCACGGTCAACGTTATTTCAAGTTGGGCGTCATCGTGGCGGAAAATTGGTTTGCAACCTTGTGGGTCCATTACCGAAACCAGAGAGCAAAGTGTGACGAAAATGCACTTTTGTGCGTCAGCATTCATTGCATGCCGTTGGCAAACCGATCGATCGCTTCTGGTAAGCGTTGCGTTACTATCAAACAGGAAAAAAATGGATAACATTTGAAATTTGTTAGCGTCAATTGAAGCGGTATCGCTTTTATAGACTTTTTTTTATAACTCATTCGACTACGTAATCTACTTGAAACTAGAGTCAGGTTTGTGAGACGGTAGAAAATATATCACTCCGAGACAAGATACAACCCCTAACGGAATACAACTGTCCGGCATGGCAATCGAATTTCAATTGTCTACAGCTGAGCCACCCCACGCCACGTGGTATCAACGACCACGAAACCCTGCGGACATCCCAAATTAATACGTGAGATAACGATCTATCGGCGGCTCCAACGGATGGCATCTCTTGGTATAGCTGCGGGGGCTCCTTCCTACTGCCACTGCCGCTGCCGCATTATCGATTGTGGCTCGATGGTTACTGTCCGCTACGAGAAGGTGGGAGCTTCTGCCTTTTTCTCGTCTATCTTGCTGATGAGAAAACAGACCAGCAGAAGGCACACATACTCATTTTTATCCATCGTTTGGATCATTCCAGTTGTTTTGTTTCTATCCGACCGTTTGAATGAAACATGACTCCCCACGGGCTTTGTCGTATGAAATGGCTTCCAACAACAGTTGTTTTTCGCCCGCCATTCGTTCGTTCGTCGTTCGGATTAAAAATGGAACAGCATGAATATCGGTGCTGAGGTAAGTGCTCAGAATGTGAGCTTGGAATTTCCAGATTGAAATCTGATCTGAATACTGGAAATCATTGCAAAATGCTGCGATCAATATCTCAAATGGATGATGGATTCAATTGAAAATACAGACTCCAACGCTAACATTCTGAACGACCAGAAAGGTGTCCCCCAAAGTATACCCAGCTCTCTATTCAGCTCTGAAAATCTCCAATCAATACCGTTCACCGCATCAAAACCCTCGGTATCTTTTAAATTGAAAATAAACCATCGTGAAAGGCGGGCACAGGTGAGAGGACTAACAATTCCTTTTGTTGCCCCGTCTGAATATCAATATCGAAACATCGAGCATAAAAAAGAATTATCATGGAAAGTGAAGCAACCTGAAAAGCTTGTGCTTTTCGTTGTTGTTACTCAACAATACACCGAGAAAACATGAAAGTTTCCACCCGCAACAGAGCCGCCCCCATTCCGGTGCGGTGGGAAATAACCGACTCATTCTCACATTTTTTTTTCTCTCCTGTAGCATAATGCCGTGCAGAAAAAATGCGATCCCCTCGCCTCAGTGCATTAAGTTGATTGTTTGGGCATCAATGGAGCAGAAGTTTTTTTTGCCATTTCTCCCTCTCACTGTTGCTCCACATGCTTTGCCGTGATCCTTCGACAAGGTCTTCAATAGAGATTAAAACGATTATTATTATCACTTGGTCCAGACGGTATCTCAGCATCTCTCGCTCTCCTGGCTTTGCTCTCATGGTTTACTGGTCGGAAAACATCACGATAACAACAAACAGAACAAAAGCACCGAGCTTTTTACACTTCATTTTCACACCCCGTCGGTATGATAAGAGCAGGGGGAAGATCCTCCCGGCTGACTGAACGGATCCAACCGAAATACGGGCGAATTTCTCCAGAGTATAATGTGCGGCGGCCGCAACAATAACGATACTTTCTTTTTTCCTTCTTCTTTGGGAACCGACAAACGAGGATCCATTTGAGTCCTATTGCGGCATGATTGTTATCGGTTGTTTCGTTTTTTTTATTTCTGGGAAAATTTTTCCTGGAACGTGTTCCATCAATTTCTTAGTAGGTCGATTTAGCAATTAGCGTTATTGTCAGATTATTGGTTTAGATTTAATTCGAATCATTCTAAACACATAATTTGCACGAAATCCAAATGATTACAATGGTATCTCTTTTCGGATACCCAATTGTAAAAACAACATATTTCACATATCTTATCATATGTTTGAAAAAAAAACAGCTTTTCTTCTTCTTCTTGGATGGCACTAACGTTCCAGTGAAACTTTTGCCTTCTCAACGTAGCATTACTTGCGTCATTTTTATTAGTAGTACACCCAACGTTAATTTTTAGCACAAGTTATGGCATCCCGATTTAATGTAATAAATGAGCTGAAAAATAACAGAAAATGTTCTACTATGTATATCATTTGTATAATATATATGCTAGAGCCAATATGAGCGAGCGAAACAGGAGACACATTTAAATGAAAGCATATGAAAGCTTTTCGTATAGTTTGCCAAATACACGCCCCAGACAGAGAAAGATATATTCTCATTCGTGTTCTTTTTTATCCTCTTAGAAAACAGAAACACCAACATAATTTTATGGTGTAATATTATCACGCTTTTGTATGATAGCACTGGCAGCTATATGGATAGCGCGGTCTTGTGAAATAGCTTTGCATTCCAGCCGGCCTTGGTTCGATCCCCATTGACGTCGTATGGACTTTTTTTGGCACAATCCCAAATGAAATGAGAGAAAAGAGATGTCTGCACGCATACATACAAACCATTTTGAAGCTTTTAAAACTGCTCATCATTTGCGGATTTGACTTTTCAGCACACTAAATGGCATCATTTCTGCCAAAGATGAAATGTTTTCTGCCAACGCTAGTTTGGGTGTACTAACCTGCATCTTGGGCTTTTTTTTGTCCCATTTATTTATTTTAGGGTCATTGGCATTTTAGCTGTAACAGAGCCGAATTTTAATCGTGTACATGTCACATATTTATCATATCTATAATTAGCACATTACACAGTTGCCATTTTTCGGCGTTAGAGTATTCCCTTCTATACCATTCCATATGGTACATACATGTACACAGTAGCAGCCATTTAGGCGTAAGAGTTTTCTATCTGTTCTTCCATTATCCAGTTAGACCGGACAGCGGAGACAGTTGATTGATCATTGTTGAGTTATTTATAGAATAGCAGCCCGATGTGTCTTGCAGAGCAGAGCAGTTGTATGGATGAATCAATCATATTTCGACCGTGGATCTATCTCCATCGCTGATGATTGTTGCGTGGACGTAGTTATTCTGTAACAACACAAAGATGGTCAATGAGGGCGGCCCTGAGTTTCGAACTCACGATCGATCGTTTACTAAGCGAACGCGCAACCAATGTGGCTACGGAGGCCCCCCATCTTGGGCTTAAATTGTATCAATTATCATTGGAACAATTTTAGGTTGCGTTCTTTTGAAATCAAACGAGCAAAAATTACAATAAAAATAGTAAAATCTCTATGAAACAATCATATTCTGCGCAGAAAATTTTGAATTTTCTTTTAGCAGATTAAAAAAAAATATGTGCTTAGATAAAGAATTCCATTTGGCGTAAAAAGCTGGTTGTCAATTATATTATCGATGTATTGAACAAATTCGATTTATCTGAACAATAATGAACAATAACAATAATAATGAAGTTCAAATATGGGGAAGCAACTCTGTAATGAGAATGCTGTTGAAGGAGAGTTGTTATCCAATATTCATTGAGCCCAAGCAAAACATTTAGATAATTATAGGAACGTTGATGGGTCTGAGCCTTGGGGGCATGGACGGGATCTTGACATAGGACTGTGATTATGTGTAGTAATTGCATTTGAATTGAGTTTTTTCATTGTTAAAAATCTGTATTTTTTTCTCTTTTGATTCATCAAATGGAAGCCCTGAAAAAAACCGTTTCCTGTATGAACTAGTATCATTCAAACAGATTAAATGAGATAACGTTGTAAAGTCCGGAACCACATTCTGTTCAAAAATGTACACAAAAATACTATTAAAGCCATTACTGTCCTTTTCTGCTGTTTATTCAATTATGCAGAAGAGACAAGGAGTCATCATCAGAGATGCCAACCTTCCTATTTTTCAGGATTTCCCAGATTTTTCAACACACTCTCTGATATCCTGACGAACACTCAATTTATTCTGCTTTTTCTGAAATGATCCTGATTTTTCCCGATTTTTGTACTCTTTAACTTATGGGAATCGTGATATGCAAACACTTTTAAAAACTAACTACTTTCAACAATTTATTCACTTATCACTAATCACACGGCACCACCGGTGCTCCACAAGAACTGCACAGCGAAAAAGAGGGCGAGCCATGCGCTCGCGGCCCTCTTATGACTGCATACTGCTGACGCTGCACGCTCCACGTTGTCGACCGTAGGTTGGCGGACCCGAGTGGCGTGATGTACCAAACGGTTCCGTAACGGCTTCCCCCTTAGCTGAAAGACGTCCTCGGCTTTCGTCTACTGCTGAAGTATCAGCGGTACCTCTCTGGACTCGGGATGGGCCTCGGTTGATGCGATGGTATCCTGTTCGATGACTTCTGGTTTGCTGTTGGTAAGGAGTGTCTTCCAGGCGGCGAATTTCAAAACGATGATTATGGATGAACCCAGTATGCAGATTAGTAAAGTTGATGAGATTACGGATGCTATCCATCCCAGGAAATGAAGTTTCCAATGGAGGTTTTCGGCTGTCAGGTTAAGGTGTGTGATATGGTTACGCTGTTCCATATGTAACTCCTGTAAATGTTCCAACGGAATGTGGTTAAACAGTTTGGTTGGATTTACCTTCAATCCCGTGGTAGGTATGAACGGCTGTATCTCCATGTTTGTGTTGACATATTCCTCGTCATCCAATTTCAGTGTACAGTTTGAGTATTGGATTAGGAACGACCCCTGTAGAGTGCGTTGGGTGACTGAACAGTTTGACGAAAGTGTTACATTGATTGCATTGACGACTATATTGCCATCATTGATTTTCCGAATAGTTTTGTTTCCGTAGGTGCGTTCTATGGGACACTCTGCTGTATTTCCGGAGACCAATTGTTGCATACAACCCGTCAAAGGTTCTAGATCCGTTGAGGAACATATACACATGGCGTTGGCTTTGGAACAAGCGCTTTTTAACATGAATGATTTCTGTCCTTTCAAATAAAACTGTGTTTGTAGGTGGACTCTGTGGTGATCTACAATGACTGGTTCAATGAAGTTGAGGGTGTACTGTACATTTTTGATCCTGGGTATCTTCAGTATGTACATGAAAATTTCGTTGTTTAATACTGCGTAGGCATTGGCAGTACTAAGTATGCTATCGACCGAGTTAAGCCCGAAACCGTCATTAATGAGGGAATGGTGAATGGTTTCCAATTCGTTGAGGTGAATGATGCGGCTGCTTGGGATACTCCGTCTCGCTAGTGTGATCGCCTCTTCGATTATGTCTAAGTGGTATAATAGCTCATCAATTTTGAATATTAATTCTAATACATCAAAGCCCTCTAAGGAATGTATTACATTTTCCTCATTTTCCAGTATGACGTTAATTGCTTTTGTAATGTTTCTCATTCGTGAATCGAAAGCACTATTGATTCTTATTTGCTTGTTATTCTCGCTAATTAATGAATTTAATGACGAATTTATAATCTTAAGGTCGTCTGCATCAGGGCTTCCCGATACGTATTTCCAGGCCTTTCCGAGAGATTCCCATCGTTTTCTCCTACGTAGTGGTTTTATTCGGTTGTAACTCAAGTTTATTTTGTCTAATTTTGCTTTAACTATTGACTTAAAAGGCGTTTGATTCGACAATCTCTCCATAGAAACGGCGTTAAAGCTTTCTACAATTGTTCCAATTGAGGTCAAGTTTATGGGGTGCACAATTCGCAGAGAACTAGTGCTTATTTTAGCGGGTCCTAACGGAACTATAATGATCGGACTCTGATCCAGGGTATGAATTCTCAAGTCTGAAGTGGCCATCCCTACCAGCGTAAGGAGCCACAGTATTCCGCAAGAAAATATAAAGTGTTGTTTTAGTTAGCTCTTTTCATATCTAATTTGTGAATTTTGATAGCCTTTTCATCTGTTACAGTTTTGCTGGTTTGACTTTGGATTTTAATTGGCCTAAATCTATTGGTGTAAGGGGTCGGCTTTCCTTTCCCTTTAACTAAAGCTTCACTGATGGTGAGGTTTTCATATTCTTTATTGTTTTGACTTTCATTTTTCTGATTGTGTGTCCTCGCTTCTAACGCAATATTTCCGCAGTTAGTATTATTTTTGCTTTCTGTGTATTTATATCCTCCGGGTTCAATGAATGAGAATTTCCAAAAATTATATCCCTAGGTCTTAATTTCGTAGTTGAATGTTTGGTATCGTTATATAGGGCAGTTACTATGGAGAGCCCTTCGTATAAGGTTAGTTCTTCAAGTTTTCTCCTGTTTGACATGTACATTTCTAAAAGCGTGTTGTGGTATCTCTCGACAATGCCATTGCTGTTACTAGTACTGGCAAAGTGTATATCAATATTTTGATTTTGGAGAAAGGTTTTGAATTTTGAGCTTCTGAAAGATGTGGCTTGATCACATGTTATAGTTTTTGGTAGGCCGAAAATTTTAAAGTATTTTGTAATTACTTCGATCAGCTCATCCGCCGTTTCATTCTGGATTTTGAAAATTTGGGCAAATTTGGAAAATGCGTCAACAAGGGTAAGGAATTTTTCACCCTCCTTGACGTACACGTCAATGAAAATGTTCTCTAATGGTTTGTCGTATGCTCTTCGAGTTATTGGAATTTTGAAGGGACGTCGTTCGTATTTCGCGAACTTGCAGTCCTCACAATTTTTTGCGAATGATTTGATCTTCGTAATCATATCGGGGAAGAAAACTGACTGACGAATCTCCTCGTATGTGAGCTTCCAACTTCTGTGGTTAAAATTATGGCTCTTACGAATAAATTCCTCTTGATCAGTTTTAGAAATAAGATCAGGGAGTTTTAGATTGCAAAATTGTACTTTCATGCCTTTGAATTGATCTTTCATTATTTTAGAACACAATTGTGCAATCTCTAGGGGAGCGAATATACCATTGGATATGGTCGGGGAAAGATAACTTTTAAGAATGTTTCGGATTTCATCTTCGGAATATTCTCCACGGTTGAAAGTATGCCTGCTGTAACCTGAAAATATAGAATAAAATATGTGAGCCGATTTTCTAGGATCGTTTGACACATTAATTATCAGCTGATTCCTAAACTTGTTAATTATTTCTGGTCCATATATCGGGTCATTTTCATAAAGCTCGTTTTGCAAAACGGTTTGAATATTTAGTTCAGATTCGTCAGCTCGTGGTATCCGGGATAAACCATCGGCCACTACATTTTGTTTTCCTTTTTTGTAAACCAACTGGAAATCGAATTGCTCCAGGTATAGCCGTTGGCGAGTCACTCGTCCTGTAGCATCTGTTAACTTGATTTCCTTAGTAAGAGGCTCATGATCTGTGTATATGGTAAACTGCCTACCATACAGATATGGCCGGAACTTTTTAGCTGCAAAATAGATAGCTAACAGTTCCTTGGCGGTGGCAGAATATTTCTCTTCCGCCTTTGTCAATGTTCTTGATAGATAGGCAATGGGTTTTTCACCTCCATTCACTATCTGTGTGAGGACCGCCCCGATCGCAAAGTTTGACGCGTCCGTAGTCAAAACGAACGGCTCGTCAAAATTGGGGTAGTGCAATAAGAGATCCGAACTCATTATATTTTTCAATTCAGTAAAGGCTTTTTCATATTCCGGAGTAATTTCTATGGATTTGGTTTTTCCACGAAGCACACTTGTCATCGGCTTTGCGATTTTAGCAAAGTCGGGAATGAATCTTCTATAGTATGAAATTGTTCCAAGGAAGGATTTTAGTTCCTTCGGGGTTTTCGGAAGAGGCCAGTTTTTCACTGCTTCAACCTTCTTGGGATTAGGTTTAACCCCTTCCGTAGTAACCACGTGACCGAGGAATTCAACTTCTTTACGAAGGAATTCCGACTTGTCACACTGAACTCTAAGGTTTGCTTCCTTTAGAGTTTTTAAAACCTTTTGAATGTCTTTCATGTGCTCTTCCAAAGAGCTGGAAAAAATTATGATGTCGTCCATATAGACGAAACATCTAATACCTAAATGTTTCCGTAATACCGAATCCATCAGGCGTTGGAATGTTGCGGGCGCATTCTTCAATCCGAACGGCATCCGCACAAATTCGTATTTCCCATGATCGACGTTAAACGCCGTTTTTGGGATGTCAGCTGGGTCTACCTCTATTTGGTGGAACCCGCTGGCCAGGTCGAGCACAGAGAAATACTGCGCATTTCCTAGACGATCCAAAATTTCGCTGATTTCCGGTATTGGATACCGATCAGACGGTGTGATTTTATTTAATTTTCTGTAATCTACCACTATGCGGTACTTTTTCGCACCTGAGTTGTCGACCTTCTTAGGTACGACCCAAATAGGAGAAGTCCAGGCAGATGAAGACTCTCTAATAATGCCTGTATCCAACATCTTTTGGATTTGTTCACTCACTATTTCTCTTAGATGGTACGGATATTTATATGTCTTTTGGTGTATTGGCTTGTTATCGGTGGTCTCTATTCTATGCTTTACTTGATGTGTAAAGGCAAGTTTTTGACCTTCCTGGAAGAAGATGCTTTTGAATGGCTGTAAGGTCTTTGCAAGAAGTTTGACCTCCTCTTTATTTAGATGATCCGCAGGGAAATTCAAATTCTCTTTTGGATTATCGGTTTTTATAAGAAAGTCTTTATTTTCGAATGGTTTCGACAATATAGGCTTCGGTAGGCCTTTTGAATGTACATGAACCATCGCACTATTATTCTTTGCCAAGTAAAGTCCAGGTTGGACTGAAACATTTGCAGTAATGTTAAGCTCATCTTCGATTAGAAACGTTCCATCTTGTAAAGTTGGAATTTTCATGAAAGTTTCGAAATTTTCGTGAAAATTCATGGAAGAAGGGAAATACCGGTAAAATTGGTACGTAGATTTCCCAATAATCAACTCGTGTTTATCTGTATTGATCACGGCTTTCAAGGCTGCTAAGTTTTCGTACCCTATGAGCCCGTCAAAAAATTTATGAAATTTAAACACATGAAATGGTAGTGCTCTGTTGACATCTTTCGGAAAAAGATTCGCGTGCACCACTTTATCCAAAATAAATTTTCCATTTTTGTTCGTGACGATGGCTGGCTGATCAGTCACTTTTGCGTTTGCCACATGTTCTGGATTCATATACGATTTGTTCGCACCTGTGTCTATCAAGAATTTTAAGATTCCCTTGTTAGATCGGTAGCGAATGTAAGGAATGAAATTGTTCAAGTTATTGTCTGGTCTTCCTCTCCTCTGTGAAAATTTACTTCGCGTGTATTTTGCACTTCGCACTCGGTCGCGTTATTGTCATCATCGTCATCATCATCATCACTATCCACGTCAACCTCGTTGGTGTTATGTTCCACGCGCGGTTTAAATTGCTGAATCGGTCGTTTGAATGCAGTTTTTGCGTTCGTTTCTTTGGCATATGCTCTGTAAGAGCTGTTGCTGTTGTTGTTATTATTATAGCCACCAGAACCACTGCTACTAGGGTTACTGTGCTGTTTGAAAATTTGTTTTGCGGGTTTCGTTCTGCTTTCCGCGTTTTGATTAGTGCATACAGCCTGGTATGCCTCTTCTAAAGATTTTGGTTTCGATTGCCTGATAATGGAGGCCAGGGGCTCTCCGATGTTGTCCAAATATCGTGTGATTGTTATCACATCAACTACCTCTCGAGCCGATAACGGGTTCGAGGATAGATTGGCTTTTAGCCTAGTGTTAATTTCTTTGATTTCATTAAAGAATCTCAAATGATTCTTATCTCCTTTCTTCAAATGGAACATCGCCGACAAATTAGTGGCGAAGTCCTTCTGGTCCCCATATTGTTCGATGAGAACCGATTTGATACCGTGAATGGTATCGGGATCACCATTTGCGCATAATATCACGCGAGCGTCCCCTTTGATTTTATTTTTTATTGCCCGCAAATATATCGAGCTAAGCGAGTCGGGTTGCCCGTTCTCGCCTTTTATTTTAAACATTTCGTAAAGCTCGTTGACTTCCTTGAGCCAACTTGCCAATTCCTTTTTATTTCCGGAAAATTCCGACATATTTTTAATAGGGTCGGGGATGGCATATTTGTTGCCCTCCCTGGCCACTACCAATGCTCGGAGCTGTTCAAGCTCTGTTTTGAGTGCTTCAAGTTCACTGGCTCTTGTTTCCGGCATGATTGATAATAGAGTTTTAGATGTTGAAAAGTAATTCACTTACGGTTGTGTTTGCAGCATCCGGGTGATCCTTCGACGGCTGGTTACTCGTGCGGCGGGATCTTCCACTATTTTAACACCTCACGATCCCACTTCTGACACCACTTATGGGAATCGTGATATGCAAACACTTTTAAAAACTAACTACTTTCAACAATTTATTCACTTATCACTAATCACACGGCACCACCGGTGCTCCACAAGAACTGCACAGCGAAAAAGAGGGCGAGCCATGCGCTCGCGGCCCTCTTATGACTGCATACTGCTGACGCTGCACGCTCCACGTTGTCGACCGTAGGTTGGCGGACCCGAGTGGCGTGATGTACCAAACGGTTCCGTAACGTTACATTATTCGTCATAAATATACTGGTTTCCATGCCAAAGTTTTCTGTCATGAAAGTTTAACGGTTCGCACTTGTATCTTACATTAAGTGAAATTCTCTAGACCCAAAGCTGTACTTAACTATTTTTTATCTCTACCCTCAATTGTTTTGTGGCTTTCCAAAACAGTGATAGAAAATTTCATGAAACTAGATTGTCTGTCGAATTTATGAAATTACAACGAGATTTAGTTTGAGGAGCAACATTGCTTTATCGATAATGTGTATGTAAATGTATCCCCAGAGTTATTAATGTAGGAATACGCTTCAGAGTGTAAAATTACTCAAGAGAAAATTTTTGAATCCACAGTCAATATACAATGATTTCATATGTTGATAATTTGTTCGTCTGATTCAAAGTAAAATCAACTTTAATGACAATGGTGAATATATTTATAACCATAATAATATCATAAAAATTAGGAAAAATTGAACAAGTCTTCCACTTCTGATATGCTTTCCACATTTGTCGAGTAAAGATTCATTCCAAAGCATGGACGATGGATTCAGTGAAAAGTTGAATATTGATTTCTCTGCAATTGGCTGTAGTGAGGCTGTAGGTTTTTTGGAAAAACGATCGAAAAATCTGGCGAAACACTAGCATTTCCGTTTATGCGACGATTTATATCATACTTATTAATTCTTTTACATATCCGGTTTTCGCCCGAAGCAAGATATACTATGTTTCAGGTGGGATTTGGGATGGATTTTGTATTATGAGCTGATATAAGCAACCTACTTTACACATGTATGGCTCGCAGCAGTTTTCGACGAGGAAGCAAACATGTTCTGGGAGGACAAAATATTTTAGCTATGTGAAAGATGGCGAAAGATTGTTAAACAGGACTAGGGATATAAAATTAAATAGTAATGCTTCGATTGAAAATGATGTTTTGTTTTCCCAAAAATCGACATTAACTTTTCGGACAACCCAATATGACCTATCCTGATTTATCCTGATTTTTATTTTCATTCTTTCTGATTTTTAAATTATATATTTATAGCTTCATTTTTTACAACAAAACAACATGCTTGATATAATGACATCCTGGACCATGATTCCACAAATTGTTAGTAGCAAGACCTACACAATAAAACGTGAATTGAGCGCGAATTCATTGGACAACAACCTGAACTTCAATCTAATAAAATCTCTATCAACGTTTAACCTTTTGAGCCAGGCTCTCGACAAATCTTTGCGGAGTATAATGTGAAATCATCCAATATCATCTTCAAGATCATTCCTAGACCATCGCTCCTTTGATTCTGACAACTGATAAATACCTATTATCGGCAAATCGAGTATAATTCATAATATGCATCTAATCATATTGTGAGCTGACGTCAAATTGAGCCTGAGCTTGAGCTTGGGTAGACTGTACAATTCGTAGTTGCTCTCCGTAATTGACCTGAACCAACCAAATTGCACAAAGAACACACAGAATGACGCTTGGGACTAGCAAATCATTCTCGTTGTGCAATTCCAGTGATTCGAGCTTTAAATGGTCAATAACGACGCCGGCCAGAACGGGAATCGAACCCGAACACCCGGCATGATAATGTGAGACGTTAACCACTCGGCCATGGGTGCACTTGTCGTACATTTATTCACAGAATTCGAAAAACGACCAAAATTTACTTTCTTCGTGGTGTATATACGATCAAACGTCCCACGTCTCAGTTTAGTATGAAACCAAGGAGAAAATTATTTCGCCTCCATTAGTTACAGTAGCAATTTCGACAGTGCGGTATAGCCGGCGATTACTTGACCCTGTTCCATCGATAAACTCCACTCAAACACGCACGTTATGTTATCCCTTGTTCATTCCGCCACAACAACAGCAAAAAACTAATGCGAGAAGAATTAAATGCCAACATACAAAAAAAGAAACATATAAACACAAATTATGATGAATGATGTGGCCACTGAAGGGAGCTTCGATCGCTAAATGTATTTCTGTCAAAATATAATTACACGCACAATGTAAGAGCATGCAAAACGTGTGTAAATTCTACCTATGAATGTGATATCATTTACGCCGCGGTATGTTTGGATCATGCGGAATCATATCAATCATATCAACCTTGAAATATCACTTTGAGCGAAATGTCCCTGAGTTATAACCGTTTGGATTTCCTCTTTTAAGTTCTGTTGATTTTGTTAGTTTTTTTTTTTTATCTATGATTTCCACGAAAATTCAGAGTCTGGTTCTAGTTATTCCGGTATGGTCACCCAAGTCCTCCTAAATTCGTATTTTCTTGGATTCCGGGGGCTAAAACGCACTTCACGTAGTGTTTCTGACTCGACTAAACATCTTCTTAAAGCTACAGGGAGACATATCAAGGGAAATCGATGAATATAGGCTGAATCATGTTTCAGAAAACTTCCAATATTTGCCTGGAATATTTGATCAAATTAACATGAAGCAACAAAGTTCATCAAACAACTACTGAATCATTGTTACAAGAAGTTGTTGTAGGCGCACTTCTATAGGATTACCAACTCCTGGAGCACGTATATTGCTTCTAGCCAAAAACACAAAAATTTTCCTCCTTCCACTTATCAAACACACCCAAACCGTGGTACCGTTGGGCTCCTTTACGTCTCTCCTTCTCTGGACTAGCATTTCCATCGTCAAATAATGTTCTGCTTGCGTTAGCATGATGACTTCCTTACCGAATCACCGACGCACTTTTTTTTCCTTTCTCTTCCCTCCATTCCCTACATGATGTCCATCAATCTACCACCACCCCCACTTTTCTTCATCATCGAATTAAGTGTTTATTCATTATTCGGCTCTTTTTGTTGTTCGCTTCCTCTCTGATTATTGGCTAAAGCCGAGCGATTCGTTGCCAGCACTTTAGTCTGACGATTATTGACATGTTGTGGAACGCTCGGAAACATCAATAAATTATCAATAATTTGGAACATCAAACTTTGCCCTTTGGTGTGTATTAGTTTACTAATGAATTTTCTTTGTTTTTATTTTGCAGGTAAGCGCTTGGGCATGGAACAATCACCGTGAGTAAGTTAAGGCATAATAAAATACACCCAAAATAAACAATGGCAGAGGTTTACATTGCTCGATGCTATTATTCTGTGCTCAATATTTGACTACTTTGTGAGATTGCTCCCACTTTCAATTAATCTTCCCCCAAAATGCAAACCAAACCAACGTGTGCACTTGTTTCACGTGCACAAAAAAAGTACGTGGCTATATCGGTGTACCGTAAGTCTTCACTTAAACACCCACTCCACCAGGCCAGGCCAGGAGCAACAGAGATATTCACAAGCCATGTGTTTTTTTTTTGCTCTGATTCGCCTCGGAAATAAAGGGTGTGTCACATCAAATTGCATCACGGAAAAAACGCTGTAGAAATTCGCACAGTAGACCGATCCTTTTGAAAATTTTAGACAGTAAAATAAAAACTATTAAACAACTTTTGGCATTTTCTTTTTATTCATACCCCGTCCATAAGGTCCTGTACAACGTCAGGTTGTAGTTTTTTTTGAACAGAAATCCATTTTCTCTTGAAGTCCGCCTCCGATTTGACAACTTTTGGGTTCTTCCGGAGGGCCTGCTTCATAATCGCCCAATATTTCTCTATTGGGCGAAGCTCCGGCGCGTTGGGCGGGTTCATTTCCTTTGGCACGAAGGTGACCTCGTTGGCTTCGTACCACTCCAACACGTCCTTTGAATAATGGCACGAAGCGAGATCCGGCCAGAAGATGGTCGGGCCCTCGTGCTGCTTCAATAGTGGTAGTAAGCGCTTCTGTAGGCACTCCTTAAAGTAAACCTGCCCGTTTACCGTGCCGGTCATCACGAAGGGGGCGCTCCGCTTTCCGCAAGAGCAGATCGCTTGCCACACCATGTACTTTTTGGCAAACTTGGATAATTTCTGCTTGCGAATCTCCTCCGGAATGCTGAATTTGTCCTCTGCGGAGAAGAACAACAGGCCCGGCAGCTGACGAATGTCCGCTTTGACGTAGGTTTTGTCGTCCATTACCAGGCAATGCGGCTTCGTCAGCATTTCGGTGTACAGCTTCCGGGCTCGCGTCTTCCCCACCATGTATTGCCTTTCATCGCGGGTAGGAGCCTTCTGAACCTTGTATGTACGCAGGCCCTCCCGCTGCTTGGTCCGCTGGACGAATGAACTTGACAAATTCAGCTTATTGGCGACATCCCGGACCGAACTTCTCGGATCACGTCTAAACTGCTTAACTACGCGCTTGTGATCTTTTTCACTGACGGAGCATCCATTTTTGCCGTTCTTCACCTTCCGGTCGATGGTTAGGTTCTCGAAGTATCGTTTCAGTACTCTGCTGACCGTGGATTGGACGATTCCCAGCATCTTACCGATGTCCCGATGTCCCGATGTGACAACTCCGGATTCTCGAAATGAGTGCGCAGGATTAATTCACGACGCTCTTTTTCGTTCGACGACATTTTTCCAAATTTACGAAAAATTGACAGTGAAGCATGGCCAACGTGATCTATACACTCTTATCTGATTATAAGCGAAAGCTGAAGATATAATTCCTAAAAATTAAATTTCTACAGCGTTTTTTCCGTGATGCAATTTAATGTGACACACCCTTTACTATCCTCGTTGCACATGAGCAAAAGGAGCAAGACATAGAAAAAGAAACACGCAAACGCTTGTTGAGGCGATGAATTTTTAAAATTTAATTTTATATCTTTCCAATTAAAACCATCGATCTCGTGCGGGCCTCTCTCGGGTGCCCTGGTTTTTGTTGTTCCTTTCTCCAGACTGGGGCAGCCCTCGCTACCGGAAGAGAAGAATCTCATCCTGGAAGTGGTGCAGCAGCAAAAAAATGCGACCCGCTTAGGCGAGAGAAGATCCATTCAATTTGAAAGTAGACCATAAAAACACAGAGAAGCATTAAATTCTGTTCGCCTTCCACTTTTTTCCCCCATTCGTGGACTCTAAATTCTGGCGCTGGATGTTTTGATTTCCAAGGATCTGTAAAATTCATTCTCTTTGGATGGGGAGTGCCTTGGCAAACGAAAAACAGTTATGGTTGATTTCACGATTTTTTTTGCAAAGTTTTAACTGTCCCAAGCGTACAAAGCGTAAAATTTTCCTATGCAGCAATAAAACTAAATGGGCCGGAAGTTATACGTACTTTCCCGTTGAAGCACAGGGCGAGAAAAATGTTACGATTCGGTACAATTAGGAAAATTAGTCGCGATAATTAGAGCGCTTCTAGCCAAAGAGTGCTGCCTCAGCTGCAAGGCTAGGAATGAACCGAATTAGGAGACACAAGATGACCTCGCTTTGGACGGAGAGTATAATTTTCCGGTGTTAGATTCTGATCTGTGTCGCCAGATGCCAGCTGGTGCATTCAGATTCCCACACGAGTGGGATAATAGAAATGTGCGGTAGAAATTTGTCACCGAAATAGAAAAATATCCTCATCTTCATGGAAAGCTGCAAATTGGTGGGTGGTTTGCAAGCCGCAGAGTTTTTGGTGGCCAGCATGGGTTGTGCTTGATCATATTATAAACGTTTCACATTATTCAATTTGGCTACAATAGATGAAAAAACAATCCGCATTTTTCCTGTTTTTATATCAGATGTTAATTGCATATGTATTAGTGAGGATTTTTCATCGAATCTATCGGAAACTGAAAAGTGTGTGGGAAAACATTCTTCTTTTTACACACTCCTCTCTCCTCTCTCCTCTTTCCACGCTCCTCTCTCCTCTCTCCTCTCTCCTCTCTCCTCTCTCCTCTCTCCTCTCTCCTCTCTCCTCTCTCCTCTCTCCTCTCTCCTCTCTCCTCTCTCCTCTCTCCTCTCTCCTCTCTCCTCTCTCCTCTCTCCTCTCTCCTCTCTCCTCTCTCCTCTCTCCTCTCTCCTCTCTCCTCTCTCCTCTCTCCTCTCTCCTCTCTCCTCTCTCCTCTCTCCTCTCTCCTCTCTCCTCTCTCCTCTCTCCTCTCTCCTCTCTCCTCTCTCCTCTCTCCTCTCTCCTCTCTCCTCTCTCCTCTCTCCTCTCTCCTCTCTCCTCTCTCCTCTCTCCTCTCTCCTCTCTCCTCTCTCCTCTCTCCTCTCTCCTCTCTCCTCTCTCCTCTCTCCTCTCTCCTCTCTCCTCTCTCCTCTCTCCTCTCTCCTCTCTCCTCTCTCCTCTCTCCTCTCTCCTCTCTCCTCTCTCCTCTCTCCTCTCTCCTCTCTCCTCTCTCCTCTCTCCTCTCTCCTCTCTCTTCTCTCCTCTCTCCTCTCTCCTCTCTCCTCTCTCCTCTCTCCTCTCTCCTCTCTCCTCTCTCCTCTCTCCTCTCTCCTCTCTCCTCTCTCCTCTCTCCTCTCTCCTCTCTCCTCTCTCCTCTCTCCTCTCTCCTCTCTCCTCTCTCCTCTCTCCTCTCTCCTCTCTCCTCTCTCCTCTCTCATCTCTCCTCTCTCCTCTCTCCTCTCTCCTCTCTCCTCTCTCCTCTCTCCTCTCTCCTCTCTCCTCTCTCCTTTCTCCTCTCTCCACTCTCCTCTCTCCTCTCTCCTCTCTCCACTCTCCACTCTCCACTCTCCACTCTCCTCTCTCCTCTCTCCTCTCTCCTCTCTCCTCTCTCCTCTCTCCTCTCTCCTCTCTCCTCTCTCCTCTCTCCTCTCTCCTCTCTCCTCTCTCCTCTCTCCTCTCTCCTCTCTCCTCTCTCCTCTCTCCTCTCTCCTCTCTCCTCTCTCCTCTCTCTTATCTTCTCTCCTTTTTTTCACGTTTCCAAAGTTTCTCTACATTTCAAAAATGTATTCCGAAACCTGCTCAATTATCCAAATCCAATAACTCCTGGCCTGGAAATACTCCTCGATTGCACATTCAAGGCTTTTCAACCTATAGAACGCGGCACCAGCGGGTTGGTTGAGGTGGGGATCTAGCTTGTTTAACCCTCGTCTCAGAACATTTCCGCAGAACGCATCCCCAGAAATTGAGTAGCCCCAACTACAACCGACTTGGAGTTGCCATCACGGATGCTATGTACGACGGGGGTCTGGTAGTGTTAATCGACGGTGCTCTTCCTTCGTGCCTGCTTCTCCATCTACTTTGGCAGACACACTCCTGCTAGATGGGGAGTAACCACTCAGCAGGCGACTGGATCATCTCAATCGGTACCACTGCAATCATAAGCCTATTCTCAGGAAGATTCTTCAACGTTTCAACTTCGAAAAACTTATCGTTGTAGCAAGTAAATGCCTTCTTTGAGAAGAGCAAATGTCTGAGAATAACCCTTTTTAGGAAGGAAGTCATGCTGACTGGAGAGTTTTATATTTTTACTCACAAAATTCTCTTCCTTTTACTCCAAACCTTAGGCATATTGTGACGATGTATGTTTTTATATGTGGTACAAATCATGTAATGTGTTGCAAATTTATGTGTGTACTTACGTTTAGTTTTTGCTTTTTATCTTTAACTAGCTGACCCGGCAAACTTCGTCCCGCCCAACATTTGTTTTTTGTTATCAATACCTTCAAATATTCACGTTTTCTTACTATGAGCAAGTTCATTGGTCCAATCGCAAAACTGTTTGTTCGCGACCGACAGCGCGAATGAAGAAATTGCCCCATGAAATAATGTCCCATTTTCATCCCTATTCTATTCCCCAACCAAACCACTCCATTCCCATCAAAAGCAGTTTGTATGACAAATCGACAACCAATACAATCGCCTGATGCACAGCAGAACATGAGCCGAACACATACATACAAACACAGCATATGAATCGATCCCAATGAGGTACATATCGAGGTGAAGCAGTAGGCGAAGTATATTTGTATTGGCGACCAAAATATAGTTTCGTAATTATTTGCGTTCTTTACGAAGTGTATATGAAAGAAACAAAACAATGTTCAAAATACTCACGGTTTCATGATCGTTTGAGCCAAATTTCTCATGAAATCTTGCAACTTTTTGTCTTTTAACTGATGACAATTGTATTGTGGCCTATTTCCCTATTAGTATGGTGAAAAACCCCAGAGAGCAGTCGTAGTTTTAGTCTTCGAAAGCAGTAACATTTTCAGTGAGACGCTGCTTAATTGAAGACTATTTTCTCACATCACACACACCCACACTGAGAGCCATAGTAATATTAATATGGTATCGTTAAAATAAGGAAAGTTCGTTTGTTACTATGGCCGTGGCGGAGTGAAAATGTTTCACAAAAATATTACTTTTGTTGGTTTTCTTCGACGTCCACCGCACGCTATCATATTATGTTTATATTAAGCGGGAACATCAATAAAATGTATGTTTTTCATTGATAACACACTTATTGAAAAAAGGCATTTTCACACGGGTGCGGTGGGCAATCAAAGATAAACACTGACGTCGCTATTTGAGAAATACTTTTGGCCGCGCATGCTATGTCACTCGAAACTCTACCATCTTCATTACCTTTTTTCCAGGACATTGAATCGATCCCTACCAATGCAATATTTTTTCATTCCCTATCTAACTTTTGAATGAGTAGCATCGCTAATAAAACCAGTTGTGTTTAGTTAGAAGTATTCCAAAGTATGTTCTTTAATTCTCCAGTGCAAGCCACATTCCGAAATCCTGAGCTATCAACCCAGGCCTCCTTCAGCCGAATGATTCGCCATATTCCTCAATGGTGTGATCCACCACTGTTCATTGGTTGAACTTCTAATCGACCCCGTTGAATTTACCTTTTACTATAAAAAGTTTTCGAATTATGCAGAAATATATGTTCATTTTTTTGATAGCCCCACCTAAGATAGGGGTGAGGAGTATCTAACCACCATAGAATCATTAATTGCTCACTAAAACCTGATTAATTCTCGAGTAACGAAGATTTGTGCTTCATTTGTATAGCGGGCCCCATTGGAAAAAGTCATTTTTGGAAAACAAAAAAAGAAAAATGTTGATTTTTCAGACAACCCTAAAATGGAAATGGTCACCCCATTGAAAAAAATAAAAAAAAAAAACGGGTCAAATGTTTTGCGATAAAGAACAAAACTACCAATTTTCACGAAAATCACGGTGTGGCATAGAATGGCTTCTTCTTCTTCTTCTTCAATGGCACTAACGTTCCTAGAGGAACTTCGCCGTCTCAACGTAGTATTACTTGCGTCATTTTTATTAGTACTTAGTACTAATTTCGGGGGAATTTTTCGTACTTAGTTGACGAAAAATTCCCCCGACCAGAACGGGAATCGAACCCGAACACCCGGCATGTTAGTTATGACGCTAACCACTCGGCCACGGGAGCACCGGCATGGAATGGCTGCATATGTTTATTGTGATAGATGCGTATAAATATCTCTAATCAATCGAGTTTATTTGGGTTCGGAATCTTGTTTTTCCTACATGTTCAGTGTTTATATTTTCATTCTAATCCTGATATCTACATGTTAGACGAAGTCCTACGTTAAAAATGAATCGAGCGAACCAACGGACCAACAAAAATTTTTAAGATCGCTTAGAATCAAGTTCAAATCGAGCCAAGGTGTTTTCAATAACAGCTCATTACTTTCTGTTTTTAATTGAATCTAAGCCCGAGTTAATTAGTTTGATTTGGGTTCGCGTCCCCTTTTCCGGAAGTAAGGTCACCGAGAAAATTAAAATCGTGCCCCTTTCCCTAGGAGTTGATACGACATTGTCGGTATGTTTTTAATGTTTTTCTTTTTTGCATGCCATCTTATGTTCGCACACAATTATCCTTCTATTAAATTCTAATTAAAGTCCTTGGGGATCGGAATAGACTCCTATGGTCAAATATTCGATTGATTCCATGAGTAGGCGGAAAGGATGGGAACGAATAGCGCCCCCTAAAAACATGTGAACAAAAAACCATAATCACCACCGTTGAATTCCGGGCCCAGGATCAAATCTTCTCCGAAGCTCGGAGGTTTTGTATAGCCTTTGTAACAGCCCGAACAGCGTGTGGGTGGCAGGAAGTTTATGTGATTGAATACAAATTGAGTTCCCCATTAGCGCCATTACGCGATTGTGTGGGGGCTGATTCATTGCGCTTTCTCTCTCTCTCTCTCTCTCTCTCTCTCTCTCTCTCTCTCTTGTTTGGAGAGATCCGAATCGTGCTGCGTTGAATGAGGCGCCAGAAATGTTTGACTTACGATGATTTTGAAAGATTGATTATATTTACGGATCAATGCCATGAGATGTAATTTTGGTGCGGCTAAGGTGAGGGTGGTGTGGTATTTTTTTTTCCTTAATCTCACTTTCAGTTTGATGAATTGAACGGTTCTTGTTTTGCATAAATGTTCAATCAGTATATTATCAAAAAATACATATCGAAACGCTACTTCAATAACAAATGTTATTATTACAGTGCTAGCGTGTCATCAACAAACTGAACTGTTTTGTGTATAGCAACACATTTTCCATGAAAAATCGGTGAAAAATGTTTAACCATTTTATATTTTCCAGTAGTAATTTTGCAACATTTCGATCGATCGATCATTTATAATAGGAGTACCGGTAAGTGTCCTCGATTTTTTTCAAAAATTAATGTTTAATTCTGCAAAAATGGTTACAAATTTAATATTCAAAGTATTGCCCATCGCTAGTCACACCTCTTTCCCATCTTTCTGGTAATTCACGGATCCCTTTGCGGAAATAATCGGCCGGTTTGTCGGCTAACCACGAATCGATCCAATTTTTGACTTCATCAATATTGGAGAAGTGCTGATCAACTAGGCCATGTTGCATCGATCGAAAATTCTAGCAATATTTTATGGATTTGAAGATGAATTGACAACAAAACACATGCCAATGTCATGGGTTTCGCAAAAAGCTGCAGTAAAATCCATCCGCACTATAAATTAATAAAAAGTAGAGTATAAACATTGTAATGATATGATTATGATTTTATTATTTTTCTACATATTCTGTAGTTACACTTACACTATTCTATCAAATTCGTTTTAAAAATCCTATTCAATTTGAACGAGGAAAGTGTCACCCATATCTGGGTGACGGGGCGATGAAAGTGTTAATTCATTAGTTCCGCGTATGGTGAACCTGCTCCACTTTAATTTTTGTTTTTTTGCCAAATTTCCGGGGAAGGCAAGTTCGACATGGCGGTTTGATTATATAACGGGGTTCGCGCAGAGTCAGCCCCACGGGAACGTGTGCGTACGATTCTAGCGCGACCTAAAATTTAGTTAGTGAATAAGAAATAAATGTACATGTAAGGTTAAATAAACATGGTGATACTGAGCCAGTCGGACCAGAACGGAATCGGACGAACCAATGTCTGGAGAATACGACGAGTGGGATAGGACCTCCCATTCCAGCGTTTCCAAGTATGTTTTGACCGGTTTCGCGACATGCAGCCGAGCATGGTCACCATAAACTTTCACCAAAATTCGATGACTTTCCGCAGCTTTTTTAAAGTATTGAAGTAACACTTCGCGCAAAAGCACTTTCGTTGGTACGAAATTCGACATATTCGAAGTGGCAAAAAGCTATGTTGTTTACGCTTCAACTTTTTAGCATCACTGTTTTGTTGACAAAGTTGATTGTTTTTCGTTCGTTATATTTTTTTGTTTTTTTCTATACACCAAATTTGTTTATATTAGTGATTCGTTAGCATTTCGTTTTTCTAAGTTGATAAATTTGGTTGTGTTGAATAAGCTACGCGGTTTTTGTTACAAAAAGTGCTATATAGTCCTAGTGAAAAGTTGTGTTGTTTGTAGTGTTCGTAAACAATACCATAAAATTATCATCTCCCCACGCAAAATTTTTGCACAACAGCGACATCTACCTGTCAGTAGCGGTGTAAATCTTGCATGCAAGATCCTTCTGAATCTTCTACGATCGACCCAGTACCAGTAAGGATGGGATGCACTAAGTGTAAAAAAGTTGTGAAAGATTCGGATCGTATAAATTGTCGTGGATATTGCGGAAACTCATTCCACATGATCTGCGCAAAGGTAGATTACAGTGTTCGTGAAATTTTGGGAACCTACGATCAAAATATTTTTTGGATGTGTGATGGCTGCACGGATCTATTTTCTTATGAACACTTTCAGAATATAACGACTCGTTCCACTAATAAAAATATGCCAGACACACCGTCCATCAAATCGCTTAAAGATGACATTACTGGGCTGAAGGATGCAGTTGGTATTTTATCAGTCAAAATGAATTCTAAGTCGCCTACCTCAACAATTAATGCATCGTGGAAGCCAATACCCGGATCGGACGTTGTCCGTAAAACACCGAAAAGAAAACGCGAAGACGATAGGTTTATGAACAGACCTACAAATATTCGAGGCACTAAAGCTGCATCCGAAGTTGTCAAAACTGTTCCTCCGCCGACGGAATTGCTGTGGATTTATTTATCCGCATTTGAGCCAAGTTCTTCCGAGAATGACATCATTAAATTAACTAGAGATTGTTTGAACGATGAACGCCGATGTAGAACCAAAAGTGATTAGGTTGGTCCCTAAAGACAAAGATCCTGCCTCCTTAAGCTTTGTAACCTTCAAGGTTGGTGTGAACAAATCTCTAAGAATCGATGCTTTGTCAAAAGATACATGGCCGGAAAACGTGTCTTTCCGCGAATTCATAAATTACCCGCAAAACCAACGAGTCATTAGGATTACTACGGATCAAATACCTTCCGGAAGTGGAGGTCAATAGCGCCAGAGCCAGTCACTTCGTTCTTCAGCTATCATCCCAGAACACAATGCCTGTAGCACTAAGGAAGCCCCCCAGTCGTCCCGACCCAGTCGCACCCTCAGCTCGTACATACCTTCTTAGTCGTTCTGGTCCTGTGATCGAGGATGGTGTCGGGGTCTTTCGAGCCTCTCATACAGGCAAGTTCGTTCTCTCTGATAGTTTTCCATCGTCTGATAGTTCTTCGACTTTCAGTGCTCCTCAGCAAATCTGCAGCATTTAACCGGATATTGAAGCCACTGATCTCTTGGAAGGCTCCAGCGTAACACCAAGCTGCCCACGTTCGACACGTATTGATAATTCATCTGATTACGAGCGAACAACAATCGACGGTCTCTCGATGTACTACCAGAACGTCCGCGGCTTGAGGACAAAGATAGATGACTTATTTTTGACCGCTGTTGACTCCAACTACGACGTTATAGTTCTCACTGAAACCTGGCTTGATGAACGAATTAATTCCTTGCAATTGTTTGGGAGTATGTACACAGTATTTCGTAATGACCGTAATCATCTGAATAGCTCTAAATCGCGCGCAGGTGGCGTCTTGATTGCAGTTTCAAAACGTCTTAGTAGCTTTCGCGACCCAACTCCAGTTTGTACATCTCTTGAGCAGTTGTGGGTGAAAATTACGACACCAAATAGAGCATTAAGTGTCGGTGTGGTGTACCTTCCTCCAGACCGGAAATCGGATTCCATCAGTATCACCAATCACATCACTTTGATTGGTGATGTACTCTCTCGACTAGAACAGAATGACTTAGCTCTGGTACTTGGTGATTACAATCAGTCTGGGCTGATTTGAAACCTTTCGGCTGATGATCATCCTACCATTGACGTTATTCACTCTAACATTCCGGCCTCTTGTAGTACCCTTCTGGATGGTTTCTGTTTGCATAATCTAACGCTAATCAACAAAATTATAAATATTAACGCTCGGGTTCTCGATTTTGTGCTGGTGAATAAAGCTGCAGTCACTGAATGTCCTGTTATAGAAGCTCTTGAACCCTTGATCGGTCTTGACAATTACCATCCTGTCTTGGAAATACATATTAATCTAACGATATCCGTCCGGTTCGACAATATCGTTGAAGTGCGTGAGCTCGACTTTCGAAGAACCGATTTTGTTGCTTTGAGGCTTTTACTCGCCCAGGCAGATTGGCAGTTCCTGGATTCCTGTGCATCGATAGATGAAGCTGTTTACTACTTCAAGGAAGTCGTGGACAGAGTGATACCTGATTGTGTACCGTTGAACAGAACTGCGCCGAAGCCTGCCTGGTCTAATGCACGACTACGTTAGTTGAAGCGACTGAGATCGAGGGCGCTTCGCAAGCACTGTAACAGCCGTAATTCAGTCGCCACATATTTGCTCTCATCAGCCAGCAAGGAATACCGAAAGTACAATCGTTTCCTTTGCAAAAGATATACTAGGTGCATTCAGGACAATCTATTACGCCGTAGGCAGTCCTGGTCGTTCGTTAAAACAAAAAGGAAGGAGGATGGACTACCATTGGAAATACACCTGGGCAACAGAATTGCCTGTACCCCATTTGGAAAATGCAAACTCCTGTGTTTTTAACGATCGCTCCGCTTCGTCGATCCAGATTGGAGATGCGATAAGGGATACTCCCAGAGACATTTTCGATTTTAATATTATTAGGATTTCATCAGCCTGTGTCGAATTTGCCATAAAAAAAAACTGAAATTTTCCAATGCTGCCGGTTCTGACGGAATTCCCTCCTGCGTACTGAAGAACTGCTCTTCTGACCTTCTATTACCTCTGTTTAAAATGTTCAATATCTCGGTACAGCAGGGTGTGTTTCCAACACGTTGGAAATATTCATTTATGTTTCCGGTTCACAAGAAAGGTGACAAGGTGCTGCAAAAACTATATTTCTGCTGATCAACACGGTTTCTATCCAGAGAGATCTATTTCAACGAATCTTGTTCCTTTCGTTTCGATTTGCCTCAGGAATATGAAAATTGGGGCGCAGGTGAATGCTGTGTACACCGACCTCAAGGCTGCTTTCGATAGGGTTGATCACAACATACTGCTTGCCAAACTCGAGAACCTTGGTGTATCTCCAAGGCTCACTCGTTGGTTCAGGTCGTACCTTACCAATCGAAAACTGTGTGTGAGAATTGGAACGGATATCTCGGAAAACTTCGCTAACAGCTCCGGAGTACCTCATGGCAGCAACCTTGGACCGTTGCTTTTTTGTATATTCTTGAACGAGATTGGGCTGATCCTCCCAATTGGTAGTCGATCGTTCTATGCGGATGACGTTAAACTTTTTATGATTGTTCGAGAAATGGCAGATTGCCTGCGACTACAGCACCTGCTAAACAGTTTCAGTGAGTGGTGTCTAAGAAATCTCCTTTCACTGAGTGTACAAAAATGCAGCGTCATTACATTTCACCGAAAACTCAAACCGATAACATTTACATACTTGATCGATCTTCATCCTTTGCTACGCGTAGAGAAAATACGTGATCTCGGAATTACGCTTGACTCAGCTTTAAAATCCAAGCCGCTGTACTCGGACATAATTTCCAAGGCTAATAAGCTTCTCGGATTCATCCTCAAAATTTCTGATGAATTTAGAGATCCCACTTGCTTGAAAGCATTATTCTGCGCGCTAGTTCGGTCGGTTCTGGAATTCGGCGTGGTGGTTTGGTGCCCCTATCAAGCATTGTGGGTCGATAGGATCGAATCAATTCAGAGAAAATTCGTCCGTTCTGCCTTACGTCATCTCCCATGGAATGATCCAATCAATCTTCCACCCAACGAGGCCCGCTGCCAGTTACACTTCAGAAAAGAAGGATGGTAAGTCAGGCAATGTTTGCAGCCAAAGTGCTTTTGAGAGAAATAGATAGCCCCGGTATTCCTGCTGAAATGAACGTCTATGCACCTGAGAGAGTCCTTCGGTCCAGAAGTTTTCTTCATCTTGGATCACGTTTGGCAAACTACGGCGCACACGACCCAATCCGCTTTATGTCAGCACGATTCAATATGTATTACGAATTGTTCGACTCCAATCTATCTGCTGGAACTTTCCGTGGTCGGATTCAACGTGGACCACCGGTTCAAGGATGATTACTGGACAAAGACGCTTCTTACTATGAGTTGTGATAAATGTTTAGGTTTTTTTTATATCGTTTTATATTTTGACCACAATGTGTTTTTATGTGTTTCTATCAATGTATAACGTGAATATGTGAGGTTTTTACGCCACTTTGACTTTTCCCCACCGATTTTTCAATATGACAACAAATAGTCTGATGAAATAAAGATTTAAATGAATAAATTAATAAACTTTTTGACATATACTGAAAAAAACGCACAATGACAGTAGTTTTCCAACGAATGTCTGGAAATTTGATTCACTGGAATAATAATCAAGTCACGCCATCTGTTGTAAAACCGAAGAAACTTACCGGTACACCTAATAGTTCTATTTGGTATTCTGATCATTACTATGACCAATCTCATCAATGGTAAACTGTGTTTGGGAGAATGAAATGATAATAAAATTGTCAATCTTGCAAATATTTGAATAATTTATTCCCCACACAATTTCGGTAACAGTGTTCTCCCGCAGACAGCACCAAAATTCCTTCCTATTTATCGTACCATTTTGTGTAATACGACTCGCTCGAAAATATTCGATATTGCATTGGGGTTGTCATCGAACGGGAGGAAGGTTTATTTCGTGTTGACTTGGCCAGGAATGTCTGGCAGGCAGCAACGCCAAAGTTTTCTGCCACCATCGAGAGGGCAGGAATTCACCGAACGAAAGCGAAAATGTATTCCAAGACAATAAACTTTCAATCGTCGTCGTGTTCTTTTTCCCTGGGAATTTGATTCCGAGACGAGTTGTCCCGACGCCACCGAAGTTGACGTCGTCTGTTCACGCCTTTGTCGTCGATGTCTGGCACCGGCCCCGGAAGAAGGTGAAACCTCGTACCAGGCATGGTTATGTACACATGTTATTCGAGAAGGACTCAATATGTGTGCGTGCGAATAAGTCTACCCTCGAGTGCGGGGGTGCTTAGCAATGAACTCTTTCTCATTTCTTTTTTCAAGTGCGTGATTGACATTGAAAGAATGATAAAAATCAATTGAGTTTAAAATCCAATCGAAACGCACTTTTCCCCATGCTCATGTTTGTTGCAGCGTGAATCACTTGCACGAGAAAGGATCGTCATATTGATACCCTCATATGTGAACAAAAGTTAAACAAAAGCAAAGAGAAAACAAAATTTGAATTTCAAAGTTCAAGTTCTTGCTGTTGCCTCTTGAAATTGATTCGGTTCATTCGAAACCCGGTCTGTGCTGGAGGAGAACACAACACAACCGACTCTCGTTCCAAAACGGAACATCCATCGAGACAGGGATATTCCGAGAGAAGGAAACGAGAAAATGGATATACATATTGTTATTCATGGCTCATCACGTTATTACCAGCTTGTAGGGAGATGAGATGCTATGGGAAACAGAAAAAAGGAAACTTTCAGCAAAGTATTGAGTTTCAACACGTGCTCAAATTGGGGTTGAGAGGACTATAATGAAATACAATTGCTTCGCACGCTACATTGTTTTAGCCACTCTTGGCAACTCCATAAAACGCGCTGTTAAAACATGATTTAGATTTCAGATGGACTGGAAATGTTTCAGAATATTGAGAACTAGTGTTTACTTTGTTTCTAAAATTAGAACAGTTTTTTTTCATGGCCTATTTCCTTCTTCAAACAATAAGGATCAATCCAAGTTGTTTCATTACAGTTGTTACGTACAATCGTCGGAACTATCCTTCCAGATTTCACAATTCAATGAAGCTACACAATCATCTTTATTTTGTGACTCGAATTTGTTCCGGAATTTTATCAGATCCCCAATTCCGGCACTCGAAATGGGTCGGACTCGGCGCCGTCCTTCCCTTATATCCCATGAGCTACTAGAGACATTGCTAGGGGGCGCCACACATTAACACCAATTCCTCTGGGGAGAAGCACAGGAGCCCGGCGAGGCGGCGAGGAACGTGAAGCAAGAGAAAACTTTTCTGCCTATAAAAAGTCTATCAATAATTACGCCTAATGGAACGAAATGAATCATGGAAATTGCGCGTGACTTCTCTGGTGGAAAAAATGGCCCAAGGAAACGGGAAGATGGAAATTTACGACAACGACTACTATCGCTATGGCGGTTCGCCTAAGTAGCGTTAAAGTGCGGGGCGTCTGTGGTGACCTGGCCGGCCATCTGGTGAATCTGGACGAGGCGTTGTAACTTCGGAAATGATGTATCGGTTCTGCCTGGATCATGAGTGTAAAGCTGAATTAATTGGGGGGATGATGAACGGGACGCTAAAAATATACTGCTTCCGTGTTTAGGAAAAACAGTGAGTGTTTAATGGGTGTAATTTGAGCACTCGTAGAAATATGGTTTTAGAATTTGTTGCAAAATTTTAGGTAAAATAATAGGGGATAATGCGGTTAAAATGAACAGGGGTGATAAAATGAACCGGTGCCTAAATATCAATAGTTTAACAATTAACCAATTGACGCTTCTTGATTATACTTTTCTTTGAACATGTGAAGCTATTTAACACTAAACCTACCGATGTTTCATGTAAATCTATTCCCATCACCATAAATAATTAGTGATCAATGACTCGATTTATTAAGTTTTGTTGAGAAACGTGACATAGCATATTCCTCCTGTATATTTCAACATTTTGGGATAATAATTATTAGCAAAATATTGAAATTACAATTTTTGACACACGAAATAGCACTGTAGCTTGGAATGGTTACTATTAGCTCGCTTGGATAGTCCGCAATACAATTAATTCTGATCATTCACTTTTCATCCACAAATACAACAAAATATATAAAGCAACAGCAAAAAATGTGTAATGCAATGGTTTTGTATCACAACCACACATACAAATCTTTCTGATATCATATGAATGTTTGCAAGGGTCAAATAACCCGTTGCGGTTGTTAGGGCAGATTATATGTATTTCTCGGTTAAAAAAATAACAAGAGAGGAGTAAACACTGAAAAATACATTCGATGTATGTTTTAGGAAAAGTAGTGAAGACAAATGATGTTGTGACAATGTAATTTACAGAAAATTTTGACTAAAAGTTGAAAAGGGTCATTTGACCCCTCGTGGTAGGTTTAGTGTTAAGACACCACAGAAATTCAGATCTAATTTTGCGCGGATCGTTTTCAAGGAATTCCTCTTGATATTTATTCTATCCGACCTGATATCTTCGACAAATCAAATCAGTTTGAACGACTGACAGCTATTCTATTTGATTTCAGCGATTAATTCGCCTTCGAAATGATTTTGTTGTTTTGGGGGCAAAATAAGCCACCACTGGAATGTTATGTTTTCGATAGCTGATATACCTTATCATATGTTGCTCTTCCAGGGGTTCCTTTTGTGGCTAATCTTTGAGCATTGACCTTGATATGCAAATAACATGTTTCTCCGTTTTATGGAATAAATGTTTGACACAGAAAATATGATAGAATGAAGACAGCCCTAAATCGGACAAATCCTTTCACATTCAGCGATCCATTTTATTATATAGCTAGATGACGATATAGGAGTGCGTTTTGACGTGGGACTACGTCTAACCGGAGTATATGGGGGGTAAAATGAAAACCTAAACACAGAACATGCAGGAAAAAATGAAAGATTCTGAATGCTTATAACTCGAACATTTCTTACTGGATCGAAAAGATGTTTGCATCAGTTGATAGGGAATATTTCTACGCTTCTATCGCAATAAATTAAATGTTATTTCTCATTAGATAAACAATTGAATAACTGTAAAATGTTAAGCGCTATCTAAACGCCCTAACTTTCTCATTTTGATTGGCCCGATCTACGGTTTCCCTAACACAGCCATCAAAACCAAGCAGCCTTGGGAAAATCAGCATTGTAAATACATGAAAGTAGGGGGACTTTTGTTCTCACCGAAATGTGTTCCCTAACATAGACTTCAAAACCGAGCAGCGTTTGAGAATTCGCATTGCAAATACATGAAAGTCGGGGGTATTTCGACTTTTTCGACTATTTCGGCTGAAATGTGTTTCCCTAACACAGACTTTAAATACATGGAGCTTAGGAAAATTGGCATTGCAAATACATGCAAGTCGGGGGTATTTTTGTTCCGACTGAAATGTATTTCCCTAACACAGATTTTAAATCCATGGAGCGTGGGGAAATCGGCATTGCAAATACATGAAAGTCGGGGACATTTTTGTTCCGACTAAAATGTGTTTGCCTAACACAGACTTCAAAATCAAGATGTTTGGGGTAATCGGCTCAGCAAATAAATGCAAACTGCGAGTACTTTTGTACTCGCTTGCCTTTGTGAAAGTGCCTGAAGTTCATCAAATCAAGCAAATTCGCGGTTAGAGAAATACGTGCACTTGAGAGATGCAAACTTCAGAAGTAAACGTAAAATAAAATAATCGTTTGATAATTCTTTCGTTCACATATTTTGTCCTTGGCATCATACCAAATATAAAAGGACTATTATTAAATTTACTTGTGATGAAAAACGTAATCTATCACAATGCATGTATTGACCTTATATGGAATTATACAATATTTTTACTCACAAAGCAAATATATTCAATTCAATTGAATTCGGGAAATGTTTCATTCTATCAAAAATTTAATCAATACAAACGAATCATTGCTACGCTAAGGTAGTCCCACGTCAACCTTGCGGTTATATCATAGATATAACCCACCCATTTTATCACATTAAGGTGAAGGTGGAAGCTAGCCACAAATGGCTGCCACAATGGCGCTCATTTCTTTCATCTCCCTCCCTCACCTCTCGCCCGAAAATCAATAATTTTGCGACACAGTGTGAAGAAAATGATCGTTTTCGCACACTTCCCATCAAATAATATCAACCAAACTCTAATCGATTACTCACAAGATAATTAAATTTTCATCTGCTTTCGCACCGTATAGTGAAGAACGTCGGAAAACTCGAGCAAGTGCTCTGAAATTTCAATTTTCGTTTTTCAATCTTCTGCAATGGTTTTGTTTGTATTGGTAGAAGCATCGTTATTTTTTCGACACTGATGCCAAACAACATCATCGAAACAGCTATAAAAACCACTCAATAAAATGTTATTCCGGAGTCATAGCGTCCCATGTCATGAAAATCAATAGAATAAAATTGTGTTGATATCAATACAATTATTATTTTTACGTTTAATGGGTCTATAATGTAAGTTTTAGCAACTTTAACATTGGGTAAGAAAATTGTATTGCAGAGCTCGGAACACTGCCACGGCTGCCTATGCTTTCAAAAACAGTAAACGGAAAAGTATTAAATTCAATCTAAATGCCTCGGCCAACGAAGAGAAGGGTTAAGGCTTTCCAACGTGAATATGTGAAAACAATACGATCAACGAAGGAAAATATTAAGGAATTATCAACATCGAGTTACTATGCGGAAGAACTTGTTAATACCAAAAGAGCCCCAATTCGCATGTGTTATAAATTTGCTCATGTTACGCTCGCGTATAATCAGAATCATATGCAAATGCACCTTCTATATATATTTATATTTGCAATTGTTCATCGGAACATATCGTTCATACATTTTACTTTAGTATTGAATTGTTATTTGTTTTTTTTTTTCAAATGTGTTCAAAGACTCGTGAAGCGCCACACAGTCTGATAAGTGAAATGATCTATTTACGTGTGCTTTGCTCTTCTCTCACAAACACTATACTATACCTATACTATACCTATACTACTACAATGGCTAGCTTCCAACTTCACCTTAAAATCCATTTCCACTTTCGAACGAAGATCAATTCCGTTACCGCAAACATCAAATGGACTAACAACGCTTGCCAATATGTAATTGTAGAATATATGCGAATTGAATTTTTCGAATTTTCCCATTTTGCTTCAGAGTTTTCCGAAAATTTAAATTTTCATGTTTGGTTGGAATATATTTGGTTGTAATGTGTGCATTATTTTTATGGGACCCTCTCTCCTTTCCAGAGAAGGGCATACCATCATAGAAACATTTTTCGTACCCAAAAACCCTCACATCCCAACTTTAGCTCCATTTGCTTCAATAGTTCTCGAGTTATGCAGAAGTTTGTGTTTCATTTGTATGGCAGCCCCTCTTTAGAGAGGAGGGAGGAGTGTCGAACTACCATAGAAACGTTTATCGATCCCTAAAACTTGTATATGCTTAGTTTGATTCCATTTGTTTGCTTAGTTCTTCAGATTGTTCAGCCCCCTCCCTCGTCTTTAGAGAGGAGAAAGGAGTTTCAAACCACCATAAAAACATGTATTGCTCTCTAAAACCTCCACATACCAAATTTGGTTTCATTTGCTTGATAATTTCTCGAGTTATGCAGAAATTTGTGTTTCATTTGTATGGCAGCCCCCGCATAAGAGAGGGGGGGAGGAGTATCTAACCACCGTAACAACATTTATTGTACCCTAAAACCTACACCTGCCAAATTTGGTTTCATTTGCTTGATTAATTCTCGAGTAATGTAGAAATTTGTGTTTCATTTGTATGGTATGGTATGACGATGCAACAAATTGCAATCCAATTGAAGCGGCAGTTTCCAATCGTTTACTTGCCACGGAAAAGTTCCAAAAAGAAAAAAAATGTTCACTTTATGAATTGTCCCATTCAATATTACATCTACAGACATTCCACGCCAAACCGATATAGTGGTTCTCAGATTTTCGTCAAAAGTGGTAGTTTTGTTCTTTATCGCAAATTATTAGACTTAGTATTTTTTTATTTAGATTTAGTATTTTTTATTTTTTTGTTAGGGTTCCCATTTCCATTTTAAGGTGATCTGAAAAATCCATTTTTTCGCAATTTTGGCAAAAATGACTTTTTTCAAAAATTTATAACTTTCGAACCACTATAACAATTCAGACGTTCGATACATTAATTGAAGCCAATTAGCTGGTCTTAAATACTATAGTTGCAGAAAATTTTAATTATGTTTTCATTATTATTGAGGTTTTTTATAGTTTTCATGGTCTCGGGACCAAAGGCGCTATATTTTTTCTAGAAAGCTGAGGATTTTTCACATAACATATCTCGAAACCAGGGAGGTGTTTTTTTCGTTTTTGAGTTATGATTTTTAAAAGTTAATCGATGGTCCGAAAAATCATTTTTTTCCCATTTTTTCCACTACGAAAAATCATAACTATTGATCTACTTGACCGATTCTGATGAACAACATATCAAATTAAAGCCAATGAGATAGCCTTCTTTGAAAAAATGTTACACTCTGAATAAAAAGGGGTTTCGTTTTCGTAATTATTGATTATATTTGTTTTTTTATAGCTTACATCGTTTCGGGACCAAGGGAGCCATAGTTTTTATATTTTTTCCTGAAAGCTGAGTTTTTTTCACATAGTATATCCGAATACCAGAGAGGTGTTATTTTTCGTTTTAAGTTATGATTTTCCGAAGTTAACATGTTTTCAGTTTTCGTTCAATATTTGTATGCGACTAGACTGGATGTATGTGACTATAATCCAATTAATTGGCAAGTGTGTTATTTTTTTTCAAAAAGACTAGCTAGTGCACTTTAATTTGATATGTCGATCATCTGAATCGGTCCAGTACTTCAAAATTATTATTTTTTTGTAAAAAGTCATTTTTGGGAAAAAAGGGAAAAATGATTTTCTGGACCATCGGGTAACTTTGAAAAATCATAACTCAAAAACGATAAAAAAACGCCTCCCTGGTTTCAAGATACAGGTCAGACTCGATTATCCTGGATTCGATTATCCGGAAATTTAGACTCGATTATCCGGAATATTTAATTTTTGATTTTCGGAAATTTTGAATAATTTGTATAATAATTCTATATTGAGTAGCTAATATGGGTATCAAATGAAAGGGCATGTCTAGTAGAATACAGTTATTAATGAAAATGCAAATCTATGATGGCGGCCACTACAAAATGGCGGATTACATATTTTCTCAGAACCCCATCAATATGGGTATCTAATGAAAGGGCTTGACTAGTAGAATACGATTATTTATGAAAAATTCAAATCCAAAATTACCACCACCACAAAACGGCGCCCCATCAGTATGGGTATCAAATGAAAGGGCTTGTCTAGTAGAATACAGTTATTAAAGAAAATGCAAATCCAAGATGGCGGCCACTACAAAATGGAGGATTAGCTATTTTCTCAGAACCCCATCAATATGGGTATAAAATGAAAAGGCTTGACTAGTAGAACACAGTTTTTAATGAAAAATGCCCAAAAATGTATCAAATAAAAGTTCTCGACTAGTAGAACATAGCAGATAATGAAAACATACATACATGCATTTAATTCTACTGTCATTATAAAACTGCGTATTCCATGATCCTGAAGATTCAATTTGGCCGCCGCAAAAAAATGGCAGAATGGCTTGATTTGGAGAATACACTACACTATGAACAACATAAATTCGAAAAGGTCGCCGCCACAAAATGGTCGACGATGTATTTTTTGCAATCCCCTCAATATTAATATCAAATGAAATGCGTTGACTAATAGAATACAGTACAGGTCGGACTCGATTATGTACAGAATCGATTATAAGTGATTCGATTATATACAATTTTGGACTCGATTATATTCAGTTTGGAAAAAAAAATTTTTTTTATATTTCAATCTGGCTTATTTCATGAAGAAATGTAACCTTCCAACGTTAAGGTGAAGTTTAGGTGGCTATTACATGTACAGTGGGATAAAAATCGTGATTTTTGAAGATTTTGCTTGAATTTTAACCAATTGTTTATATCGATATCGATATTGCAGCCAAATTAAGAAAGATAGAAGTTGTGCGTCAAAGAACAAATTGTGGAGCAGTCTAAGAACTTCATTTTAATTGATAGAAACAATCTAGTTTAATATAAATTTTTAGGATAAAATTAATAGTAACACATTAAAAATTATTAACTTTTAAGTGTTTTACTTCCAAAATGTTATTAAAATTCACTAATTTAGTTGTTCCGCTACTATATCCTGTACTAAATTTTCTCATCTGTCAAATGAAAGCATCAAAATCGTCTTCCGTAGCGTACTTTTTAATGTAGAGCCAGTTTTAAGCAACAGAGTCCGAAACAAAAAAAAAAAGTTCTGCAACTCTGTCATTGTTGAAATTCGAACATATGCGTAGGAGGATTTTTTTCATCAAATATAATCGTCTATCACCTCCTGAGAGAATCTGTATAAATTTATTTTTTTCATGTGAGAAAGGTGTTTTCTGACTTTAAGGGGATGAATCAAAAATCAAATTCCTCTTTTATTTTCAATAAATGAATAATAATAGATGCAAAAAAAAAACAAATAAAGAAAAAAATTGTTTTGACTCGATTATCCGGAGGAAAAAAAATCAATACTCCGGATAATCGAGTCCGACCTGTATATTATGTGAAAAATCCTCAGCTTTCCATAAAAAATATAAAAAAATAGCTTTAATTTGATATATCGACCGTTCAATTTGGTTCAGTAGTTCACAAGTTATGGATTTTTGAAAATGTCATCTTTGGAAAAAGTCGATATTTCGGATCACCCGGAGGCACCCTAAGAAAAAATAAAAATAAAAAATACGGGTCTAATAGTTTGCAATAAAGAACGAAACTACCACTTTTTTACAAAATTCAGAGAACTACTGTATCTACTATATATCATCGTATCGTTACTGAGTCGATTTCGAAGCTTATTTTTGTTCTGATAAAATTCAAAAAAAACCCTCGACATTTGCCGAGGAGTGAGACATAGTGAGATGAGTACTGTGTGTACAGATTCAGATCATCAGCCTTGTGATCTAACGTTAACTTCGGTAACGATTCCATATATATTGGACCGTTGAAGTTGTGTTTAGAACGCTAAAAATTATTTATTTCTATATTTTTTATTTCTTTGTTTCCAACTTTAAAAAGTAGAACAGCGATTTTTATATTCCTACAATTATTGATATTTCTTTAATGGAATTAATAATATTAATTTCATTTGTTTTAACGCATTGCGGACCGCTCACGAGATTTCTCGTGTTTCGCGTTCAGTCTGTTACAGATGGATCACGAAATAACCCGTATTTTCTTCACTTGAAGGTTAAATCCTTGGTTTGCCAAGAATCTAACAAGGCCTACCGATGGCTCGCTTTTGTCTCATCCACATCGAAGGAAACGATCTGATTCGTGGAATCCGAACGAATGAGCCTTTCAAGTTTGCCCCAAAACGTGGAGTCCTTAATATGCTAAGTTGTCCGGACCAATTTTGTAGTGCGTGTGAAGCTGTCTATGTCGAGATTTTTGAAATATTTTCTACCGACATTCTCTGATTTGTTAATCTTCCGTGTAACCTTGCGATTGGAGAGGCCTTCAAAGCGAGGATTTTGGTTTCTTCCACTTTGTCTATGGATTTAACTTTCCATGCTAGAATAAGAAACGTAGAATCTTTGTACAATGCTACATGTGTTATCATGTTCCGGTATTGATAGAAAAGGTATTCGGCAGTGAAAATAACATCCATTTGGAGCGACTTTTACTCCCAACGGTCCCAACATCGCTCTGCAGAATAAGTAAAACATATAGCTGCAAATGTAGTTCTACCTTCAATACCTTTCGCTCCACTATCTCCCGCGGTCCCATCCGACACCCGGTGGTGACAAGAAGTGGCGGCGTTAAACACGGGAAAAGCAAAAATCGATAGGCAAATACTTATGGCATTCTGAAACCTTTTCCGTCGTTCGTCCCTTTGAAAATAGAACATCCTTTCATCTTTCGCTTTCGCTTGTGTTTTTTTTTCTTTCGTCGTCAGCAAAAAGCAAACGACAAAAGCACGAAGGCCGTGTAGCGCCTTGAGGTAATACAAGGTATTCACATTCCCCGGGCCCGATATTGATACTAGTGAGTTCGGGTTGGGGCGAGGGCGTGTGGAAGTGAGGGATGCTTTGAACTCAGTCAGAACATTCCTCTGATTTCGCCGTGTTGTTGTTAGTTGATGATGATTTTGTCGTTAACGCAAACATCGCCGGGTGTAACTGATGGAGGGGTGCGGGATGTGTCACAGGAAACGTGTTCTGTGACTCGAAGCTTGTCACATTGCACCATCGTTTCGTTCCAAATTTTCATTTCGCGGTTAGTTGTTGGCTGCTGATAAACAGTTTAATTTCCATTAGCAATTATATAGATTTATTTTCTGTTAACCCATTCGTATTCAATCACTATATCAATCACAATATGTGCATACGGAAGAGCCTCTTGAGCGATTTCGATGGGCGACTTTCAAGCACTCAATGCTTGTTTCGCTGTATGACAACCTGTTTAAGCTCTTGAGTTAGAGAGCGTCTGTCTCATGATGTGCTTCTACATCATTTGATGGGATAAAAAATGGTAAAATAAAAATTCCTGAAATTCATCGTTTACTGCAGCAGTTTCTGCCTGATCCACTTGAGGACACTGAATGCGATTACAGTTCGTAAAATGACTGCTCGCTAATTTTGCTACTGCTACTTGCTTCCACTGGCTGCTATTCAAAACGAGATATAATCGCTCGGTTAGTATTTTAGTCCGTAGATTGGTACTTAAGCATACAGTTGCTTCCCCTTGTCGATTTCATCAGAACGATTTCATAGGCATGTATCGCAGGGCTTCTATTTCGCCCAACAACCCTTGTGTTTCAAGAGTGAAGGAATTTTATTCAATGAAAAATCTACAATTCAGTCATTTTTAAGCACCTTTCTTTTAACACGCTATGATAAATCCAGAAAAATTCTGGGGTTCAGAGCCAAGATTATAAGGAATAAATTGACAGCGATAAAAAAAAATCAAACCACTGAAGTTCATTGTAGATTTGCTGTCCAGCACATAAATTAAAGGTTGAAACTTTCTGAAGCGAAAGACTTATCTCTCAGCCTAGGATATCCTACAGAAGACAAGCACCGCATTACCATTCTGCTTCAGGTTGGCAGGGGAAAGTGAAGGACCCAAACGGTAAACCCTCAATCGAACATCTATATTAACGGCAGGGGGGCTATTTCGGCGGACACAAGTTGAGTAAATGATGAAAGTTTCTCGCTGTGTGTGATCTGGTCCGATTCACTTTTGCCTCCAATTTCCTCAATATCCTTCCCGGTGGCACCTTGCTCGCTTCGTTCCCATTTACTCCGAGCTGTCCTTCGAGAGAACTTTCCCAGCCCAGCGACCTTTACGGCGATGCCTGAAGTTGAGCTCTCTCTTTGTTTTTCCCCTTAATTAGGTGCTATCAAAGTTGATCCGAGTCCGGGCGGGATGAAGACGATGGATACAAGCAAAGTATCAGCCAGCGTTAAACCACGAGCGTCTCCCTTCCATGAAACTCCCAAGAACCAGGAGCGAGACGACCTACTCCCGAATGTTTCGAAAGTTTCCTCACCCCCCATTTTTTCCACGTTATCATCGAATAATCGTGGGACTATTTGTGCTGCCCAACGCTTTCCCAAACTTTTGCGGGAAGCTGAATTCTTACGAAGATTGTGACATGCTCTCTTGTGCTAATGTCCAAAGTTTATCTTCTTCTGCTGGAAATAATAAATGAGAGGCGAGCCACACGTCACGTCTGCTCCGGAATGATAGCGACTATGATGTCCATTTTGTTCAGAGAATCGCATATGGGAAACTGGGTTTCGGAGGGAATTGATTACCGGAGTATCTTCATTACTGTGACATCCGGTGACCCTTCGTTCGTCAGATATCCAATCATTTATACACTGGTAAACTGTGAGGCATTTTAAATGTAGTCTGTGATTTTGTTCTGCCAAAAATAGAATTTACAAACAGTTATGATCGACAATAGGGGAGGGTTTCGATGCACAACACTGTTGTAATCCATGGAAACCATAACCGCTGGGATTTTAAGAAAATATAGTTCTAACATTATTTTTCATGAGGGCGCTGATAGTTGTGCGCGTAGGTGCCCTCTAAAAGCTGGCGAAAGATTTATTTCGGAAACTGTACTGCGCATTTAGCTGACATTTTGTTACACTACGTGAAAATATATTTTCTAACGCACTAAAAAAAGTAATAAATAATAATAAAATAAAAATTATAGGAGGTTGTGTCCAAGACATGACCGCATTATTAACATAGAATTACGCTGTTATCTTATATAAGTCGCTTGTTTACAACTTCGGATATAATTTTCTAATGCTGTGAAATTTTAGAAATAACTGTTTAGTAGAATGATTTGATCGCCCAAAAATGTTTTTTTTTTCATTGTAGAATCAGTTGACGATATTTGATTGATGATTCATTCTTGCCCTCGCATAGCAATACACTAGCTGATCGTATGTCGCAATTTGTTTTATGTCAAAAATTAAAAATTTACCTTGACCTTTATTCCTTTGGCCTTTTTCGCAATTGACATATACTCGGCTACAGTCGATTATATACTTGTTGCACCAGCACCAATATTTCACATCTCTTAACTACTCAACTACATCAAATGTCTCAGTGGGATCGCACCCCTAGGCATCATTGTTTGGAGTCAGTATTGATGATGCATTGATATGTTCAGAGATAAGTCCATTCTATTTTGATACTCCTTAACAGGTATGGGCAAAATCGCATCGAAATTCGTACAACAACACTAATCCACAGATAAAACTCACCCTTCTATTCTCCGTTTATGCCTCACTTTATTTGAGACAGAAAACATTCACCTATCATCTTCGCAAAGTTCATTCTCGATTTGAACGGAAAAATATTGTCTCGATTCCGCTCATCTATTCTCACAAAATTCTACATTCTCTCATTTGCCTCTCGGGATGACGTTAGATGGTGAAAGAATCAAATTGGAAACTTTTGCTGGAGCCAGCGAGTGTCTCTCAAATAGCAATCATTGAGCCTCGATCGCGGCAGTAAAATATAGGTAGATAGTTGAAATCGAGTTGTTTCCTGTGCACTATTGCAATGACATTTTTTTGTTTCCAGTATGAAACGATCTAAGCCAACGCAAAAGACCATATTAACGCAAGTTATTGGTGAGCGGGAAGGTGGATTCATGTGCACTTGAATGCTGACAAGGAAAAGAGTACAAGGGAAAATAAAATCATACATACACGCAGATTCAGTCTATTTTGACTCACTCGTTATTTTGTTTCGTGCGATCTTTCCAAAGGAGTATTCGTTCATTGAATGTTATTTTCCACTCTTTGTTTTGTTATGTTCACTATCAGTCCCGAATGAAGATGGTCGAGGAGTGTAAAATGATTCATCGTGAAATCTCACTATCGCTTGCTGCATTCTTTTCGCCATGATTATTCTATTCCAAGCAGAAACAAGAGTGATTTATAATTAGGTGTGGAGAAATGAGCGAATAAACTTTTCCATACGTGCTTCTTAACCCTCCTGTACTCGCGTGCAAAATCGTGACATGTATACTCGCGCACGGTGTCACAGACCGAAAATTGAACTTCTCTGTAATGTTGCCATTGTGTATTTTTCAGGCTTTATTGGCATTTAATTCAAGAAGAGGATATGATTAAATGAAAAAACTTCAAAAAATATGTTTTCTTCGTCTTTATTATGTTTTAATAGTCATCTAATTCAGCCTCCTCAAAACAGAATAATTTTTGATACTCCAACACAAATAACGAAATTCGAAATTTTCACAGTTATTAATTAAAAGTAAGCTACTGAATATAATTCATGGAAGTATGAAGAGCTATAAAATAACATAAAAACGTATTAATCGATTGTGGTTTCATTTGGGTAGAATCAGATCATAGCATTACTGCATACTCGAAACAAATTTATTTTTTACATTTCTTGCAGTTGTTGCGTGTTTTTCGGGTCTTTTATGGAAAAGAAGAATGTATAACGACCTTCTAAATAATCACCAGATGATAAGGGTTTTGGAATATAAAGTATGCATATTTCTAATATTCTTTGTCTTTGTATTCTTGGTAAACTAAGAATTAATGCCTTTTTATAGATAGGGCATAAAAAGATGATATAAAAGGATTTCTAGGAACTTCCATTTCTATCTCTTGTTTTCTTATTGATATTGTTCATTATAAAAAAATAGTCCCGAAACTGTAATTGTTAAAAATTACCATAAGTCACCAATTAGTTTATTGTTTACTGTTTACAATTCTTCCACAAGTGAAATTCTTTCACAAGTGTGTATATGTATGACCATTATATTTAGCGAATAACTATACGTAAGTCAAACATTTATATTTTGCTTTTGAACATATGATTCTAACGACGAATATATCGACGAATAGTTAATATATGGAACCGTTCAATCCAGATACAAAAGGGACTGAAATCAAATAAGAATAGTCCGGTAATGATCTTATGCATTATATTCAATGAATATTCCACGCCAGTAACATTAATTTATACATTTCATTCAACAATATTCTAGTACATGAAAAAAGGCCCTTGTCCATAAAAGTTACTTCTATACTCGCGTCGGTGTGTCAGACCGAAAGTGTTAAAAAAGTGACACACGTCCCCTTTGTACCATCACATGTGATACGCTAAACGATGACGAACGACGAATAACGAAGCTAGAGAGAATCGTAAAGTCGTAGTGTTGATATTTTCTGAGAAATGAACGAATTATTGATTTCTCGGTCTGACAGACCAATGCGCGAGTATAGGAGTGTTAACATGTTTCTTGGGGCATTTGCTGTGGGGATGAGTATATTTGTGTATATACTTTTTTCTCCCCTTCAGTTATCACCTTGTTATTGTTTGTGTGATTTTTCACATGGTACGGAACGCAATACAGTCGTCCGCTTCAGAGATGGAATCTGCATACAGAAGAGGGTTCTAGATTTTTTGACGTAGGATTACGTCTTTCGGGAATATATTGGGATACAAATTGATAATCGAAAATCGATTACATTGTGAAAATTGTCCAATTTCAAACGCTTATTGCTCAGTCATTTCATGATGAATTGTTGAAATTTTTGCGTCAATCGATTTCGGCACTCTATAACCTTTTTCTTATATTGAAGAAAATAATATATGTCATGAAAATAACTATCGAACAATTGAAAAATCTCAACCCCTATCCTAACGGAAATACCCACTTCCGATTAGTCGAAATTGACGACACAATCGGCGGGTCCCTAACAGAGACATCAAAACCAAGCTGGCTGGGGGAAATCGACATTGCAAATACATGAAAGTAGGGGGAGCTTTTGTTTCTACCGAAATGTGTTCGCTAACAGTGGCATCAAAGCCAAGCTGCCTGGGGGAAATCGGCATTGCAATTATATGCAAGTCGGGGGCATTTTTGTATTGCAAGTAAGGTGGGTGATACGATTAATTCTAGCGAATAAAAATTTAAATTTGGAACTTTAATGTTGGTTGCTTCGTGAAATTTCATATCAATGACCGATCGTGTAAAGTGAAAAAATTAGCACAAGTGTAAGTGTAAAATTGTATATACAGGTAAACTTCGATATAACGTACATTTCACTTTCAAAATTGTACGTTGTATCGAATTGTACGTTATATCGAAGCATAATAAAGTACTCACAAACGTAGTCTATATTACATTATTGTGTTGCTGTTTTAGTAAAGTTAATAAATAACTTCAATCAGAAGACGAAGCCAGCCTTTCTCTTGATGTTTCTCTTCGTACTGTTGATTAAAGCTTGATTCATTTAGAATCCGGAATCACAAAACCAGCGGTATTTCGGAATTGATTGAAGGTACAAAACTTGTTTTAGCAATTCATAATTCATTGTTCTATCAGAAAAAAAATATTTAAAAAAAATTTCCTTTACACTTTGGAAATGTGTACGTTATATCGAGTGACGTTATATCGAGGGTACGTTATAACGAGGGTACGTTATATTAAAGTTTCCCTGTAGTAGCAGTTGTGTTAAAAAATGATTTGATATATGAAACGATTTATTTCAATTTTCATAAATAAAAACCAAGGTGTGTTCCCGCTCGAGAACGGGTCGTTTGGTTTAAGCTGTCTGTTTTGTTGGGTTCATTTTCACCCAAGGAAAGTTCATACGGCGAGAAAAATTGGAAAAGTGAAGAAATATTAGAAAAAGTGATTTCCCATTTGCTCTACATTGTTGTTGGTCCAATTAAAACTCGCATTGGGTTGAATAAACACTCAGAAAGTAAAAATTATAGAAGACGCTTACCTTTTCCATTTCAAAAATGTTTTCTCTAAATTGAAGTAACATGTTTTTAATGATGAGAAAAATTGATAAATGTGTTCGGATAAATTGTTCGGTTTGGTATATTACATTGGTGATTTTTTTTATTACATCCATACATATCACAGGAGGCATCTCGTCTAGGATCACCAAACCAAATCATTATCAAAAAGTTTAACGATATAATTCTTCAAACATATCCAAAATCAACAGAAAGCCTAACGGAATCCTACGTCAACTATGCGGTCGTGTCTCGGACACAACCCTCCTGTGACTTTTTCTTTTTTTTTGTTATTAAATCGTTTATTTTTACAGGCTTAGTTACATAAGTTTAAAGGAGCCAAACTTTCAACTATATTTTAACTAGAATATATTAACATGTTTCCTTAAGTCTATGGTTAATAAAATAGGAAACCGAATACTCGCGGTCGACTCGAGTTCAGAAGGGTGACACATTTTCATTAGGAAAAGGATGGGATGTAAGGAGATTGTAACAATGTTCACACTCATACTAACATTCCCATTCACACTCACACTTCACACTCAATTCTTAAAAACTTATAATTAAAAACGCTTATAATTTTCATGAATTTTAACCATTTACACACCAGAGGATTGTGATGTATAGTAAATCTTAGGGAATTTCCGATTCGTTTGGTATGTAAATCGCCAAAATCCGTTCGCGGCAAAATAGTTATTAACGTTAACTTTTTTTCATAAAAACGTGACCTGTTTTCTGATTTGGTACCCTTAATGAAAGACATAATTCTACGTCAAAAAAAAAAATGGGTGGGTTATATCTATGATATAACCGCAAGGTTGACGTGGGACTACCTTAGCTTAGTAATCATTTGTACGTATTGATTGAATTTTTGATTGAATGAAACAATTTCCGAATTCAATTGAATTCAATATATTTGCGTTGTGAGTAAAAAGTTTGAACACATGCCATGTCTCTAGTGTCTGCACGATCTTACCAGGTACCTAAGTTTAGGAGACCGTGTTAGGGAAACGCATTCGAGTCTGCACAAAGGCAAACGAGTATAAAAGTACTCGCAGTTTGTGTTACAAGAACTACTGATAAGTGAAGCCATCCATGGACCCCCCGCGTACCCTATGAATCGTAGCCATTGCGTAAATACCATCGTAGCCATTGCGATAGACGAATTGCAGCGAATTGAATCGTTTAAATCAGTATCCTACATAAAATCAGTTATAGTTATAGTACAGAAAAGATAAAAGGCACTGAAAATGTAAGTGAAAATGAAATAAAGGAATGAGAATGAACTAATAAATAAATTTACAGCTTTGAAGCTGATCAAGCTACAAAACGGTGTCTTTTGATTCGTACGTAATCGAAAAAACTTCAAAGATTTTCATTCACCGCAGTAAGGGAGAAAACCTACCATATCCTCTATTACAATGGAGAACGTATTTGGAAATGATGGTCGTTGTTGTGGCAAATGCGATCGTCCGGAATCCGCGGACAATATGGTTTGTTGTGATGAATGCGATGTTTGGGTTCATTTTGGTTGCGCTGGTGTTGGAGATTCGATTGCAGAACCCGGTCGTGTTTGGAAGTGCGATCAGTGCAGAAAAGATGTACCTACCGAACAATCGGTACACTTGAGCCAAGGTTCGGCAGCCCTAAGTAGACGATCACAGCGTCTGCATCTGAGTTTACAGTTACTCGAAGAACAGCGGGAAATGAAGAAGAAGCAAGCTGTAGAAGAGGAGGAGTATTTGAAGAAGAAATATGATCTCTTCCAGATCCAGATCCAGATCCAGATAGAAGAAAATGATAATGTGAGTACCAGAAGAAGCGAAGGAAGTGCTAAATCTAGACGTGAAAGAGTAGAAGGTTGGATTAATAAAGGAAACACGACAGCGGAAGGCGCCAGATCGGTTAGAACTCAGTCGAATAATCTAGCCTCGACTCAGTTAGGTGCTAGTGGAGAGGAAGCAAACATAGCTTTGGAGACACAGTCAGTCCCGAAGAGTCTAGCACCGCTTCCACAAAGTTCATCCACCCCAAAGACGTCGGCTCCTACACTAGGAACAGCATCAGCTATTGTCACCGAATCACCTCGACAAAGTTTCGTCACCAGCGAAATTGGAAAATCAGCGCCAGTTGACCAAATGTTCCGGGATGTGAATACCCCCGCCATAGTTGTAAAGGCTGCCCTACCATCTACCGCGACGATTACGTTTTCATCAGACCAGTTGATTCAGTCATCACGCCAAAATATATCCTCCGAAACCGCTTCAAAATGCCACCGTATATGATGAAAGTTCTTCGCGTCCAGCACCTTTGATGTCGACGTATTATGTCCCAACGAGAAACATTTGCGAAATGACCAATTCGAACATTCGTTCCACGCGTGATATGAGAAACGCATTCAGTCAATATAATTCATCGACATCGCAGTCGCGAACATTCTGCCCAAACCAGCCTCCGTATGTGCAGTCAATAGCGAACGAAGTAAGACCTGGCTGGCCGGTTCATACGATTCAACAAGGGCCAACCAAATCGCAACTGGCAGCGCGGCAAGTATTGTCTCGGGAGTTACCGATCTTCTCTGGTGATCCAGAAGATTGGCCCATGTTTTACAGCTCCTTCAAAAATACAACCGAAGTGTGTGGCTACAGCGATGCAGAGAATCTTGCCCGACTTCAACGGTGCTTACGAGGGCATGCTCTGGAAACTGTGAAGAGTCGACTTCTTCTACCAGCTTCTGTTCCAAATGTAATGGAAACCCTGCACAAATTGTACGGCCGTCCGGAAATTTTAATCAACTCGTTGTTGAAGAAGCTTAGAAGCGTTGCTCCGCCGAAGGCGGAAAGTCTCGGTACAATAATCACCTATGGACTGGCAGTCCAGAATTTAGTGGATCACATAATAATTGCTGGGCAGCATGCACATCTTTGGAATCCTATGTTACTCCAAGAGATGGTGGAGAAACTACCCGCTTCCATTAAAATCCAGTGGGGTTGTTTCAAGCAGACACGAGAGAATGTCAACCTGGCGACGTTCAATGAATTTATGGCAGGCCTAGTGAATCTAGCGTCTGATCTAACGCTGAACGTAGAATATACTCCGAATTCAACGAAATCATCGAAAACAGAGAAAGCGAAACAGAAAGAAAGTTTGTTTGTCCATTCTCAAGAATCATCCGACGTGAACGAAAAATCCGAGTCGACAATAAAAGTATGCTCGTATTGCGACAGTCCCAGTCACCGTATTCTCGATTGCCTCGATTTTCAAAAGTTAGATATCGATGGGCGATGGAAAGCAGTCCGTCTGAGGAATCTCTGTCGCACTTGTTTAATACCACACCGAAAATGGCCCTGTCGGTCGAAGAAGGAGTGTGGACAAGATGGATGTCGTATCCACCACCATCCATTGTTGCACAGTGTTTCGAAAGTATCAAGTGATCCCGTAGCATCGACCAGCTATGATCGAACGGTTTATCAGAATCACCATTCGAACCATTCATTTTCTTTCTTTCGATATGTTCCGGTGACCATAATTGGAAACGGGAAGCAAACTGACATTTTCGCATTTCTGGACGAAGGTTCCAGTTCGACACTTCTAGAAGCAGAAGTAGCCGACCGCTTGGGAATTAAGGGTCCGATGAATCCATTGATATTAGCATGGACAAGTAAAATAACACGTGAGGAGAAAAGTTCGCGTGGTATTAGCATCACTATTTCTGGAAAGGGAATGACGAAAAAGTACGCAATCGAGAACGTTCAAACAGTGCATAAGTTGGAACTTCCAAAGCAGTCGATGTGCTATCAGGATTTAGCAGAACAGTTTCCACATCTTAGAGGTCTGCCAGTTAAAAGTTATACTAACGTGGCTCCACAGATGATTATTGGATTAGAACATGTAAGACTATTAACTTCGTTGAAGCTGCGCGAGGGAAACAGTTGCGGTCCAATAGCTGTTAAAACAAGGCTGGGTTGGTGTGCGTTCGGGAGACAAGCTGGAGCAGGAAAAATGGTAGAAAGGGTGAACCTTCATTATAGTATCAGCAATCAACGTCTTCACAATCTCATGAAACATTTTTTTCTGGTAGAGGAGAGCACGGTGACTAGTAAGCCAGAGGCAGAGGCTGACAAACAAGCAATTGACATTCTCAATCGAACCGTTAAACGAAAGGGAAATTATTTCGAGTCTGGATTACTCTGGAAATACGAGAACCCAGTGTTTCCCAACAGTTTACCGTTGGCGCAGAAAAGGTTGGCGAGTTTCGAAAAGCGATTGACACGTAATCCTGTATTGAGAGATATGGTGAAACAGCAGCTCGAGCAATATCAACAGAAAGGCTATGCACACAAAGCATCGAAAGGCGAATTGGAGAATACGGATGAACGAAGAGTATGGTATCTACCATTGGGAGTAGTCACGAACCCGAATAAACCTAACAAGATACGTCTAGTATGGGATGCTGCAGCGAGAGTGAATGGAGTATCGTTCAATGATATGCTCCTGAAAGGGCCGGACCTACTAAATTCTTTACCGGTAGACCCGCTTCAGACAAAGAAACATCGCAGTGAGTGGGGACATACGTGAGATGTTCCACCAGATATGAATACGGGAGGAAGACAAACAGTCTCAGAGATTCCTCTGGAGGGATAATCCTGCAGATCCGGCGCAGATATTCATTATGGACGTTGCGACTTTCGGAGCGACGTGTTCTCCTTGTATAGAACAATTTGTCAAAAACGAAAACGCGAAGGCATATATAGAATCGTATCCAAGAGCAGTACAAGGAATAATCGAGAATCATTATGTCGATGATTTTCTCGATAGCACCGACACAATACAGGAAGCAATTCAGCTGGTTCAAGAAGTGAAGAACATTCACGCAGCAGCAGGGTTCGAAATTGGCAAATTCCTTTCCAATTCGCCAGAAGTACTGAACGCATTGAGTGAATCGCAACGAGGTTCGAGCAAATGTAGGAACCTGGATAAGCAGGTGGATACAGAGCGGGTTCTTGGACTGACGTGGGTGCCATCTTCAGACGTATTTACATTCGAAACAGCAACGAAATCGCATATCAGAAATTTAATTGAGAACCGAAGTATTCCTACGAAGAGCCAGGTGTTGCGAACTGTTATGACGCTTTTTGATCCTCTTGGGTTCATTGCACATTTCGTCGTCCACGGGAAGGTGCTCATGCAGGATATATGGAGATCGGGGACCGATTGGGATGCACCAATAAACGATCGACTGCAAGACCGATGGCTTCGCTGGAATGAACTCATCGAGCATCTTGAGAATGTTAAAGTGCCTCGATGCTTCTTCCAGAAGACAAACTTTCGCCCTACGGATAATATACAGCTTCATATCTTCGTTGACGCGAGTGAAATCGCGTACGCATGTGTCGGATATCTCCGATTTGACGATGGGGTCAGGCGGCAGTGTACATTGGTTGCTGCGAAAACAAAAGTCGCACCATTGAAAGCTTTATCGATTCCGCGTTTGGAACTCCAAGCGGCCATGATTGGGGCAAGGTTAGCAATTAGTCAATCTCTGACTGTAACCGTCAATCAGCGGTTTCTTTGGTCGGACTCATCAACAGTGCTCGCATGGTTGCGCTCGGATAGTCGCAAGTATCATCCGTTTGTCGCGTTCCGAATCGGCGAGATACTTTCTATAACCTGCATTGATGAGTGGCGACACGTACCATCAAAAATAAATGTGGCAGATGATGCGACGAAATGGGGAGACGGTCCTAGTTTTAAAACCGAGGATCGTTGGTTTTCCGGGCCAGATTTCTTGTTCGAGCCAGAATACCGTTGGCCGTCCAATGCGAAAGAAAGTTCCACTACACATGAAGAGTTACGGGCAGTATATGTACATCACAACAAATTCTCTTCGCCGCTAATAGATGTATCCCGTTTTTCAAATTGGAACCGTATGCTGCGAGCGACAGCATACGTGCATCGTGCCGTAAATATTATGCTGAAGCGTGTCTCAAAGGCTGAAAACTTTACTTTACTGAGCGGAGATTTGCAACGAGCCGAAGTGACACTATGGCGACAAGTACAGACGCAAGTGTATAGCGACGAAGTAGTAGAACTAAATGTTGGAGCCAACCATACAGTGAATAAGTCCAGTCCGTTATACAAGCTGTCGCCGTTTCTGGATGAACTGGGTATTATCAGGATGGGTAGCCGAATCGGGGCGGCTCCTCAAGCCCCGTATGCAGCTAAGTACCCTATCATATTACCTAAGGATCATCTAATCACGTTCCTCCTTACGGACAGTTTTCACCGACGATTTCTTCACGCGAACGGTGAAACCGTGTTCAACGAAATGAGACAACTATTTTACATTTCAAATCTTCGCTCGCTTATCCGGCGGGTTACTAAAGAATGTCAACTCTGCAAGGTAAAGAAAGCGCAACCTATGCCCCCGATGATGGCACCGCTCCCGAAAATTCGTCTGACTCCATTTATTAGACCTTTTACCTACGTGGGAGTGGACTACTTTGGACCATTAGAGGTTAAAGTAGGCCGTAGCATAGGGAAAAGATGGGCAGTGCTATTTACCTGTCTCACCATTCGTGCTGTGCATATGGAGGTCGCACACACTCTTTCCTCGAGGTCTTGCATCATGGCATTTCGCAGATTTATAGCGAGGAGGGGTGCTCCAGCGGAAGTATACACGGACAACGGCACCAATTTTGTTGGAGCCAGCCGTCAGCTGAATGAGGAAATACAGCAGCAAAAAACAATCGCTCACGATTGTGCTACAACGTTCACAAATGCTCACACGGCCTGGTTCTTCAATCCACCCGCAGCTCCCCATATGGGAGGTGCCTGGGAACGCATGGTCAGATCCATTAATGTATTGTATGTATGTTTGCATGTATTTGCAATGCCGATTTCCCCAGACACCTTGGTTTAGAAGTCTTCATAGGTAATCAGATTTCAGTCGGAACAAAAATACTCCCGACCTGCATGAATTTGCAATCCCAATTTCCCTAGACACCTTGGTTCTGAAGCCTGTGTTGGGGAAACATATTTTAGTCGGAACAAATCGCCCTCGACTTGCATGTATTAGCAATGCCAATTTTCCCTCGCTCCATGGATTTGAAGTCTGTGGTAGCGAAACACATTTCAGTCGGAACGAAAATGCCCCCGAATTGCATTTATTTGCAATGCCAACTTCCCCACGCTCCTTGAATTTGAAGTCTGTGTTAGAGAAACGCATTTCGGTGGGAACAAAAGCTGCCCCTACTTTCATGTATTTGCAATGTCGGTTTCGCCAATGCTGGTTGGTTTTGAAGTCTGTGTTAGGGAACATATTTTGGAGAGAACAAAAATCCCCCTACTTTCATGTATTTTCAATTCCGATTTCCCCAACGCTGCTTGGTTTTGAAGTCTGTGTTGGGGAAACCGTAAATCGGGCCAATCAAAACGAGGCACTTAGGGCGTTTAGATAACGCTTAACATTTTGCAGTTATTAAATTATTTATCTAATGAAAAATGACATTTTATTAATTGCGATAGATGCGTAGAAATATTCCCTATCAATTGATGCAAACATCTTTCCGATCCAGTAGAAAATGTTCGAGTTATAAGCATTCGAAATTTTGCATTTTTTCCTGCATGTTCAGTTTATGTTTTTTGACGTAGGACTACGTCTAACCGGAAAATATAGGGGGTGAAATGGAAATCTAGGCACTGAACAAGTAGGAAAAAATGCAAGATTTGAAACGCTTATAACTTGAGCATTTCTCAATAGATCGCAAAGGTTTTTGCATCAATTGATAGGAAATATATCTACGTATCTATCATAACGAATAACATTTCATTTTTCTTGAGATAAATAATTCAATAACTGTGAAATATCAAGCATTGTCAAAATGCACTATGTGCCCATTTTTGATTGGTCCATTTTGTGCTACTCAAATCGTACCGACCAAAACGGGCAACTAGAGCAGCAGCGAAATAGAATGAAGCACGATTGGAAAGGAAAAAGGAAAAAAAGAAAGAAACATTGGTCGCAGTCTCACACATGCGTAATTCTCGAGCCAGCCAGTCAGCTTAAAAATCCCCGCTCCGCTGCCGTAACGATCATTCTCATTCGAACCGTACACCACATCGGTTCGCATCACAACACATCAACAAACCAACCCAAGCAGCCATGTCTGGTCATGGTAAAGGAGGAAAAGTGAAGGGAAAGGCAAAATCCCGCTCGAACCGTGTTGATCTGGAGTTCCCCGCAAGGGTAGCTAGGCCGAGCGCGTTAGTATCAGTGCATCAGTCCACCTAGCCGGCGTTATATAGTTTCGGCCGCCGAAGTGGAAGAGCTGCTCGCGACGATAAGAAAACTCGCATTCAGAACAGACCACATTCGGTTCGGTGGACATCAAGACAACAACAGGCAGTTGCAGCGAGTGGCAAACGCAATCGCAAAACGACAGCAGGTAGCGGAAGAAAAAAGTTTGTTCTTTATACAATCTGCTTTGGTGGCAAAACCAGAACAAGGCGGCATCGAGGGCGTTCGAAATGGTTTTTCTTAAAACAACGAGTACTAAGTTTTCTAAATTGGAACCATTCCATAAAACAAGGCGCTTTTCAGGGCCATTAAACCTTCCAAAAAAGAGTTTAGGAAATACAGTTCAATGCTTTCTAAAACATTATCCAAAATAATAATAAAACACAAATTGATTTTTTCATAATTTGTTTGCCAGGATCTGATGAGTATGTAAATTTGGCAGTTGTTCTGAGCTTATTGATTTTCACCAATTCTTAAATTGTTTCTAGATTGAAAGTACAGTAATTTACACTTATCTCGACATTTAGCTAATTGGACGGACCTGTAATGCGACATATTTAGTTGGACATTTTTGTAAACATAGAGTTCGGGGTCCATATTATGACCCCACGTTGAAAGTCGACACTGTATCACTGTCATCGCAAATGATCAATTACAGGTTAAAATTACCTCCAATCCGATACTGAGTGGTGGTAATGCGACGTGCCATTGAATGTAATTTACTGTACAATATGTCACAAGCTGGATGGGAAGAAATTTTCCAACTGTGAAAGCTGTGGCGAGTGGCAAATGTAATCGCTAAACAGAAAGGTTTAGCCGAACAAGATGGGGATATCGAGTAATAACAAAACAATAAACTCTTTAGATTGAAGATAATTTTGTGATCCTGAAAAGGACCCTTTTTAGCCTGCATGTGAATCCAACGAGCGAACAAATCGTAATGAATGTATTTTTCTTCTTCTTTCTTTGTTTTTAAGAGGCTTTAAACTTTGCAGTTCATTCGCCTCTATGTATTTTTTTGCCATCGCTCCCTTTTAACGCTCATTCGTTCGTCTCGTTGGACTCGCCCCTCTGGCTGAGTCTGCCGATTTGTCTCTATCCTGTGAGTGTGTACCGCTAGAGTATAAAACACGTGGACCCCAAAAAAATATCTTATTTTCTTTCAAACCGTATACCCGTGTGGTTGTACGGCATCGGCATCGTGGACGTAACAAAGGAGGACAAGTTAAGTAAAGGCAAAGTCTCACTCGAACCGTGCAGGTCTCCAGTTCCCTGTTGGTCGCATTCACTGATTGCTCCGCAAGGGTAACTAGGCCGAACGGATTGGTGCCGGAGCACCAGTATACCTAACAGCGATTATAGAGTTTCGGCTGTCGGAGTGCTCGAGTTGGCTTGCAAAGCTGCTCACGACAATCAGAAAACCCGCATCAAGAACAGAGCAGCTTCGGTTCGGCGCTCATCAAGGCAACAATTAGTTTCAGTGAGTGGCAAAGTGTTTCTCCGGCACGTCGCATTAAATGTAATTTACTAAACAACATGTCACAAGCTGGATGGGAAGAAATTTTCCAACTGTGAAACCTGTGGCGAGTGGCAAACGCAATAGATAAACAGGAAGGTTTAACCGAACAAGATGGGAATATCGAGTGATAACAAAAACACAACACCAAAGGTTCTTTAAAGAACCATCAACATATTCATAAAGAGTAAAAAGTAAACTAATCCATTTTTCAGGTAGATAGGTAGGTATTCACGTAGGAGAAGAAAATAAAACAATATATTTAAAATATATATTTAACAAAAGCTGTCCCCTTTGTATAGTCCTACGTCACTTCGGTTATGTCCCCGACATTACCCACCCGTCTTTTTTCATTTTACCCCCCATATATTCCGATTAGACGTATTCTCACGTCAAAATTATGAAGCAAATTATTTACAAAAACATCTCTTTATGTTTTAGAAATCATGAACATTATTTATAATATAATTTACCTGAAAATGTGAAAATAAAATAATTGAGTTTTTTGATATTGAGAAATAACCAATTCTACTATAATCTGATTATCGGATGAGCAACTCAAATTTCAAATCTAGAAAGTGTTGATGTATCAGTTTTCCATCGATAATGTCAAAAAATGTGTCCGATTCCTTTTGTACAACGCACAGTTGGTTGCTACCCTCTGAGAGATACATATTAATTCCTGTCTGATGGTGTTACCACTGGCAAGGGATGGTGCTAATGCTGTTATCAGAAGAAACTTCTTAATCCCGGCTGCACGTGCTGTTCGGGCAAAAGTTTAAACCAGTGTGCAAGTTGATACGAAAAGTTTTCATCGGCTCTTGAGAGTTCTCTGTCAGTTTTTAACTGGATTAAGTGGAGATATGAGCTGCTCGAATATTATTAATTTAAGGGAGGGAAGGTAAAGTTCAATTGAATCCACTTTGGTAGCGTGACTATTACAGATGATGGTAATGAATACGATTACACATATGAAAATTCCATCGTGCGAGAAACTAAGCCGCAGCATTGTGTGAAAACTAATTTGATGGAGAAGTCCTACCGAAGTGTGCTAAGCCGATCCCGACACGAGGCGTTTTCCTCGTGTTTCCAACCAAGGTACAAGCAAAATGTTTATCGATCCTGTCGAACTTGGGTACGGTGCTAACGCAAGATAACTTGGGTGGAGAGAAAGGCTCACATGATTCTGTTTCAAATTATCCTTATCCTGTGGGATAGATTTGCTCCACACACTCCTCTTCCGGAGTCGATAAACATCCTAGCAACACATGCGTAATTGAATGATTATAGTGTCTCAAAATATACATACAGGAATGTATCAGACGCAAGTGGAAATTTCGTGATTGGAAATAACACCATTCAAGTGCCTGATGTATTTATGTATCAAAATAGAATAGGAATTTAGAAATAAATCATTCAATTGTTATTTTGGGAATGCTAGTTTCTGGGCTGCTCTGTAAATACATTTTTTACCGGGCTTTAGATGATATTTTTAGTATCTCTTGGGCTAGTACATTATTACAGTGAATGCGAACCATTACGCCTTGTTGTCTGTATCTCACTTCCATTCTCATTAAATTTGATTGAATTTATTCCATTCAATCCAAAGCGCATCAGATAAATATAACAAAACGGAAGCTTTATTGATTGCAACCATCCGAAGAAAGCACATTGACCCGAATCCCAAGATTCCCAATAGAATTGGAACGCGGCACTTCAAAGTTACAAAGTTGCCCGAAACGGTTCTCAACTGGTTTGAACCAGAATATGTATGAAAGGACCATCTGGGATACATTTACACAAAACGAAACCACACTTCTCGGGGCACTGGAGTGTTATAATTAAAGCACTACTACAGTCGAATATAGTAAGGATAACTACATCGGGACACAGATCCCCTTTCATCGTCGACACAAGCTTTATTGACACACTGCCAGCATATGTCAGAATTTCTTTGATTTCCGCTTCGATAGGAGGCGTATTATTTCACGTCGGATACGGTGGAATTCACTGCCACCGCTTCGAATCCGATCTACGATAGATAGCAGCTTCTCATTAGTGAAGATCAAACGCGATTGAAGCATCTGCTCAGCGCGATGTTTGCGCGCGCTTTTGCTCTCTGGGTGAGTGTGTTTGTGCGCTTCCAAAGATATGAGGGGACATATTTATGATAATCGAAGTTGGCTTCCAGACCACAAACTGAAGACATCTAAATAGAAAACCAGTATTTCTCGTGTCATCTCTATTTATAAGTGCAGGTAGGACTCGATTATATATGATTCGATTATATACAGTTCGAAGAAAGTATTTTGACGTAGGATTACGTCTTCCGGGAACATATTGGGGTACAAATTGGAAATCGAAAATCAAGCACATCGTAAAAATTGTCCAATTTCAAACGCTTATTGCTCAGTCATTTCATGATGGATTGATGAAATTTTTGCGTCAATCGATTTTGGCACTCCATAACAATTTTTTATGGTGAAGAAAATAAAAAATGTCATTAAACTTACTATCGACCAATCGAAAAATCTCAACTCCTATCCTAACGGAAATACCCACTTCTGATTGGTCGAAATTGACAACACATGCGGCGGTTCCCTAACAGAGACATCAAAACCAAGCTGCCTGGGAGAAATCGGCATTGTAAATACATGAAAGTGGGGGAGTTTTTGTTCCTATCGAGATGTGTTCCCTAACAGAGACATCAAAACCAAGGTGCCCAGGGGTAATCGGCATTGCAAATATATGCAAGTCGGGGGTATTTTTATATTGCAGGTAAGGTGAGAGATACGATTATTTGTAGCAAATAAAATTTAAATCTGAAACTTTAATGTTGGTTGCTTCGTGAAATTTAATATCAATGAGCGATCGTCTATTGTGAAAAGCAGTTGTAAATGACTCGATAAATGAAACGATTTATTTCAATTTTTATAAATAAAAACCAAGGTGTGTTACCGCTCGAGAACGGGTCGTTTGGTTTAAGCTGTCTGTTTTGTTGTGTTCATTTTCACCCAAGGAAAGTTTATACGGCGAAAAAAATTGGAAAAGTGAAGAAATATTAGAAATGTTCTACATATAGTATTAGGTGCTGTTAATCCAATTAAAATTCGCGTTGGGTTGAAAAAAGACTCTGAAAGTAAAAGTTATAAAAGAAAACTACCTTTTCCATTTCTAGTATGTTTTCTCTATATTAAAGTACAGTAAAACCTCGATTATCCGCGAGCGGATGATCCGTGGTGCGGATTACCCGGGAATGCGAGTTCCTTAGTAATTCCATACACCTTCCCGAAATTTGTCAGTGAGTGGTAGAGTCTTGCTCTTTTGTTTGGTCATGGCTTTCACATTATCTGATCATTAATGTAAACGACCTTACAGATGGATAGTTCAACGATTTCTGTATTTCTAAAACATAGTTTTCATGCTCAAATATCTTTTTTCGTGTTAGTACCTCATTTTTAGCCCTTTATTGCGTTATCCGCGATTTTGGTTATACGCGGTGATCTAGCCCGACTATTTCGCGGATAATCGGGGTTCTACTGTAACATGTTTTTACTGATGAGAAAAATGATAGTTGTGTTCGGTATTGGTAATTATCTTATATTACATTGGTGAGTTTTTTTTTTCTTTGTTTCATCCATACATAACATAGGAGGCATCTCGTCTAGCATCACAGAGCGGGTTTCATCATATCTCGTTCCACCACGTTCCACGGTATCTTTTAGCTGATACGCACCATCCAATAACTGTTTACCATTCTTCTGTCATCATCCCTCGATAAACACTGGTGGAGTGAACAAACAATACACAACAACCAAACAAAACGGCTCTTTTCAGGGCCACCAAATCATTATCAAAGAGTTTAACGATGTAATTCTTCAAACATATCCAAAATCAACAGATAGCTAACGGAATCCTACGTCTACTATGCGGTCGTCTCTCGGACACAACCTTTTTTTTCAAATTTGGCTTATTCCAAGAGAAAATGAAATGGGTCAACGTTGGAATGGAAGTTAATTGGCTATTACGAGAACAGTGAAGTAAAAATCGTGATTTTGGTAGATTTTAGTTGAAGATTCACCAGGAATTGTTTAAAATGATATTGCAGCGAAATTAAAAAAGATAAAAGTTGGGTGTCAAAGAACAAATTGTAGAACGGTTAGAGAATTTGGTTGATAGAAATATTCATGTTTATTATGTACTAGTTAACCCGGCAAACTTCGTCCCGGCCAACATTTGTTTTTTTGTTATCAATACCTTCAAACATTTACGTTTTCTTACTATGAGCAAGTTCATGGGTAAAATCGCAGAACTGTCCATTGATTGATCTTCTAATCGAATTTACCTTTTACCTTTTACTATAACCTAGTACTTCTAACAAAACACATCATTATAATATCAGATTATTTTCAGACCCAATTCTCGTTCAAGATTTTTCAACCACTTGCAAATAACATGTTTCATGAAAACATGATAGAATAAAGACAGACCCCTCCCCTCTTCTCCCCTTAGAGAGGGGGGAGGAGTGTATATTCACCATAGAAACGTTTCGTGCCCTTTAAGATCTTCACATGCCAAATTTGGCTCCATTTGCTTGATTAGTTTTCGAGTTATGCAAATTTGTTTTTCATTTGTATGACAGCCCACCCTAAGAGAGGGGGGGAGGAGTGTCGAACCACCTTAGAAATGTTTCTTCCCCATAAAACCTATACATGCCAAATTTACTTCCGTTTGCTTGATTAATTCTTGAATTATGCGGAAATGTATGCTTCATTTGTATGGCAGTCCCCTCCCCCCTCAGAGAGACGGGAGGAGTGTCGATTCACCATAGGGTACACAAAACACCCTAAAAAAATGTTTGGCATTTTCTTGATTAGTTTTAGAGTTATGCAGAAATTTGTCTTTCATTTGTAAGGCAGCTTCCCCTTAGAGAGAAGGGTGGAGTGTCTAACCACCGTGAAAACATTTATTGCGATCTAAAACCTCCATATACCTGATTTGGTTTCGTTTGCTTGATTAATTCTCGAGTAATATAGAAATTTGTGTTTCATTTGCTTGACAGCCCCCCTTAGAGAGGACGAAGGATTTCAAACTATCAAGAAAACCTTCCCCGGCCCCAAAAACCCCTACATACCAATTTTCATGTCGATCGGTTCAGTAGTTCCCGAGTCCATAAGAATCAGACAGACAGACAGACAGACAGAAATCAATTTATATATATATATATATATATATATATATATATATATATATATATATATATATATATATATATATATATATATAAATTAAAAAAACAGGAAGTGGGTTATATCTATGGTATAACCGCAAGGGTGACGTAGGACTATCGTTGATTTAGAGATCATTTGTATGAAGTTGAATCTGAATTCATTCTGAATGAATGAATATTTTGAGAACTTCGAAAACGAGAGCGTTACGTTGGAGGCACAAGGTTTTATGCATCCAATATTGGATACGGAAATATCCTACTGATTGGGAAGAATAATCTTCAGAAGCTATCCTGTTGATTGCGATTGATTGAAAAATCACAAAACCTAATGTATTTGGTCACAGTGTTACATGGATAGAAAACATTAAAATAAACTCTTTCACGTGAATATATTTTGAAAATTCCCAGAGGAACTGGCAGATTATTTTCCAGCAATGATTAGATCTTTCCGGAACTTTCTCGATGCTGAATGGCATCCTAACGGAAAGAGTTCTGCGCGTGTATGTGTCGATCCTTCGCCATCCACCTCCTCCAGCACGTTAGGCAACGATGTTGTCTTGTCGATGTCCTCACGAAAAATGAATGTGTCTCACCACCAGGATATCGCTTAAGTATGCTTTTTGTGTGTGATTGAATCGAGAGAAGGTGTGGTTTACGATGGCAATTTGGAAGGCAAACTAGAGGGGAATGAACTCTCTGAGCTCGGAACTTTCGGCGACTGAGCAATAATCGATTGCGGGCGCATACAATATTGGATACGGAAATATCCTACTGATGGGGAAGAATAATCTTCTGAAGCTATCCTGTTAATTGCGATTGATTGAAAAACCACAAAACCAAATGTATTTGGTCACAGTGTTACATGGATAGAAAACATTCAATTAAACTCTTTCACATGAATATATTTTGAAAATTCCCAAAGGAACTGGCAGATTATTTTCAGTAACGATTAGATATTTCCACATTTTCCTCGATACTGGAAGCCCACCAGTGGTTAATGCCAACTCGATAACCACCTGTTAATAGCACTTGATTGAAACATATTTGGTCACAGTGTAACATGGATAGAAAACATTCAATTAAACTCTTTCACATGAATATATTTTGAAAATTCCCAGAGGAACTGGCAGATTATTTTCAGTAACGATTAGATATTTCCACATTTTCCTCGATACTGGAAGCCCACCAGTGGTTAATGCCAACTCGATAACCACCTGTTAATAGCCGCGCGTGTATGTGTGTGTAGCGATGTCTTCCCAGGGAACCGTTTGTGGCATCACTCTCCTCCTGATAGATTCCCTTCTGGCCTAGGGTGCACAAACAGGCTCTTGGTGACACCGTTCATCCGCGCTTTCATGATAAATAAAGAGCTTCACCGCAACAGCGACAACATGTTCCAATCGCTGTTCAATTAGAACTGAGTGGATTCCCGAGCGCCGCTCGCTTATATACCGATTGGTGATTTCAATAGCATGTTTTGAAAGCAATTTTAAGACTATTGAAACAAGTTTTTGGATCAAAAAGTAACAAGTATATAACGCGTAGACATTTTATCTTTCGAATGAAGTGTTTATCATACCATTTCGTTCAGTTGTTTAGGAGCTATTAACGCTCAAAATCTCGGTCTCCGGCGTAACGCTTTCGTTTTCGAAACTTTGATTTTACACCCCGGTATAGAAATGAAAGACGTAGTCCTACGTCAAAACGAATTAAATGATTTGAACGAAAGGTTATATGATGTTTCTTGGTGTATTTCATGAACGTAACTGACATGTTTGATCTCTTAAAAGTTAAACGTCAACTGAAAAACGTAATAAAAGTTTGTCGTAAAGTAGAAAAAATGAAATATAAAAAATCAATATTTATTGCTGTCTCCTTGTTAGAAAATACGTGCATGTGATTTTCAACATGACTTAGTTTATAACAGCTTGGTCTCGTTCATAAATTGGAAAACCTTCAAATTAATCGGCCTGTTTGGAATCGCGTTATTTCATCGTTGTTATTCAAACGAGGAGTATTCAAATCGGTAATCTAATTTTGACAGCCATATTGCTTCCTTTATTCATGGATGTTTTTATTACTCTTCACCGATTTGTAGAATTCTATATTCATATATGCATATGAGTGATCGGATTTTACAATTCGTTCGAAATCGACTTTTACACTCTTAAATTCGTTCGCCTTGTCGCGAAACAATGGTCAAAATAAGTCATCCGTATTTGTGGTTCAATTTACTCTCTATCTGATCGGCATAATTCCGGAAATAATTCTAAATTGTTGAAATTTTAATGAAAATTATTATTCGATTTTGTTTGGATGCTAAATTTGTTTTGAATGTGTTTGAATGCTAAATTTTGCGTGTTTATTCCACCCGAAAAACCATTACTATTTTTGCTTCATAGAACTCCATGTTCCATTTCTATGAAGCAAAAATAGTAATGGTTTTTCGGATGGAATGCCCAATGTCCAATGTTGTTTACGTCAAATTGCGTGGCAAGGTTGTCACAACTCGATTGGACTTGAGCTTGAACAGAATGCAAAATTGCGCTTTTTCCATTCAACAGAATACAACCAACAATATGTGGGGACGAATATGATCGAACTTCATTTTGTGTTTGAAATGCGCAATGTCATGACAATGCATTGCGTTTTGGCCTGGCTATAACTAAAGGGTGTGTCACATCAAATTGCATCACGGAAAAAACGCTGTAGAAATTCGCCCAGTAGACGGATCCTTTTGAAAATTTTAGACAGTAAAATAAAAACTATTAAACAACTTTTGGCATTTTCGTTTTATTCATACTTCGAGCCCAAGCCCGTATGCTCGCACCTTCCTCTTTACCCCGTCCATAAGGTTCAATACAACGTCAGGTTGTAGTTTTGACGTAGGACTACGTCTAACCGGAAGATATAGGGGGTGAAATGGAAATCTAGGCACTGAACAAGTAGGAAAAAAATGCAAGATTTGGAACGTTTATAACTCAAGCATTTCTCAATAGATCGCAAAGGTTTTTGCATCAATTGATAGGAAATATATCTACGAATCTATCATAACGAGTAACATTTCATTTTTCTTGAGATAAATAATTGAATAATTGTGAAATATCAAGCATTGTCAAAATGCACTATGTGCCCATTTTTGATTGGTCCATTTTGTGCTCCTCAAATCGTACCGACCAAAACGGGCAACCAGAGCAGCAGCGAAATAGAATGAAGCACGATTGGGAAGGAAAAAGAAAAAAATGAACGAAACATTGGTCGCAGTCTCACACATGCGTAATTCTCGAGCCAGCCAGTCAGCTTAAAAGTCCCCGCTCCGCTGCCGTAACGATCATTCTCATTCAAACCGTACACCACATCGGTTCGCATCACAACACATCAACAAACCAACCCAAGCAGCTATGTCTGGACATGGTAAAGGAGGAAAAGTGAAGGGAAAGGCAAAATCCCGCTCGAACCGTGTTGATCTGGAGTTCCCCGCAAGGGTAGCTAGGCCGAGCGCGTTAGTATCAGTGCATCAGTCCACCTAGCCGGCGTTATATAGTTTCGGCCGCCGAAGTGGAAGAGCTGCTCGCGACGATAAGAAAACTCACATTCAGAACAGAACACATTCGGTTCGGTGGACATCAAGACAACAGGCAGTTGCAGCGAGGGGCGAGTGGCAAACGCAATCGCAAAACGGCATCAGGTAGCAGAAGAAAAAAGTTTGTTCTTTATACAAACTGCTTTGGTGGCAAATCCAGAACCAGGCGGCATCGAGGGCGTTCGAAATGGGTTTTTTTCAAAACCACGAGTACTAAGTTTTCTAAATTGGAACCATTCCATAAAACAAGGCGCTTTTCAGGGCCATTAAACCTTCCAAAAAAGAGTTTAGGAAATACAGTTCAATGCTTTCTAAAACAATATCCAAAATAATAATAAAACACAAATTGATTATTTCATAATTTGTTTGCCAGGATATGATGAGTATGTTAATTTGGCAGTTGTTCTGAGCTTATTGATTTTCACCAATTCTTAAATTGCTTCTAGATTGAAAGTACAGTAATTTCGACATTTAGCTAATTGGACGGACCTGCAATGCGACATATTTAGTTGGACATTTTTGTAAACATAGAGTTCGGGGTCCAAATTATGACCCCACATTGAAAGTCGACACTGTACCACTGTCATCGAAAATGTTCAATTACATGTTAAAAAATTACCTCCAATCTGATACTGAGTGGTGGTAATGCGACGTGCCATTGAATGTATTTTGCTGTAAAATATGTCACAAGCTGGATGGGAAGAAATTTTCCAACTATGAAAGCTGTGGCGAGTGGCAAATGCAATCGCTAAACAGAAAGGTTTAGCCGAACAAGATGGGGATATCGAGTGATAACAAAACAATAAACTCTTTAGATTGAAGATAATTTTGTGATCCCGAAAAGGCCCCTTTTTAGCCTGCATGTGAATCCAACGAGCGAACAAATCGTAATGAATGTATTTTTTGCCATCGCTCCCTTTTAACGCTCATTCGTTCGTCTCGTTGGACTCGCCCCTCTGGCTGAGTCTGCCGATTTGTCTCTATCCTGTGAGTGTGTACCGCTAGAGTATAAAACACGCGGACCCCAAAAAAATATCTTATTTTCTTTCAAACCGTAAACCCGTGTGGTTGTACGGCATCGGCATCGTGGACGTAACAAAGGAGGACAAGTTAAGGGCAAGGCAAAGTCTCACTCGAACCGTGCAAGTCTCCAGTTCCCTGTTGCTCGCATTCACTGATTGCTCCGCAAGGGTAACTAGGCCGAACGGATTGGTGCCGGAGCATCAGTATACCTAACAGCGATTATAGAGTTTCAGCCGTAGGAGTGCTCGAGTTGGCTTGCAAAGCTGCTCACGACAATCAGAAAACCCGCATCAAGAACAGAGCAGCTTCGGTTCGGCGCTCATCAAGGCAACAATTAGTTTCAGTGAGTGGCAAAGTGTTTCTCCGGCACGTCGCATTAAATGTAATTTACTGAACAACATGTCACAAGCTGGATGGGAAGAAATTTTCCAACTGTGAAAGCTGTGGCGAGAGTCAGAACCACCAACATGTTCATAAAGAGTAAACAGTAAACTAATCCATTTTTCAGGTAGATAGGTAGGTATTCACGTAGGAGAAGAAAATAAAACAATATATTTAAAATATATATTTAACAAAAGCTGTCCCCTTTGTATAGTCCTACGTCACTCCGGTTATGTCCCCGACATTACCCACCCGTCTTTTTTTGAACAGAAATCCATTTTCTCTTGAAGTCCGCCTCCGATTTGACAACTTTTGGGTTCTTCCGGAGGGCCTGCTTCATAATCGCCCAATATTTCTCTATTGGGCGAAGCTCCGGCGCGTTGGGCGGGTTCATTTCCTTTGGCATGAAGGTGACCCCGTTGGCTTCGTACCACTCCAACACGTCCTTTGAATAGTGGCACGAAGCGAGATCCGGCCAGAAGATGGTCGGGCCCTCGTGCTGCTTCAATAGTGGTAGTAAGCGTTTCTGTAGGCACTCCTTAAGGTAAACCTGCCCGTTTACCGTGCCGGTCATCACGAAGGGGGCGCTCCGCTTTCCGCAAGAGCAGATCGCTTGCCACACCATGTACTTTTTGGCAAACTTGGATAGTTTCTGCTTGCGAATCTCCTCCGGAACGCTGAATTTGTCCTCTGCGGAGAAGAACAACAGGCCCGGCAGCTGACGAAAGTCCGCTTTGACGTAGGTTTCGTCGTCCATTACCAGGCAATGCGGCTTCGTCAGCATTTCGGTGTACAGCTTCCGGGCTCGCGTCTTCCCCACCATGTTTTGCCTTTCGTCGCGGTTAGGAGCCTTCTGAACCTTGTATGTACGCAGGCCCTCCCGCTGCTTGGTCCGCTGGACGAATGAACTTGACAAATTCAGCTTATTGGCGACATCCCGGACCGAACTTCTCGGATCACGTCTAAACTGCTTAACTACGCGTTTGTGATCTTTTTCACTGACGGAGCATCCATTTTTGCCGTTCTTCACCTTCCGGTCGATGGTTAGGTTCTCGAAGTATCGTTTTAGTACTCTGCTGACCGTGGATTGGACGATTCCCAGCATCATACCGATGTCCCGATGTGACAACTCCGGATTCTCGAAATGAGTGCACAGGATTAATTCACGACGCTCTTTTTCGTTCGACGACATTTTTTCCAAAATTAACGAAAAACTGAATGTGAAACATGGCCAACGTGATCTATACACTCTTATCTGATTATAAGCGAAAGCTGAAGATATAATTCCTAAAAATTAAATTTCTACAGCGTTTTTTCCGTGATGCAATTTGATGTGACACACCCTTTAAAGCTGTGTCGGCGTTGCTCATGATAGTGTCTCGCAAGTGAATGTATTATTCCTCGCACCGCTTTTGTTGATTGTGTAGTAAGAATTGCAGTCGTTCAATCTCTACCTTCGCGTATATGTCGACCATAAATTGTTGGCACAGCTTACGATATCTTGAATTTGCGTTTCTTGACCATGTCAAATCACCATATGATAAACATAAAAATCCTTCGAGCGCGCCCTCTGTTTGTTTCGTCGCATGTTCATAAATATTAAATCAAAATGAGAAATGATGTTCATAATGAATTAAGTATCTGTGACGGCCATCTGAGCTTGCCACTCCAGAATACATTCAAGGCGTATTGTTCGTCATAGAAATCTCAACTATTTACTAATAAAAATGACGCAAGTAGTACTACGTTGAGAAGGCAAACCTTGGGAACGTTAGTGCCATTGAAGAAGAACATAGCGAGGGTCGTATGAACGGTGTGTATCAACGATGAATTCCAGATTATTGTTTTTTCTTCGCATCAAATTTCTCGTGTCACCGTGCTATCATGATTCCAGCAGCGCTTGTGCTTTGGATCTACACACGTGCTCTCCAGCTGATCTTTTATCAGGGTTGATGGCAATAGCGTGATTGTCATTTTGTAATCGGAGCAAATGTGATTTGAAGAATTTCGATAACTCATTGTGCTCATTCAAAAAGGCTTCCAGCTCGTCGGAGATGTTCCCTGCTTTAGATGAATTGATGTTACTTGTGTATTTGTAGATGGATGTTCAATGAAGCGGGCGTTACGCCATCAGTCATTGAACAACTTAAATAAATTCGTTCTGTTGAAAAAACGAACAACGGTTAAATTATTAGAATATTTTTGACACAAAAATAATAAAATCGCAATTAAAAATAGGGAATTGGGGTCAAAATTGAGAGGTTATATGTATGGTATGAAGTCAAATTTTTGAAAAAAAATATCCAGATCTTTTTTTCTGCATAGAGCCACCCTATTCGGTATTAAATGTATGGTTATCGGTATCCTATCGGTATCATATATAGTTTACAACCTATTCTCATACCTACCAAGTATTTTGAGTATAATTTCATCAAAATCGGTCGAGCCGTTTCGGAGGAGTAACAAACACCGTGACACTAGATTTATATATATATAGATATAGATATATAAAAAAATTTTTGGATTAGATTAAGAGTAACACCTTAAAAACCACAAACTTTAAAGTTTTTCACTTCTGAAATGTTACTTAAATTCACTTCTTTTGAAGTTTTACATCTGTATCCTGTATAATCTCATCTCACCAATGGAAGCAACAGAAATGTTTTACGTAGCGTAATTCTTGAACTTGACCAAGTTCAAGGCAAACAGGGCCCGAAATATTGTTGTCAATGTTGGAGTTCGAACATGTGTGTAGAAGGATTTTTGTCATCAAATATGATCCTCTATCATCTCCTGAAATAATTAAGAAATAAATTATATTTAAAATGAGAAAGGTATATTATGACTTCAAGGGGATGAATAAAAAAATAAATTCTTCTCTTATAATTATAAATCGAAAAATATTTGTATAAAAACCAAATATTTTTTTTTTTTTTGACTGGATTGTATATATAGGATTCGATTATATACAGTGAAATGAAATCGAAGACTCTATATAAGCGAGTCCGCGCTGTACTCGTTTCATAAGGGAAACAGGAACAAATACACTTTAGGGAATTTCGAGGAGCATATTTAATATTTAAATTTGTATGGCAGACCCTCCTCCCACCTCTCTAAGGGGCGGGGGGGATTGGTTGGTGTTGGGGTGGACTGCCATACAAATGGAACACAAAATTTTGCATTACTCGAGAATTAATCAAGCAAATGAAACTAAATTCGTCATATGAAGGTTTTAGGGTGCAATAAATGTTTCTATGGTGGTAAGACATTCTACCCCCCCTCTCTAAAGGGAGACTCCATACAAATGAAACACAAATTTCTGCATAACTCGAGAACTAATCAAGCAAATTGAGCCATACTTGGCATGTGGAGGTTTTAGAGGGCACGAAGCGTTTCTATGATGGTTTGGCACACCTACCCCCTCTCTAAGGACATGGGGGCTGCTGGACCCTTGAATGTGCGCTTAGTGAGAAACCTTGGATGTGATAACGAAACATAAGTTTTAGGCGAGACGAAGTTTGCTGGACCAGCTAGTAAAGAAATAAAAACACGTTGTATGTGTTTCGCGCTTTCAGCGATCAAAATACTTTTCTTTCTGTATTATAGTGACTCATAGTGATATTACAGTGAATTTCTGCTTTTGTAAATCAGATTTACCTGTAGTGGTGGATTGTTTCTGGATATGTTTGAAAAATTTTATTATTTAACTCTGGATAATAATTTGATGGACCTGAAAAGGTGTGTTTAGTTTGATTTTTGAGTATTGTTTGTTCACTCCACCAGTGGAACAATCGAACGATGATGGCAGAAGGATGATGATTATTTATTGGATGGTGCACGATAAAAGATGCCGAATGGGAATGAGATGAGAGCTTGGGGAGAGCAAATTGGTGCTATCAAAATGTGAGATTTACCGCAGCAGTCAATCAAACCAAACGCAGAATTCATTGCACAGTCCCGTATTCGTATTGAATGAGCAACTGGGAGAGCACATATTGCTTGTGCCAATTGACCAATCAGAACGCGGGACTTTCGTGTAGATAATGCTTGACATTTTTCAATTGTTCGATGGTCAATTTCATAAAATATATAATTTTCTTCGTTGTATTAAATTATTAGGGAATGCCTAAATCGATTGATGCAAATATCTCGAAAATCCATCAGCAAATGACTGAGCAATGAGCGTATGAAATTGGACAATTTTCGCGATGGCAATATAAATATTATATATAAATATTTTTTGCTCAAAAACAAAATACAAAAAAAAATTTAATTATGATCAGAGCTTGACAGTTTCGAAACAAGAATATGAAAATGATTTTTTTACTTCATCTTTTCTCATTAACCAGAATCGATTCTTAAATTCCGTTCTTTTTTGCTGTCATTCCCTTTGAATTTGAAAGCAAACGCTTTCTCTTAAAAATTGAAACTTCATTATCATTTGATTGGGCTATATGTCAGTTTCAGTTCAAAACATTGTCAAAACAAACTTTTGTAGTCTATTTTGAGATTCAGGTCGTGTTTCAAGCGAAGCACTTTCACACCAATTTAGTCGGAAAACAGTCTAGCCCTTCCCAATTTTTTTTAAACTTGAACATTTGCATTTTTATTTGCGACACACTGTTAGAAAACTTACTCAAAAATTACATTTAATTTCAAAAAACATTTAAAAAAAACTTTATATTACTATTTCATAATAAAAAATTATAATGTTCAATAATAAAACATGTTGCATTCATATATTTTGTATAGGGTTGGGAAAAAGAAATGTCGTATTTCTGATCGAAATTTAAGGCTTTATTTAACATACCTCAAATTAATCAATTCAAGTCAAATATGCGCCGTTTTGTTCGCAAACTTGTAGCCAATTAGAAGGTAACTTCATTAAACAAAAAACAAACCCCCCCCCCTATAAAACACCCTCTCCTCATTTGTAAAAAAAAAACTCAGACAGCCAGTTTTCGCAAGCCTCTTTTGAGGCCAACTTACTATCACCACGAGCGTTTTGCATGGACCGGAAGAGATGACAATCACTTGGAGCCAGGTCCGGACTATACGGTGGGTGCAATAGGACATCCCATCCGAGCTCCCGTAGCTTCTGGCGGGTCGTCAAAGATGTGTGAGGCCGAGCGTTGTCCTGGTGGAAAACAACACCATTCCTATTGATCATTTCTGGCCGCTTCTGGTCAATCGCCTGCTTCAAACGGTCAAGCTGCTCACAGTAGAGAACCGAGTTGAGGGTCTGGCCATAGTTGATCAGCTCATAGTGGATGGTTCCCTTCCAATCCCACACAGCAAAACCTTCCTGGCCGTCAATCCCTTCCTGGCCGTCAATCCTTTCCTGGCCGTCAATCCTTTCCTGGCCGTCAATCGCCAATCCATGGTTTGGGCCGGCTCACCGCGCTTCAACCACGACTTTTTTCGCTTTAGGTTGTCGTACGTGATCCACTTTTCATCACCAGTCACCACCTTCTTCAAAAATGGGTCGAGTTCGTTCCGTTTCAGCAGTGCATCGCAAGCGTTGATTCGGTCTAAACCATTTTTTTTGCGTCAACTCGTGTGACACCCATACATCCAGCTTTTTTTTGGAATCCAATCTTCTGCAAATGGTTCCAAACGGTTTTATGGTCTGTACCCAGTTGCTGGCCAATCGAGCGAGTGCTCATATGCCGATCTACTTGGATGATTTCAACGATTTTATCGGTTTCCACGACGATTGGCCTACCAATACGGGGTGTATCTTCGACAGCCACTACACCAGAACGAAATCGATCAAACCAATGCTGTGCTGTGCGAATCGTTACAGTAGCGGGTCCATAAATTACACGAATTTTTTCGGCCGCCTTCGTTGCAGTTTTATCTCGCAGGTAGTAAAAACGTAAAATATGGCGAATTTCTTGCTTGGTGGACTCTATCTTTGATGCGCTATAACTTGAGACTGGAAAGGACAAACACAACACTGTCAAAACGACACTTGTAGCACAGATTGTCGTCTTTAAATAGCCGTTTAGTATGACCCGATGTGAGAAGTACAACACAAGATATGTTTAAGTGTTGCCATATATTGACAATATACGACATTTCTTTATCCCCAACCCAATATTTCAAAACCATGTCGGACTCACACTGATAAGCACAATAAAGTGCCCACCTTATTATTTTTTAAATTGTTCTCATTTATTCGGTTCAAATTCAAATAGATCCACTGTAGTCTTATTTGGTGTTTTGTTTTATATATTCGTTTGAAGTGTCACTTATGGAATACTTAAAAAAAGTTTTACTTCACGGAAAATATCTAATAATATGAAAAAAACAAATAACAAAACACACACTTCATTTTGACTCCAGAAAATATAAATTAAAGTAAAAGAAACGAATTTCCAGAATTAGTGTGTCCTTCTTTGGCCTTCAAGACCTGCTGCAGATGCTTCGGCATGCTCTCCACCAGGTTCTATATGTGCTTATAGTTATATATATAGTTGTTTTGTCATCGAGAATTGCCCACAAATTCACGATGGTCTGATGGTCCGGACTTTGTGAGCTTTGTGGCTGTTTGATCCAAAAAGATCAAAAGTGAGACTTAACCTTCTTGTCCTGCTGAAATACGGACGTTTCTTCAAGGCCCGTTTGAATTAAATTGAATTAAAAAAACCTTCAAATTTTCTTAAGGTCTTAAGGCTTAAAGGTCACTATAACACAAAACGCAATAATACTAACGAAATTCTTGGTTAAATGTTTATTCTCACTGACAATAATTTCGTAGTCGTCAGTCAATGATGCAATCATAACTTGAACACCACCCTTCTGGTTTTTTGTCTATCCCCTGTACTTCCGTTCTACGCATAGTTGTCCCATGTTCCAAAATCAGCAACTGAGAAAAACGCAATCAAAATTTTCTCGCATATTTGTTTACCGAAAGCTTTAAGCGTTTCAATTTAGCAATACACCGTGTTTTTTTATAAGCACTATACTATTGTTTAATGAAATTTGATGATATCCCCTCACTGAATCAATCAAGCTTGATTACGGGTTTAAAAATTCATGGTGGGACTGTTATGCCTAGAATATCAACTTGGGACAATTGAACTTGATGTTGTTTTTTGATATACTGGGAACAAACTTTTTATTTGTGTTTTTCCGAAAGATTATGCATAGAAACATCGTTTTATGAAGAAATGAGTGATCTGCAAAACCTTCACAGAATATAAATCTCATTGTTATTAGGCATTCGCTAACAAGGTGTACACGTGTTCTGTTAAACTTTTTCTTATTTGTTTGAGAATAAGTTCGTTCTTCAAAACCAGAAAAGAGTGCATTAGGCCTGCTGAAAGTGTGACATGAAATTCTTGTATTTGAACCTACTTATTCGATATGGATCTACAAAAAATACATGGTGAGACAGTTATGAACAGAATATCAACATGGGACAATTGAGCTCGATGTTATTTTTTTGAAAGTTGGGAATAAACCATATGGTTTTTTTGTGTTTTTCCGTAAGATTATGCATAAAAACAACGTTTTGAGAAGAAAAGCGAAAATCGTCAAAAAGTAACATGGGACAACTATGCGTAGAACGGCAGTGTATGTCCGTGTCTATATCTAGAAGAATTGCGTGAAAAAGACTGGTCATTTAAAAAGCGGATGCTACATACCGAAACATGGTTGGTACTAATCGAAACATGAAATCATTTAAACAGTCTTCTAATCTCCGTAATAAAATTTTAAATGAATAAAAAATAAACCAGTTTGAAATTCTTCGTTACTCGTAACAGATGCAATTTCAGCACTATTGCAATACACTTCTGCACCCGTTTGCACCCACTCAAACCTGTGCCTTACATGTAGCTGAAGTACAATTCCATTACAGCGTTTGAAAAACATTGTTCTTCCGAAAGCGTTCAGGTGCGAAATAGAACAAGTCTTAATATGTGGAAATGGCTTTGATCCTCGTTTATACGCTCAGAACAAAATACTCACACAAATAAATTATGCAGCCGAATCGGGATAATGGAGTAACCCACCCGCCCCAAACTCCTCCCAAGCGCCACTTCCACTCTGGGAAGGATGAAGCCTTGCTGCAGTCACATACACTCCGGCAGAGATATACAGTGATGCTTCTGAATCCGGACACTTTTTCATTACATTCAATATCATGCCAAAACCATGACATTTTTTCCATGTTGAATTAATGTGACTGATAGTTTCGTGTCAATTCAATTCGTGTCAATTCAGTTTAGTGTCAAACCAAAGCTGTTAACAAAAAAATGTTCAGTGTCAAAAAAAACAAAAAAGTAGAAGGGTCTGAGCCTAGGGACACGGACGGAAGATTGACGTAGGACTGTGTAGGTTCAGAACACTTGGTTATTTTAAATGTAATTCTTTTCATTGTTCATAAATCTGTTAGTTTAACTCTTTTGAAACTGTAAATAGTAGCCTTGAAAAGGGCCGTTTGTTGTATGTACTCATAACCTTCAAACGGTTTGTAACGAACAAAACAAAGAAAGATAAGCTTCTGGCAGGAAGTTCAACTATCTAACTGAAAATGATTAATGAATATCAGTGGGACACATAACAGGGTGTAATGGATTCACATATACTTACGTATATGTGAATCGGTAAACAAGAAAAAAATATCGTCATTGATTACATTAAATACGAAATTTTTGGCGAAGAAACGAAAAAAAAAAAAATTTGAAAATACTTACGATCTCATGATATTTTGAGGTAAAATACACATGAAATCATGAAGTTGCTTTATTTTTAAATGGATAGCTATGGTATTGTGATTAATTTCCATTGTCTTATTCTTATTTTTAGATATCGGGAGCAGTAGCTTTTTCGGTGATATAATGTTCGTTTGCAGACTATCACAATCAAGTCGAATTGGTTCTACTGCTCAATCTATCAAAGAAGGAATTGAGTCATTGAGAATTATGAATATGAGTCATTAAGAATATTAATATTTCATTTCGTTTCATTTTTATGATGCGATGTAATGCCGTTCTCAATAAGTTTTCGCATGATAATCGCAGCCTCCTTCTAATTAATGAACGATCACTGTATGGGTGACATATTCCTCGTTGCTTTGCTGAAATATTGCATGAAGTTTAAGTGATGCATGAAATCTTGCATCTGATTACTTTAACATCTTGCTAATTTGTTAGATAGAATGAATTATTGCACGCAATTTTATGTTACATACAACATTCATGGGAACGAAGTTGGAAAAAACGATGCATAATACATGATTTACTTTCGCATTCGCTCGCAAAACATGCCTCTTTTATTTGTTAAATTGCTCACTTGTTTTTATTATTTCCACTGTTGATGTCTCAGGCGAAAAAAATTGTCCAAATAAAATCCGTCTAACGGTATATATTATAACATATATCGTAGGAACGATTTTGCGTAATATGCATTTGGAAACTCTTAATAAGCATTTTTAGTAGAGTGACCCCCTATATAGAAATCAATGACGTAGTCCTACGTCAAAAATCAATGTGAATTTCACAAACCCATGTCCGGAATAAAAAGCACATTGAGAAAATGATTTTAAATCCGGACAGTCAAAAGTTGACGATTTAATTTCTTTTTGAAGGAGTTGCATAAGGGTATGAAGTATGAAGTATGGTGTGTGGAGCAAAGATTTTCGATCCGGGAAACGTCAAAACTCTTCGGTATACAGGATGGGGTCGATTATATGACCTGTTTGTATGCACGTGGGTAACTTTGCAACTTTGTCTGTAGCGCTGTCCCACATTAATAGAAATTTAACCCCCTTCCTGTTGACCGATTGATCTGAAATTTGGAAGATACCTTTAATTCTACTGTCATTATAAAACTGCGTATTTCATAATCTTGAAAATCCAAAATGGCGGCCGCTATAAAATGGCGGATTTCATATTTTCTCTAAACCCCATCAATATGGGCATCAAACGAAAGGGGTTGACTAGAAGAACACAGTTATTCATGAAAAATTCAAATCCAAAATGGCCGCCACCACAAAATGGTTCTATATATATGGCAATATGGGTATCAAATGAAAGGGCTTGACTATTAGAACACAGTTAATTACGAAAAATGCTAATCCAAAATGGTCCACGTCAGATTTCCATTATCTACAGTAGGTTGTTTCATTACATGCCCCACGATTTTATTTTAGTGTCATCAATACCCTAGATAAATGAAGAAAGGGGTGTGATAATTACTAGCTGCTACTTGTCTAATTATTTTCAAGCTTTTAGTACATTATATTAGTAGTATTATATTTTGTACCAAACGCATATTTATATATATTTTGTATATATTATATTATATAGTATTATAGTATATTATTATACAAAATATAGTATTATATTTTGTACTTATGACGCACCTTTTAATAAGTTAATAAATAATTTCTCTCAAAGAATTATAAAGAACACACGTGTCCGAATTTGAAAGCAAAAGTGTACGGATTTCAAATTATGATTAAAAAAGTGTCCACATTGAAAATCACGACAGACACGATGAAGGAAATATCAAATTCTGAACAAATATAACATGATTTTGTGGAATTCTGTGATTCATAACATAGATGAAGGCCTTCTTATTCTGTAGGAACGCTAATTTTTCATGCTACGATATGTCAATATTTTTTAGTAGTTGAAGTTACATTCGTAAGCGCTTGAGCGTCCGGATTTCGATACATTACTATACCCGGCCACCCGCTTTGGGCGGACGAAGGACGGAGAAAAATGCACCAGGAATATTTTACATTCGGCTGAGCTCTTCTCTTTTGTCTGCGCGTAACGAATTGTAGACAGACTCTCGCTCGGTAAACAAATGTGTACAATTCAGAGGAATGTGTTTCCGAGCAAACAAGGCACGAGTGAGTCCTGTTCATTTTGCCGGCTTGGAAAAATGCTCCCATTTCTCACCTGTCCTGCTAGCCCAGACCAGCGCAACAAAAGCTCATTTATGGAAGATTCGCTTCGGTGGTGAGCACTCCTGAATTGCAGCTTTTTCGAGCATAATCTGAAGAGTACTGATTGTTGGGAAATTTTTGAATGGTGCCCCCGTAATTAACTTTGTAGTGAGCTGATTGAAGTACCTTCTCTGTGAGAGAGGGAAGGATATAATTGTCCAACATTTGGAAACATACGAGCTGTGGAAAACTGCTGAGAAGCTCATATTTGGATTTCAGAGCACCTGCATTGCTTCGAGTAACGTCAATTTGCGCAATGATCCACCGACACTGTCTGATATTTTTTTGTCTCTATCTTCTGCACACCTCAGCTTCACAACCTTATAAAGGAGGAAAGTGATCACAAAAAGCTCGCCTGTCTGCGGGTTTGATCTGATTCATCGAAGCATTCACGGAATACGCTCAGGTTGGCAAGCGACACCTTGTTGCCATTTGATCTTTTTAATCATAATACCCTCTCGACAACGGGACGACCTCCTCGCAAATGGAGAAACCATCGCGCGTTTTTCCAACACCACGAGCACCTGAGCGCATTTCAAAGACATTGCTTCAGTTTCTTCGCTATGTAAAGTTCTCAACTTCGCCATCGTTATCGTCAACATCATTATCATACACACAGCGCGGCGTTTTGTTTTTGCGCACCGCGCCGAAAATTCTTCATCCGAATTCGCAACGGTGTGAAATATTTTGCCGGCACCCACCTTCAAAGGCCAGAAGTGCAAACAGAAACAAATTTGGAATTGGAGCCGGTTGAAATAATTTCGCTCGTTTATTGCTTTTTCGTGAGTGTCGAAGAAAAGTTTTCTGACATTTCAACAGTTCAGCTTTGTGTGGCGGCATTCAAGAGTTAGCAAACATAAATATGATATTGCAGTAACATTAGAATCAAACAAAGTTTCAGTTATCAGAGAGTGGCATCGCTTCCTGGAGATGTCACTTGCTGGCAATGGAAAAAAAGGAACTGTTTCCCACCAGAGCAGGATTTTTTTTCTCTTGTTTTCGAATCAACTCCAACTCTAGCAGGGGGCAAAAGGGGAAAAGATATGGTGGCCCAGAGATCTATCTCGAGCGTTTCAGAAAAAAAACACACCAAAAAGGGGGGTTACAAAGAAGAACACTGTAACATGAGTCTCTGACATCAGCTTTATCAAACGAAACGTCACAGCATCCATCTCGCATCTTTCCGGGGATCACTTGTAAAGGAGGCGAAATTTTCAGTATTCCATTAGCGCTAGGGTAATACGCAACAAGCTACCGAGAGAGAGAGTCTCAGCATCCCACCGAAAGGAAGAAAAAAGAAGCGAATGTCACAAAAACTTCCAGCTGTCAGACGATATGAAGCCAAATAACTCAGATTTTCCACGGAATGTTTCTTCCGGATCATCGTCGGCATCGTTGTCTTCATTTTCATTCGATACCATCAACCCCCCAAAAGCGTGAGATGACTCTTTGCGTGGGGATATTCGCCTCGCTTTTGTTAGTTTGTCGTACCGAAATCAGGAGCTCAAGTGATGTAATGCTCTCGTTATCATACGAATGCGAATGTGTGTTATTACGGCGGGAATGTCTTTCTTGTGCGCCCGGGCGGAGATTTGGCAGGATTTTCCCACTCGTGCTGCTGCATATTTAGCTGGCTGGTTGGATGGCTGGATGGATGGATTGGCGGGCGTATATGAAAGTAATATCTGTACGAGAAAGACTGTGAAGGCTGACTGTTAAACCACGGCAGTGGCATGATTGAATGGTTCAGCTCGGGTGAAGTTACTCCGAGTTACTCTGCAGCAAGTCTCGTAAATAAGCAATAAATCACCACTATGGGAATGTGCCATCACGCAAAGGCTTCTGTCTTCTACCCGAAGTGAATATTCGAGAAGCTTCTGCGAATGAATCACGATGATATGATGCAATAATTATCACAACTTTCAGAAAGGAATAAAACATGGGATGGAATATTACTAATTATCACATTGCATTGAGTAAGATACAGAAGATACAGTAACAGTTAATTGGTGCGGAACAAAGCTCAACGGATCTCTCGCAGGCTCGGACGTTGTAACCGCGCAAGGAATCTGTGGCTCGAGAGTGGTTCAACAGTGAGTATTTTGAAGAGCGAATGGTAACTATACTTATTTTTACATTTTGACGTAGGATTACGTCTTTCGGGAACATATTGGGGTACAAATTGAAAATTGAAAATCTGTGTGTTCCAAGATGTGTTTCTGCTCGAGAACGGGTCATTCGGTTTAAGCTGTCTGTTTTGTTGTGTTCATTTTCACCCAAGGAAAGGTCATACGACATACCAACGAACAGTCAATCAGGCGTTTAGTCGTTATCTCCCTTTGAAACTCGACTATCTTATTTCATTGTTGAATTCCTCCCAAACAACACGCTATTTACTAATCTTAACGCGAGGTCCTTTATAGCATAGGGGAAAGTAGGTAAAGACGGACACCCTAAGGTGTAATCTCAATTTTTACACATATATAGCTTTCACGATCGCAGTTATTGTACAAATTGAAACTTCAGGTCCTTTTCTATCATAATTACCGTTGATACTAGTAAATTTATTCCAACATTGATGTATTCTGGGTCATTGAAAAAAATGCATCGAAATACTATTTCTTCACATGGTCGGGAAAGACGGACATCTGGAATGGGTAAGACGGACACTAAGGTGGGAAAGATGGACACTTACGGAAAAGTTGTAGTTTTTGTACGTATTTTAGTGTTTTCAGCATTGGGGAGTGTTCTTGAATTACGCTACGATTCGAAAGGCTACTCATGTTGTTCGTGGACAGTTTCATCCTTGGAAGGGAACGACAGAAGAGGTCAAATACATACACTCCATGCAAAAATTTCTGGATTTTTGCGGGCCATTGTCCTCGCAAAGGAAGAAAAAGGATCTGAAATAGCCAACAACCTGTTCACGCATATTTTAAATGACCTTCTAGGAAGACGATAATTCATTTGTAAAGTTTAATGATACACTTAAAAATATTTCAAAACGAAATTTTATTTATAAAGCATTAAAAAAAATTCATCGATGGTTTAAGTTCATTTGAGTATTTAAATTAATTCAATTTTCAGTGGGAATAAAAAAAAACAAGAAAAAAAGAAGAATCAAGAGCAGTTCTGACAAATAGTTGCAGCAGAAGTAAAGCATTCAGCGTGGAACCATGAAAGGCATTGTAAGCATATTGTCCAACCTGTCCCGAAATCTGAATCAGAAAACTGGCCTCCGCATCTCTCGCATAGATTATCAGATGAGGTGTCCCCTTTGCCCTTATTTTGCTTAGGCTTCTTCGAAGAGCGTTGTTTTTTGTTCTTTTTTGATGGATTTAATGTCTTTCGATGCTTTCGCCTTCTTCAAAGTGTCAGCGTATTGAGCATTAGTCATCGTTATTCCATAGAACCTCTTTTCCAAATCCAACAGATGTTGTACCAGCTCCTCTTCTTGTTGAGAATTGAATACGGAATCAAGAAGTCCTAGCCGAGTTGATACAGTTGGACTTGTGAGGTGGCGAATCAGTGTGGATCTTGGAATTGCGTAACTTCTTGCTGCTGTCTTCACCGGCGATCCACTTTTTACAGCCTTAATGGCTTGTTCCAACTGCTGAGCGGTCCATGACTGCCGGTTACTCTTGCGCTTGTAATTTGTAGGCATCTTTATAGTAAACCAAAAAGTTTTGTTAAATACCCTAGGAAAATACTAGTGTCCGTCTTTCCTTACCTTAATGTGTCCGTCTTGCCCGAACTGGCAGCTTTTTTTTCGAACGACCGTAGCTCTTCCTATAAGCGTTGAAAAACCTCTGATTTATCACAGGCAAGCAAACCATTTGTCATGACAATTGTCATGCGTAAATGCGAAAACAGAATAAAAACATACGGTATGAGGCATGATGTCGACGCCAACCTCTCTCAGTTTCTATTCTGTTTTCGCATTTTCGCATGACAATTGTCATGACAAATGGTTTGCTTGATCACAGGATAGTTATTGATGGACTAAATAAACACTTACCCGTTGGAGGAACACGTAAAAAACAAAAAAAACATGAACTTTTCGCTATTTTCTACGGAGTAAAAATTACATCGAATGGTGCACCCGCGAAGATAATTGTTGTTTTGTTTACAAGCTTGACAGTTCGCTCGCTGGAAATCAACAGTGTGTCTCGAAAGTATTGATACACTTTATTGAAAGTATTTGCATAACTAAAATATTTCAAAAAATTATAGTTAATGAAATATTAAAAGTGTCCATCTTACCCGCAGTGCCCGTCTTTACCTACTTTCCCCTACCTGATAACTGTCTAAGTTTGTTGGTTTGAGTTCACGGTGGATAGACAACAAACCGTCCATCAATGGTGTAACTACTTTTTCGCATCAGAGATCAAGTTTTCGTTCCGTTTATATGGACATAAAAATAAGATTGTGTACGCGGATAAAACGATTTGTTATAGAGGGACGTAAAAGTGTGAATTAAAGTCAGGTTGAATGAAGAGGAAGATTTGTATTCAATAATCTCGTCAATTAGAATAATGATTTACTAGAATAATTCATCAGTCCTCAATTCATTTTCTAGTCAAGTCAAATCTTGTTGACGGCGAATGCCGAAGTAGTGCTAGTCTAAGCGAAGCGACTGAAAGGAGAGTCGATATTCATTTTTCATCTTCTAATATTTCGGGCCCTGGTTGTCACCATCGTATGCCTATTTATGGAGACGTATGTGCTGTGTCATTAATAAACAATATACAGGGTTTTCCAACTTTAAATTCCGAAAGTAAATTGAAATAAAACACACTTAGAATTCGAATTTCGATGAAACTTTTATTTCAAATTAAAGTTTGGTTTATGCAATTATGTGTGAAATACAACATCATTCAAATGTCCACCTAGAGCTTCCTAGTACACCTTGATCCGGAACAGGTAATTTTCGATGACTTTTCGGCACATATGGGGCGGTATCTCGGTCATAACTTCACGAATGTTGTCTTTCAAATGTTCAAGAACCCCACAAAAAAAAGTCTAGTGGGTTCAAATCGCATGATCTGGACGGCCAATTGGCATCACCAAAACGCGAAATTATGCGTCCCTCAAATTTCGTTCGCAATATGGCCATGTTCGGTCGTGTTGTGTGGCACGTGGCGCCGTCCTGCTGAAACCACATGTCATCCGTATCCATATCTTCAATTTGTGGCAAAAAAAAATCGGTTCACATGCGGCCATAGCGCTCACCATTCACAGTTACCGTCTCGCCGTCCTCATTTTCAAAGAAATACGGCCCGATGACTCCACCAGACGGATGCAATGGCCTCTCAACAATCACGTGTGGATTTTCTGAGCCCCGTATACGGAAATTTTGGGTGTTCACATAGCCACCGAGCTCGAAATGTGCCTCATCACTGAAGAAAATTTGATGCGAAAATTCAGCATTTTGCTGCTGTTGTTCGTTTACCCAATCGACGTATGCCCGACGCATTCCATGGTCACCACGCTCTAATTTTTGTACCAGTTGGATTTTATATGGATGTAGGTGCAAGTCCAAATGCAAAATTCGTCACAATGATGTGTTTGACAAGCCCAATTGCTGAGCACGCCGTGAAATCGAAACATTCGGGTCATCCTCCACACTGGCAACAACAGCAGCAATATTTTCGGCCGAATGCACATTACGATGATGCACAGGTTTCACAATATCCGCTACGGATCCAGTTTGTTCGAATTTACGCACTACATTAGTGATTGTGTGCTCTGTAGGCCGTCCATGACGACCAAAATCCGTCCGTAATGCTCGAAAAACATTTGCCGGTTTTTCATCATTTTTATAGTATAATTTAACAAAATTAACACGTTGTGCGATGCTAAAACGATCCATATTGTAAAATGGCAGACATTCAACTAACGATATGACGCTTTGGTTGACAGCTATGTCAAACGGTTGTCAGCGCAGGGCTGTATACTTTCGGAAGTCCGAAATGGAAAACCCTGTACAATGAACATTCTATCGACTGTCGATCTGAAAACTGCCATATGACATCTCAACTTTCGTTTTATTCATTAGATGTTCACCGTTCTGTAATTAAACAACAGTGTTCACAGGGAACGCCCAATGCTTAAAACGTTCATTCAACACATTTGAAATGATAGGGGAGAGTTTGACGGTTGCTTTGATATGAGCAATCCGTGTAAGTACCATCCATCGTGTATGGATGTGTGAGGAGGTGGATGTGTGTGTGCAGTTACGCTTGAAAGCATAATAAATAGAGAAAAAGCATGCATATCATCAGCAGTCAAATGGCATTAAAAATACTTTCAAATCAGGCGGAATTAAAGGATGGTTAAGACCACGGATGGTAGAATGAAAATAACATATTTTCCCCGATCTTCTGTGTACGTTCAGCAGAAAGAGAAATCAGTTAAACGTTCAACTGACGATCGATCTCGCGACTGTGCATTTATCTCTAATGTGACTGTTGGAACCGTGTAATGCATCCTCGGTCACGTTGACAGTACATACTGAGCCGTAACTTTCGCACTAGGGCAGTATGTTATGGTCTCCGAAACTTTTTGTGTTCGTAGAAGGAGCAAGTCATGTTGTGATGGTGATGTAACATGCCATGTTGCATCGATCGGAGACTGTGAGTGACACTCTAGACAGCGATCAGACATCACCATATGTTAATTCTGAGAGTTAATTTTTAATATTTTTGCCGATTGCTCGCGTGGCTCAGTGCAATCATTCTGTGCAATTAATCATGTGTTTGCCGAATAGAATGACAATTTACCATGAAGTATGCGTTTGGTTAGTTTTGTAATTAGGAAAACTAAAACTAGACTCTAAGCTATCGATCTTGAGAGAAGCAATTATCTATCCTCGCTGTCGTTGTCTGAGGTATGCGTTCCATCTTCTTCTCTGTTTGTTTAGAGACAATTTTTTGGAGGATATGGAATATTCTGTTCAATCGATTGCGAAGATTTTGTGAACATATCGTACCGAGAACATATGTCACTTTTGTCAGAAACTATATCACATTTGGCAACTCATGTGTTCTACTAGTCAAGCCTTTTCATTTGATATCCATATTGATAGGGTTTTGAAAAAAATATATACCGTTGAAATGTATAGTATAAAAACTATATTCATATGTTTTTGATTTTTTTATTATTCTACATATCTCATATTTACATTTAAGTGCCTATTCTATCAAAATCCGCTTATATATCCTATTGAAATTGAACGAGAAAAGTGTCACCCACATCTGGGTGACGGGGCGATCAGAGTGTTGAAAAATGAAATGTTATTCTGTAATTATTCAAGCTTTCAATCGAAAATATCAAACAATTAAAAAAAACTAATTTCAATTGAAACAACATTATATTAAAATTAAAATATTTGTTTTTCTCGAAAACATGTTTCTTGATTATTTTGAACAAAAATTATATGAAAACGTAATATAATTATGATTTGCACTTATTTATTAAACGGTTTTATCTAACTTGGACCCGTTTGTATGTTTGTGACTTTGTAACTTTGTAAATTTATCTGTAGCGCTGTACCACATTACTAAAAACCCCGTTCCTGTTGACCGATTAATCTGGAATTTGGAACACATCTTTATCTCTGGTATCATTTTAAAACTGCGTATTCCATGATCTTGAAAATTCAAGATGGCGGCCGCTGCAAAATGGTAGATTGCATATTTTCTCAGAGCCCCATCAATATGTATATCATATGAAAGGGATCGACTAGTAGAATACAGTTATTTACGAAAAATGCAAATAGCAAATGGCTGCCACCACAAAATGTGGCGCTATATATATTTTTTGAAAAATCCAAATCCAAGATGAACGCAGTCCCCAAACAACTAATTACTTTAAATTGAAAGTTGACCCCGTTTCTGTAGACTGATTGATCTGAAGTTTGGAAGACATCTTTAATTCTACTGTCATTATAAAACTGCATATTACATTATCTTGAAAAATTCAATTCAATTCACACATAAATTTTAAAAGGTCGCCGCCACTAAATGGTCGACTATGTATTTTTTTGCAATACCCTCAATATCGGTATCAAGCCATTCATCCATTTTTTAGCGTCGGCCAAATTGAATTTTTCAAGATCATGGAATACGCAGTTTTATAATGACAGTAACATTAAAGGTATGTTCCAAATTTTAGATCAATCAGTGATCAAGAACGGGGTCAAATTTCAATTAATGTGGGATAACCCTACAAACACTCCAACATACATACAAATAGGGCAAGCTGAATGAAGCTATTTAAAAAGTAATTGTTTATTTGGGAACTGCGGCCATCTTGGATTTGGATTTTTCATGATCTACTGTGTTCCACCAGTCGAGCTCTTTCATTTGATACCCATATTGATGGGGCTTTGAAAAAAATGACACCATTTTGTGGTCTGCCATTTTGGATTTACATTTTTCGTAAATAACTGTGTTCTACTAGTCAATCCCTTTCATTTGATTCCCACATTGATGGGATTCTGTGAAAAAATGTAATCCGCCGTTTTGAAGTGGCCGCCATCTTGGATTAGCATTTTCATAAATAACTGTGTTCTACTAGTCAAGCTAGTCAAGTCTATATTGATTATCCAATATGGAATTATTATATAAATTATTTGAAATTTTCGATCTAAATATAAGAAAAATCAAAAATAAAACACTCCGGAGACTTTGCCTAATGTGGCATTCGCCTCTGAATACATAATTACCAACCAGCCACCCATACACCAGTAAAAGAGCACTGCTACAGGGAAAGAAATCCATACAACAACTTCTTCGTGTTTTCTTTGTAAAATTACGTTATTATTTAACTCGTAACATTGAGGTGTGTAAATTATCGCGATTGACGTATTCTGTAATTTTTTCGCTACGTCAAGAACATGTTAAAACATGTCAAAAATAGATGAATATATAATTGCATTCTTATGGATGACTTGTTGGAAATCGTAAGAGCTATTTATAAACCTGTTTTTGAGAATTATGAAAGATTTTTTTTGAGAAAAATTAATTTCAATTTTTAAAAATATTTTTCTTTTCAATGTAATTTTTTTGATTTTTGGATTTTATGAAAATTTAAAAAAAAAATCCTACTGTTCATTCTTTGATCGAAATTTCGTAGAAATTATAGTTTTTGAGTTATAAGTAAATGAGAAAAATTTAGAATAAAATCTTTGGTCCTTTTCAAAAAGTAGTCTAATTATTTTTTTTATATTTCAAGTATGCAATGTTGCTCAAATGACCAATGTCTTTACACCCACAACGTTGCACTGCTATCTGATACGGTGCTGCCAACTCCTAAGACGAGTTGGCATGAAATTCGTCAATATACCTTATTGGGTTCTTTCAAAGTTCCTTTGACAGTTTTTATATAGGTGTCATGAACGGGAGTAACTCTTCCGTTTGTTACGTTTGTTATCATTTGTTACCGATACTAATCAGTATAGGCCATTAATTGTAAACAAAACTATTTGTTCTGAACTAACTATGAAGACGATTATTGTGCAAAGCTTTGGAACAATTTCAATAACCTCTCTCAACATCGAGGATCCTTTATTCGTGAACTACGGCGCCCTCAACACAACTGTAAAAGAACCATTAATGTGCTTGTTTCAATTAAGAGGATAATAAAACGCAAACGTTCAACGTAATATCCACCTAAGCGCTGTTACTTTTAAAAATGTGTACATGCGACTAGAATTGTTAAATAATAACTCACCTCATTTGGAATGGTGGCGCTATTCAAGAATGGCGCTGACTGAACACGGGAGCCAGAGAAGCTTACCTACATTAATTTTCCTATTCGCGGAGCAGAAAACACATCAAGCTTTGCTGGTTTTTGTTATTTACTTCTTGGAATGGTGCAACGAAAGCTACAGTTTTTTTTCGTCTTCTCCTCTGAACTCGCTGCAGCATCACGGCAGTGCATACACACTTCCCCGAGCGGTTGGTTGTGTGGACCAGACTGTTTGCGATGTTTGTTCAGTTTTTGAACAACTTCGGTATTATACACATATTTGCGGTGCATGCGAGGAATCATAAAAACGCCAAGCTCCACTTTCATCTCCGTCGACACAGGACGAACAGTGGTATAGTGCACACAGGAAAAAAAATCCAAGTGGGTGTTTTTCCTTTAGCCCCCCACCCCTCACGGTCCGATGTGAGATGTGTGCCCTTTTTTTCGGTGCACATCTCGCCCACAAGATGCTGCTGCGAGCCGGAGTTTCCGTTTGCATTCACTGGCCCTCGGAGCAGCAACACCCGGTGTCGGTGTTGCCGTTGTTGGCGAAAATAGAATGATTTTTATATGTAGAGTACACTTGCGCTGCACTGCACACAAATGCATTCACGGAACAGGGGAGTAAATTGTGTGGATATGTTTTCACCATCAGACTCCGCATAGCGAGAAGAAAACAGTACGTGATTTTATGCTATACTTCTGTTTAAACAAAAATTAGTTTCTAATGGGTGTGAAGGGATGATGGTGGCCAACTCTCCACCACTTCCGGCAGAAGTGTAAGTATGTGTGGGGCGTTTCGTTGGTTCTGAGTGATGGTCTACTGCTGACATAACAAAAACTATGTAAATTTGCGCTGCGGCGGTATTACGCAAAACAGCGGACCTTGACGCAACGGTTTGTGGAGAACGTTTTTTTTTTGTTTCCACTCTCTGTACCAATGTTAGTACTGGTAATAAATCCCTATTGAAGTATTTATATTGTTTTCTTTTTTTTCGTTTCAGGTAAGCATACATTGGGATGATTTGTAGTAAGTAACACACAAACAATCAATCCAAGACCGACTTGTTCGCGATACCCAACATGTGTCGAACGCTTAGCACAACTATAGCATTCATAACAACCTCTCTTCAGTCACGGAAAGAAGTACCACTTGCTGAAAGCCCACACTCGCAGTTGTCAAAACCCGAAAGCCTCATTGATATAGCTAATAGACGCCACCCGGGTTTCCTGCATAAAACGCTTTCAGGGCGGCGGCATCTTATCACCTGTCAATAACACGCATTGCCACAGCTTCCCCAGAAGAAACCCAATCCGTTGTGCAATACTCTGACTACGTGAGAAAGTGTATAATTCGCTTCCCAGAAAAGTATCCAACCATTAGCCGCAGCAGCGGTAAGCAAATATGCGGAGGCTTTATGTAAGGCCCCAAAGAAGGATGGTAAGAAGGATTTCAATCCACTTCGTTCCGACTTGCCGAGGATGTCACAATGGCCCAGCAGTTTTCCTGTGCCCGGACAACAATTGTGATCTGCTGGAATTGAAATTCAAACCCCATTTGTGTGCGGCACCAACGTAAATATATTCACACACGGACGATTGCCTGGATTTGACTCCGGCAACTGCATTCCTCAGGTGTATCCCGAACCGATGTTTGCACAGACAACAAATATGCACACGTCTGCCAGCTAGCAAGGATTCGACTTTTGCGCGTGGGAGGAACGGATCTCGAACGGATAGAGATGCATATGCATTCACAGGCAGAACTTCATTAGATCCAGGGGGCGTTGCTAACAATGGTTGGTGTGGGTGTTCATTGAACTGCACGAGTTCATCCCTGACGCAACCTTCATTATCAAATGCAGCGCAAGAGTTTCGTCTGGAAGCATGTAACGAATTCATACCTGAATAAATTCAATTTATTTGTGTATTATGCTTGCGTTACATGAAAAGCTTGGGTTGCCAGGCGGATCGGTTGCGAGTGTCTTAGAAGTGCAATTCAAAAACTTTGGAATGAAAATGAAAGCTTCATTCCGATAAATTATTGCAATAGCAAGTCATCCACCATTCGGAGATGAAGGAATAGATTGGAGGAAGAAAGGATGTCGAATTTTTAATATCGCGTATCCCCAAATTTGCAGAGCGTTTTGCATTGATTCAAACGGTTGATAATCCGGAACATGATCTGGGCTATAAAATATGAGAAGCAAAGCTTTCCATCTGCGATTTTTCATAAAAAGCTTTAGTAGTTTTATATCTGGACGAAATAAAGAATCTATCTCAGAACTATGGTCATAAAATAAACATGTTGAGTATTGAAGGTCATTTATTGCACTTTAAAGGAAAAAAGTGAAAAAAATTATTCGAATACCACTCATCATATTTGGGACACTCTGTGGGCTAACCTGAGCGGCTGTTTTGTTCCACTATCTCATCATCTCTGTCGCATCTCAAGTCACCTTTCCACTCTTCTTCAAATTCAGTCCTACAACTGTCAAATATTTCTCAATTGTTCATCACGAAAGCTTGGGTTTTTTTGTCCGCAGATTCGAATACCTTGCTGGATCATAATTTGCAAATTTATCGGTAAAACATATTTGAACTTGGACATCACCAGTGCGCAATGGTCCAGGAGATGTATTTAAGTGGAAATTAGCATTTAGAGCTCGACAGTTATTCTCTAGACATAAACTGTCCTGAACAAATTTGTTACATATGATAGAACGCCTATTTTTATGTTATCAAAAATAGGGTAACCAAAATTGTCGATGAAACATAAAATCTATCTTTCTTATCTTTCTATCTAGGTAAACATAGTTCGACAAAGTTGTTGTCCCAATTATTGGAGACATCGTTGTAGAACAATTTTTTTTCTACCTATTGAAATAACCGAGATAGCGCCTTTTTTTAAGTTACGTTTGGGACACCATGAAAAAAAACTGTGTTTTTGCTCTAACTTTTATATTTTAAATTCTACATACAAACTATCTTCGAAAGACTTTTAGAACATTTCGCGATACAGAACTTGTCGATATATCAACTTAACTCAAAGTTGTTGATATTTCTTCCCAAAACACGCGCTCTCCTTTATCGTTTGTGATTCTGTCTGGGGCAAACATTGTGGGCAAACATTTGAAAGAGCATATTTCACTCTACATGATGCGTGATTTTCAACACTATGTTATGTTTTGTGTTTGAATAAATTTAAATTGAAATCATGAGCTTTTGGCTAGAAAAGCATCAAAACTTTAGATAGGATTGAGATATTGACAAGTTCTGCATCGTAAAATATTGGTTTTGATAAGCTCTAAAAGTTGTACGTAGACAGTTTTGATGTAGAATTTGAAACATAAAAGTTAAAGCAAAAAAAAACGTTATTTTCATGGTCACCCTAATGCAACTTAGAAAAAAGCGCTAAATCGATTATATAAAAAAGACAAAGATTAAAGATTATATAAAATCTACAAAGTTGTTTAAAAGAACTGGGGCTATCAATAACTTTGAGTGAAGTTGAGATATTGACAAGTTCTGCATCGTAAAACGTTTCTATTAGTAAGTTATAAAAGTCTTCCGAAGGAAGTTTGTATGTAGATTATGAAATACAAAAGTTAGAGCAAAAAAAAGTTTTTTTTTCATGGTGACCCTAATGTAATTTAGAAAAAAAGGCGGTTATTTCAAGAGAAAGAAAAAAACTTTGTTTTACAAAGATATCTCAAATAACTGGAACTGCAACATTTTCGAACAATGATTACCTCTATCTATAAAGATAAGAAAGTTAGGTTTTTTATTTCATCGACAATTTTGGTCACCCTATTTTTGATAGCATAAAAATGAGCGCTCTATCATATGTAATAACTTTGTCGAACACTGTTTTTGTCTAGAGAATAACTGTCGAGCTCTAAATGCTAATTTCCTATTAAATACATCTCATGGACCATTGTGCAGTGGCTTTATAGAACTTTTGTCCGGGAAGCTGTCAATACTACGTTTCGTGGTCCATGAGGATGCATCCTTAGCGCTTCGTAAGAACCACATTGTGAATCTCTCGAACACGTGTCCTGTGTCCTGTTTTCACTGGCCCGAAAAGATCGAAATCCCTGTCGCAGACGAATCCTTCTGGTGGTGCTTTGGCTGACATTGAATTTCTTGGTGATATTACAATCCGACAGCCCTGGGTTTGTCCTGTTGTTATCAACACACCTATTTAGCCTATTTCAACGTATTCGCGATGTTTTAACCTTACCATTTTCCGGATTTTCGAATTGGGTGTCCACAATCAATGTTCGGTACGCGGTTTCCATCAAGTATAACTTCTTCGGAACAAAATCAAACGTGACGAACTTTTCTGCACTGAAAGAGGAAACAGTTCAAAATAAATTGCTATCAAAAAATCCAGATGCGAACACTAGTAGTGCGGCAGTGAGAAATACCGTGCGTCCAGATATTAAATGGTTCTTAACTGATTCAATATGAGTCCGAGCGTTGTATTGATAGAATATGAAGGTATTTTTTTATCGTTTGTCGGTTAAAGTTCGTTTCGACAACGCTTTTTGTATTTATAGAAATTTGCCGAGATAAGGCCCCCTAATAACACCCATTGCGCTAATACCTTGGTGCCATAGACAGGCGGCTTCGCGGATGGTGGTTAGACTATTTAGAAAAAAAAACTGGAAACATAAAACATCGTTTTAAATGGCATTTTTTTCTTAAAACGGCCGCCATTTTATGAAAAATATGTTTTTGATGATTTCGAGGTTCATGCGATAGCGACATCTTTACTGATTCAGAATCTGTTCTATTTTTTTGTTACAGATAACTAGAAGGGTTTTAATTGTGTACGCCATGGCATAACTTTTTTTAACCCTCTCCCTTCATCAACATGTAACTATTCTAATTATGAACATTTTCTCCGTTCCTATATTTACGTAAGCGATTTTGAAGTATTCAATGCTGTTCCAACTATTTCCCGCTTATTCCGGCCAGAGAGCTTCGATTTAAGTGAAGTTCTCTCTTTCTCACGACATTTTCGAGGATTCGCCAAATAATTGAGCACTACTTGATGGGATCGTCCAATCCGACGAATAATTCCTCTGATACCAACATCTTCTTGGTGAAATGCATCGATTCGTCTTTCTTCTTTCTCTTCGTGCGCATTTTTACCTTCGGCATTTTCCAGATTTATTGATCAAAACAACTAAAACAACGGAAAATGTAACTGGTCTTATACAAACTTGACACTTGAAAAATACAAACATATTTGTTTATGCTCAGCCCTTGTACGCATACATATGAAAATCATACAGTGTATGGTAGTCACCAACAGTGTTGCCACACGTACAGATTTATCTTTTTCGTTATTTTCGGTACAGATTCTGTACGGTACAGTGTGTCCAGGCTGTTTGATTGCCATTTATCCCGAACGCTTCTCCGTCGGAGGTTTAGATTTTTTAATTGATCGATAATTGTATTTATTATTGGATTTAAATTTAGATTTAGATTACGATTTACATTTAATTTTTGGTTTTAATAATTTAGATCTACATTTAACTTGTGCTTTTCTGTTCTTCTTACATCAAGCCGTCGATAACGAACACCAAACGTAGCATATATGCGCTCACGAGTCAAGTGGCAGAGAAACACCAAAGTTGATAAGCGTTGTCAGCTTTTCGAGTTTCGGAGTTGGAGTACAAATGAAACACAAAATTCAGCATTACTCGAGAATTATTCAAGTAAATGAAACCAAATTAGGCATATTGAGATTTAGAGTGCAATAACTGTTTCTATGGTGGTTAGACTCTCCACACCTACCACCCCCCCCCCTCTCTAAGAGGGGGCTGCTATACAAATAAAACACAAATTTCTGCATTACTCGAGAATTATTCAAGCAAATGAAACAAATTAGGCATATTGAGGTTTTAGGGTGCAATAAATGTTTCTATGGTGGTTAGAATCTCCACCCCCCTCTCTAAGAGGGGGGGAGGTCTGCCATATAATTGAAATACAAATTTCTGCATTACTTGAGAATTAATCAAGCAATTGAAACCAAATTAGACATATTGAGGTTTCAGGGTACAATAAATGTTTCTATGGTAGTTGGACTCTCCACCCCCATCTCTAAGGGAGGCTGCCATACAAATGAAACACAAATTTCTGCATTACTCGAGAATTAATCAAGCAAACGAAACCAAATTTGACCTGTGGAGGTTTTAGGATGCAATAAATATTTCTATGGAGGTTAGACACTCTTCCCGCTCTCTAAGGGTGGGCTATCATATAAATGAAACACAAATTTCTGCATAACTCGAAAACTAATCAAGCGAATGGAGCCACCTTTGGCATGTGAAGGTTTTACGGGGCACGAAACGTTTCTATGGTGAATACACTCCTCCCTCCTCTCTAAGGGGGCCTGCCATACAAACGAAACATAAACTTCTGCATAACTCGAGAACTAATCAAGCACAATTTGGGATGTAAGGGTTTTTGGGTATGAGAAATGTTTCTATGATGGTATGACACCCCTCCCTCCTCTGAAATGGAGAGAGGTCCCATAGAAATATTACACATATTTCAACCAAAAATATTCCAACCAAACATGACAGTTGAAAATTTTCGGAAAACTCTGAAGGAAAAGGGAAAATTCGGAAAATTAAATTCCCATATGTTCTACAATTACATAGTGACAAGTGCTGTTAGTCCATTTGATGTTTGCGCTAGCGAAATTGATCTTTGTTCGAAACAGGAAATGGATTTTAATGTGATGAAACGCACTCCTATATCTTCTTCTATCTATACAAAAAAAAAAGATCGCCGGATGTGTTGATAAGAGCAAAACTCGAGAAAGGAATTATCCGATTTAGGGCTGTCTTTATTCTATTATTATTTCTGTATAAAACATTTATTCTATGTAACGGAGAAACATATTATTTGCAAATGGTTGAAAAATCTTGAACGAGAATTGTGTCTGAAAATATTCTGATATTATAATGATGAGTTTTGTTAGAAATACTAGAAATTTTATAGTAAAAGGTAAATTCAACGGGGTCGAATAGAAGATCAATCAATGAACAGTTCTGTTATTGGAACCATGAACTTGCTCCTAGTAAGAAAACGAGAATGTTTGAAGGTATTGATAACAAAAAACAAATTTTGGGCGGGACGAAGTTTGCCGGGTCAGCTAGTATATAATAAAATAAAAGCCATATTACACCATATATAATAAAAAAAGCCGTTTCTACAAGAAAATGGTTTATTGACATAGGACTATGTCTTTGTTTTCTATACAGGGGGGTCACTCTACGAAAAATGTAACGATTTATTAAGAGTCTTCAAACGCATATTACTCGAAATGGTTATTGCGACATATGTTGTGTTATATATCATTAGACAGGAAATTTATCCATTTTTTTTTGCTAGAAACATGAACAGTGAATATAGTAAAAAAAAGTTTACAATTTGACGATTTAATTGGGTATGTTTTCTTTCGATTGTACTATCCACTCGCTTTCTCCCCAACGCAACGAGCAATCTTTTTGCCAAAATTCGGGCGTTGGCTCATAATGTGAGTTGATGCGTAAAATGAATTATTCTCCATTTACCGATAATAGGCATTAATTTTATATTATATTGTAAGTTGTCCAATCAATTTGTGGTCAACTCATGTTTTTATCGTGTTGGTCTCACCACTAACAATTTGTGTAAATAATTGTGGTCCAGGATGTCATAATATCGAGTATGTTGTTTGGTTATGTAAAAATGCAATAAATGAATTTAAATGGCTGCTGATTTAGAAGATCGAAAGGGTATACCCATGTAAATCAGATTATGATAGCTTGAGTAGTCGCGATCTTACAGGGCTATAAAATTATAACAAACAAAGTTAATGGGTTAATAGTCAAATCAATCTATGACTACAAAAATATATTATAGATAAAAATAGCATTATCTACTTCGTTACTTTGGTATTATCTACTAATGGCTTTAGAGGATTTTTAGTAACGAAGTAGATAATGCTATTTTTATCTACAATATATTCTTGTAGTCATGAATTGATTTGACTCAGTCTTATGTTTATGTAGGTCTTAACTATTTAGACTTGTGTTTATTAAAGTGATACATGATGACTCTTTGTCTTCTTCTGCATGATTGAATAAACAAAAGAAAAGGGTAGTAATGGCTTTAGTGGTATTTTTGTGCACATTTTTGAAAAGAATGCGGTACCGAATTCACGTTATGTCATCTACCCCGTTTAAAGGATACAAGTATATACAGGAAACGGTTTTTCCAGGGCATCCATTTGATGTATCAGAAGAGAAAAAAATACAGATTTTGAACAATGAAAAACTCAATTGCTACACACAATCACAGTCCTATGTCAAGATCCCGTCCGTGCCCCTAGGCTCAGACCCATTAACTTTTTTAAAGTATGTTTTTACCGGTAATTTACCGGTTTTACCGGTAATGAATATTTCATTACTGAATAACCGCCAATTGAAATGTTGGCTTGGTAATGCAATCCCTAGTGGAGAGCGCGTCTTCTCTGGGTATATCGGCAGGGATTCTACTCATCGTAGAGATAGAGTGGTAATGTGGTGGAATGAACATGAACTGGTTGATATTTTCTTCCAAGAAACGAATTCTTAGGTCGCTGAATCTGTACCCAACACGAATTTTTTATCTCATCTGTTTTGTTTTGTTAGGTCATTCAGCAATTCAGCAGTAACAAAGCTGAATTTACTCGTGTACATATTAATCTAACGATAATTTTTGTTGTTGTGTATTACACAGAAGCCATTTAAACGTAACAGTAGTCCTATCTTATCGATATACATGTTGTAAATTACACAATGTCGCCTTTTTTCGGCGTAAGAATATTTCTATTGTACGAATGTTCACAGATGGACCATATACAGCGGGACTGATATGAGGCTTTCATCGCACTATGACTTTTCAGGTGGAAAAAAATCGGAGAAGTGACTGTCGCTTATCTGTTTTTCTATATTTCCTATTGAAAGTAGACACTTTAACTAAGAAAAGTTCAAAAATTCAGGACTGTAGCAGGTACCAACCTGAGATGTCGAGAAGTGAAGATGAAAAATGGCAAAAAATGATATTTTTTTCGAAAAAAGGGAGTTTTGATTTTTTTTAATAATAACAGTATTACTTATGAGTATGTTATATTGTTATAAAGGTTATTGATTAGGCCTTCCGGAAAACTTCTGATCAAGTGGTTTTATAGGTAAAAATAATAAGGTAAAGCATAAGAAAAAGAAGAAAATAAGAATAAAAATCATAATTTAAACTTTGTTGCCAATGAATGTATGGGAAAAAGTGATTTTCGAATTTTCGGAACATAGTTTCTGCAAAATTTTGAGCTTGATTTACTAGTATTGCAAAAACGTCAAAGTTTGAGTTGTTCGAAAGCCGTAAAATCACACAAGGGATATTATCAAAAATCGACTCTCTGAGACCTAGATGACAAAACAAAATTCTAGATGACAGTAGATCTCGACGTCTCATGCAATTTGAAGTCATTTAGCTTCAAACAATGTTTTTCCAAAACTCCGACATCATGTACTCCCTCATTAAATGTATATTGTACTCCCAAACTTATGTACATTGAGAGATTTAACGATTTTCAAAAAACTCAAATTTTGACTTCTTTGCGATACTAGAAAAAATAATTAATAATTATTTGTCAAACAAGTTTTATTAAATTTATACCGCGATAATATCTTAACATAAGAAGATGTTAATTGGACATCTTTTGAGAATTTAAAAAAAACATCTAGGATTATCCAAGCAGATGCAAAGGTAACGATTTTGTATTCTTTGGAACAATTTTAACACTCCTTCTTCTTCTTCTTGAATGGCGTTAACGTTCCCTGTGGAACTTTTGCCGTCTCAACGTATGCATTAACTAGCATCATTTATCAATACATATTTGAGATTTCTTATGCCAAATAACACGCCTTGAATGTATTCCGAGGGGCAAGCTCTAGAATACGCGTGACCACAGTGCAAGTCGGAAGAAATTTCTTTGACGAAAAATCCCCCGACCAGAACGGGAATCGAACCCGAACACCCGGCATGATCATGTGAGACGCTAACCACTCGGCCACGGGTGCACTTTTTAACACTCCTACACTGTGGATAACAAGATTTAAACATAATAAACGGACCCTGCTCATCCCAGCTACACCCACGTTTCATTAAATTATTATATTAGGTATGTTTAAATATTAAATCAATGGAAAGGGTGTGTCACATCAAATTGCATCACGGAAAAAACGCTGTAGAAATTTAATTTTTAGGAATTATATCTTCAGCTTTCGCTTATAATCAGATAAGAGTGTATAGATCACGTTGGCCATGCTTCACTGTTAATTTTTCGTAAATTTGGAAAAATGTCGTCGAACGAAAAAGAGCGTCGTGAGTTAATCCTGCGCACTCATTTCGAGAATGCGGAGTTGTCACATCGGGACATCGGTAAGATGCTGGGAATCGTCCAATCCACGATCAGCAGAGTACTAAAACGATACTTCGAGAACCTAACTATCGACCGGAAGGTGAAGAACGGCAAAAATGGATGCTCCGTCAGTGAAAAAGATCACAAGCACGTAGTTAAGCAGTTTAGACGTGATCCGAGAAGTTCGGTCCGGGATGTCGCCAATAAGCTGAATTTGTCAAGTTCATTCGTCCAGCGGACCAAGCAGCGGGAGGGCCTGCGACCGCGACGAAAGGCAAAACATGGTGGGGAAGACGCGAGCCCGGAAGCTGTACACCGAAATGCTGACGAAGCCGCATTGCCTGGTAATGGGCGACGAAACCTACGTCAAAGCGGACTTTCGTCAGCTGCCGGGCCTGTTGTTCTTCTCCGCAGAGGACAAATTCAGCGTTCCGGAGGAGATTCGCAAGCAGAAACTATCCAAGTTTGCCAAAAAGTACATGGTGTGGCAAGCGATCTGCTCTTGCGGAAAGCGGAGCGCCCCCTTCGTGATGACCGGCACGGTAAACGGGCAGGTTTACTTTAAGGAGTGCCTACAGAAGCGCTTACTACCACTATTGAACCAGCACGAGCGCCCGACCATCTTCTGGCCGGATCTCGCTTCGTGCCACTATTCAAAGGACGTGTTGGAGTGGTACGAAGCCAACGGGGTCACCTTCGTGCCAAAGGAAATGAACCCGCCCAACGCGCCGGAGCTTCGCCCAATAGAGAAATATTGGGCGATTATGAAGCAGGCCCTTCCGGAAGAACCCAAAAGTTGTCAAATCGGAGGCGGACTTCAAGAGAAAATGGATTTCTGTTAAAAAAAACTACAACCTGACGTTGTACAGAACCTTATGGACGGGGTAAAGAGGAAGGTGCGAGCATACGGGCTTGGGCTCGAAGTATGAATAAAAAGAAAATGCCAAAAGTTGTTTAATAGTTTTTATTTTACTGTCTAAAATTTTCAAAAGGATCGGTCTACTGGGCGAATTTCTACAGCGTTTTTTCCGTGATGCAATTTGATGTGACACACCCTTTATTCATTTGAATTTAGAAATTTCTACGTATATAAATCTACTGCGGACAATCGAAACCAATTGTATGGAACAACCCCTATTTCGGCCCTCTCCTCTACCTAGCTTCGTTCCATTTTGTTCAAATGATCACATCTATGAAGCATTTTATCCAATTATTCAAAAATTCAGTTCTCAAATTAAAAAAAAAAATAAAAAATAAAATACACCGGACAATGGAGTCTAAAAATCCGGATAATCGAGTCTCCGGATAATCGAGACCAACTCGTACTAATGAGTTCTGGAGAGTATTGCTGCGACGAAGCTTTTTTATAACGTTCTGAAAATTGTTGGTCTCTATAGGAAACACACAAAATCAAAAATATTTTCAACAAATATACATGAAAATAAAGTTTTTTACCCTATTTTAATTTTTTTTTTTTGGAACGTTTTTTTATCCCGTCTGTTTATTTTTATAAGGCTCATTTAGCAATTCAGCTGTAACAGAACCGAATTTGTCGTGTACATTTTTCTAATGTTGTATACACATTACTCACATAACTCATTAAACATTACTCATTTTTAGGCGTAAGAGTATTCCTATCTTATCGATACACATTTTTATCTATTACACAGTAGCCATTTAGGCGCAAGAGTATTCCCTATTCTATCGATACACAACACATGCCGCATTTTTTTCGGCGTGAGAATATTCCTATTGTTCGAATGTTCACAGTTGGACACAGCGGGACTGTGGATATGAGGCTTCCATTGTTGTGTTATAAATAGCACTAATTACCGATGCAGCAGACCGTAATGTGAGCGACAAGGGGCTGGGATTACCGTCGCATGATGATTGTTACGTGGACATAGAAGGTAGAATAAAAAGATGGTCAGTTGAGGGCCCCGAATTATGAGCTCATGATTGTTCGCATAGTAGCGGACACGCAACCAATTAGGCTACGAAGACCCCCTGGTTGAAACTTACTGCTATCATCTATGATAATTTCTGTATACTTGACGATCAACTCATTAAAAGGACTTCTCTTTTTTAGTTTAAACTAGCTGACCCGGCAAACGTTGTTCTGCCATATAATTTATTTCTAGAAAATATTTTGGTTGGTAAAAATAACGAATATATTTCAAGAGAGTTTGTATGTCATCATTCAGATCTGTAAAATTGATCTAAATGATGATTTTCACAGCGAAACATAAATATGCGTACCTCTTATTTTCGAATTTTCCCTTTTTATTTTAAATATCCTTCTTATAAATGGTCGGTGTTAAGTCAGACCGGACCATGTGACATTTTTATGATTTCGAGAAAAACGAGTTTGAAGTTTGGTGCAATAAGGGTTTTTCATTGAGCGTTCAAAACAATTTCGACATTCTAATAATCCCTGCAGTACGCGTGATTTTCCAAATCTGTTAGATTTGGAATGTAACTTACAAAAGGTTTAACCTAGTGCAATCAATAACCCGAAATTTTGAATTTTGCGACTTGGTCCGCTCTGACTTAACACCGACCATATAAAGATATGCAGAGCCCATTTCTAGAATTTTTCCAATCGTCTCGAATATTTTCCAAAGTACTCTATCATTCTAATTTGGGTGAAGACAAACTCACAGAATATATGGACGACGTAGATCTGATCGTGCACCCGTGGCCGAGTGGTTAGCGTCCCACACTATCATGCCGGGTGTTCGGGTTCGATTCCCGTTCTGGTTGGGGGATTTTTCGTCAAAGAAAATTCTTCCGGCTTGCACTGTCACGCGTATTCTAGAGCTTGCCACTCCAGAGTACCTTCAAGGCGTGTTATTCGGCATAGAAATCTCAACCAAATATTAATAAACGACGCTAGTTAATGAATACGTTGAGACGGCAAAAGTTCCACAGGGAACGTTAACGCCATTCAAGAAGAAGAAGAAGATCTGATCAGCCGTTCCTCCGTGATGATGAGTTATACGTACGTGGAAAAAACTCTCATTTATGTATAAAGATGAAACTATAATGTTATAAAAATACTGGCTGAATTTGCTAGGTTTGATTGAGAATCAAGTCCCCCAGTCATGGTCTGTACCCCATCTCCTTTCCCCATACTCCAATGACATACACATAGTTGGAAATCCTTCAAATTCTTTAAATTAAAGAAACGTCAAATGTCACTTTTTTCTTATCCCCCTATTTTAAGATTGGGCACTCCGATGGGCAAATAAAAAAAATACGGGTCTGATTTTTTAGCTGGCAGAGAATATTCCTGCCGTTCTACGCATAGTTGTACCATGTTACTTTTTTTCAATTTTCACTTTTTTTCATATAAGGATGTTTTTATGCATAGGCTTCCGGAAAAACACAAAAAAAATATTGAAAAAAAAGCTCAATTGTCCCATGTTGATATTCTAAGCATAATTATCCCGCCATGTATTTTTTGTAGATTCATAATAAATGGATCGGTTCAAGTACAAGAATTTCATGTCACACTTTCAGCAGAGCTAATATGCTCATTTCTGGTTTGGAAAACTAATCTAAGAAGAACTTATTCTCAAACAAATAAAACAAGTTCAATAGAACACGTGTACACCTTGTTAGCGAATGCAGATCATTCCCTTCTCTATGAAACGATGTTTTTATGCACAATCTTTCGGAAAAACACAAAAAAAAACTTATTGTTTGTTCCCAGTATTTAAAAAAACAACCGCAACTTCAGTTGTCCCATATTGATATTCTAGGCATAACTGCCCCACCATGAATTTTTAAATCCGTAATCAAGCTTGATTGATTCAAGTGAGGAGTTGTGAAAAGTTGTTACAATTCACAACAGAAAGTAATTCGTATATTGTGAGAACGAAAGATTTTTTTTTTTTTTTTTATTAAATCGTTTATTTTTACAGGCTCAGTTACATAAGTTACATAAGGAGCCAAACTCCTATCTGTATTGTTACAAGTATATATATTCATTTTTCATTAATTCTAGTGTTAATGAAGTAGAGAACCGATTACTCGCGGTTTGCTCGAGTTTAGAAGGGTGACATTTTTTTCAGGAAAAGGAAGGGATATAAGGATATGTTGACAATGTTCACACTCACATTCGCACTCACATTCATCATACTCAATTCTTAAGCCTATCTTACATCTAACATGTATTTACATTTCACCTTATTCTATTGTTAGTAAGAAGGGATTTAATTTCTCGCGAAGGAAAAGGAAAAGGAAAATATAAGGATATAAGGACAATCACACACGAAGATCGATAGCTTTTAGGAAGACATATATTTGGGACATGTAATCAAGGTCTAACCGAGCCAACACATCTCTCACCGGCACATTGGGCTGTCTTCCTCTGGCCCGAAGAGAGTTTTCTAAATTCGATCTGGCAACAAGATACACCTCGCACGACCAAACAACGTGTTCGATGTCGTGGTAACCTTGGCCACAAGCACAGATATTGCCATCGGCAAGATTAAAACGAAAGAGTAGCGCGTCTAACGAACAGTGATTGGACATGAGTCGAGAGAAGGTGCGAATAAAGTCCCGACTCAAGTCCAGACTTTTGAACCATGGTTTGAGGCTAACCTTAGGGATAATCGAGTGAAGCCACCGGCCCAATTCATCTTCGTTCCACTTACGTTGCCATTTAACGATGGTATTTTTACGGACTAAAGAATAAAATTCATTGAAGGCGATTTGACGCTGATAAATATCGCCTTCAATTGCACCTACCTTTGCCAATGAGTCAGCCCTCTCATTACCCGGAATTGAGCAATGTGAGGGGACCCAGACAAAGGTAATGACATAACAGCGTCTGGTTAAAGCACTCAAATTTTCTCGTATTCTCTCAAGGAAGTACGGCGAGTGCTTTTCCGGCCTCACTGAACGGATAGCTTCGACAGAGCTAAGACTATCCGTTACAATGTAATAGTGTTCAACAGGTCGTGAGGCGACGCTGTCCAGCGCCCAATGTATCGCTGCCAATTCAGCAATATACACTGAGCAAGGATTCTGAAGACTGTGGGAGGTGCTAAAAAATTCGTTGAACACTCCAAATCCTGTGGACTCATTCATAGAGGACCCATCAGTAAAGTACATATTATCACAATTGATACGCCCATATTTTGCATTGAAGATCGTAGGAACGATCCCCGATCGATGATAATCTGGAATTCCATGGATTTTCTCCTTCATGAACAGATCAAAATGTACAGAGGAATTGATGTAGTCAGGAAAACAAACACGGTTGGGAATATACGAAGAAGGATCAACCTGCATGGAGATGAATTCATGATATGAAGTCATGAATCCAGAATGAAAATTTAGCCCGATCAGCTGCTCAAAATTTCCGATCACCAATGGGTTCATGACCTTACACCGGATGAAGAACCGAAGAGATAATAAATTGAAGCGATCTTTTAGTGGGAGTAGGCCTGCCAAAACCTCGAGACTCATGGTATGCGTTGAGGGCATACATCCCAACGCGATACGGAGGCAAAGATACTGAATTCGCTCGAGTTTAATGAGGTGTGTTTTGGCAGCTGATTGAAAACAGAAACTGCCATACTCCATCACTGAGAGAATAGTTGTTCGATACAACATTATAAGATCTTCTGGATGGGCTCCCCACCAGGTGCCGGTAATTGTACGGAGAAAGTTTATTCTTTGTTGGCATTTTTTACTCAGATACCTAATATGGGCCCCCCAAGTACATTTGGAGTCGAACCAGACCCCAAGATACTTGAATGACATAGCATGAGTGATTGGTTTACCCAAAAGTTGAAGCTTTGGTTTTGCTGGTCTATGCTTCCTAGAAAAAACCACCATCTCTGTTTTCTCCGTGGAGAATTCGATCCCTAGCCCAATGGCCCAGGTTGAAAAATTGTTCAATGTATCTTGTAAGGGTTCTTGCAGGTCGGATTCTTTTGATCCTACGACAGACACTACTCCATCATCTGCAAGTTGTCTTAAGCTGCAATTTTGTGTAAGGCAATTGTCAATGTCGCTTACATAGAAGTTGTACAAAAGGGGGCTTAAACATGAGCCCTGAGGGAGGCCCATGTAAGAGACCCGACTTACTGCCGAATCTCCATGAGAAAAATTCAAATGTTTCTCACAAAGCAAGTTATATAACATATTATTCAATAGAGGCGGTAGACCCCGAGAGTGTAATTTGTCTGACAAAACCTCTATTGAAACAGAATCAAATGCCCCCTTTATGTCCAAGAATACTGAAGCCATTTGTTTTTTTTCGGCGTAAGCCATTTGAATTTCTGAAGAAAGCAACGCAAGACAATCATTCGTCCCCTTGCCCCTGCGGAACCCATATTGTGTATCTGAGAGTAAGCCATTCGTTTCAACCCAACGATCAAGGCGAAACAAGATCATTTTCTCCAACAATTTCCGTATACAAGACAGCATTGCTATTGGGCGGTACGAATTGAAGTCGGACGCGGGTTTTCCGGGTTTTTGAATAGCTATAATTCGCACTTGTCTCCAATCATCTGGAACAACATTATGCTCCAGAAACTGATTGAATAAATTCAACAAGCGATGTTTCGCCACATCAGGGAGGTTTTTCAGCAAGTTGAACTTAATTCTATCTGTTCCTGGAGCCGAATTGTTACAAGAAAGGAGAGCAAGAGAGAATTCTACCATCGAAAACTCGGAATCAAGATCGCACCTATCTTGTGGTATATCTCGAACAATTTTTTGCACAGGAACGGAATCGGGACAAACTTTCCGTGCAAATTTAAAAATCCATCGATGTGAATATTCTTCGCTTTCATTCGATGAAGAGCGATTTCTCATGTTTCGAGCCACTTTCCATAATTTTTTCATTGACGTTTCTCGTGACAAACCTCCCACGAAAGTTCGCCAATAAGCACGCTTTTTCCCTTTGATCAAGTTTTTAAATTGATTTTCAAGGTCCAAATACGTTTGAAAATTCTCAATGGTTCCACGTTTTCGAAAAGCTTTAAATGCGTTCGATTTATCCTGATAAAGCTTGGAACATTGGCTATCCCACCATGGATTGGGAGGCCTTCGACGAATAGTGGAGCCTGGGATGGGTTTCGTTTGAGCGCGAACCGCGCTGTCATATATCAAACGAGAAATGAAGTTATACTCCTCCAATGGAGGCAAACCATCTCTGGAATTGATGGCTAGAGCAATCGCGTCCGCATATTTTTTCCAGTCAATGTGTCTTGTGAGGTCATATGCCATGTTTATAGATTCAGAAGAATTCGACCCAATGGTGATGGAAATTTTGATTGGCAAGTGATCACTACCGTTGGGGTCCTGGATTACATTCCACTTGCAATCTAACGATAGTGAATTCGAGCAAAGCGAGAGGTCAAGAGCACTTGGGTTAGCAGGAGGTTTAGGTACACGTGTTGTTTCCCCAGTATTCAAAACGGTCATATTGAAGCTGTTACAAAGGTCATATATCAACGATGAACGATTGTCGTCGTACTGTTCCCCCCAGGCAGTTCCGTGAGAGTTGAAGTCTCCCAAGATCAATCGTGGCTCAGGAAGGAGTGAGCACATGTCAACAAGTTGCTTGCGGCTAACCGCAGCTCTCGGAGGCCAATACAAACTGACAATACAGAGGTCTTTGCCTCTGATGTTTGCATGACAAGCAACAACTTCAATCCCTCCAATAGGTGGAAGTTCAATTCTAAAAAATGGGTGGCACTTATTAATCCCCAATAGTACCCCTCCGTATCTGTCATCGCGGTCCAAGCGTATTATATTAAAATCGTGGAAAGAGAGATCATTTTGAGAAGAGAGCCAGGTTTCGGACAGAGCAAAAACATCACAATTGAATTTATGAATTAGAAATTTGAAAGTATCCAATTTAGGGATAAGACTACGACAATTCCACTGTAAAACAGTGATATCTCCGACCTCTCTATTTAAATTAGACATCAAGAGAGATAATCATTGCAAGAAGGGGCCATGTTTGCATCAATTGCTGCAAAATTGTCTTTAACACTGGAAGCATTGAGATGACAATGGTTCTGATGGAGTCGGAAACGTTAAAACACGTGAAGATTTGATCCATAAGGTCAGTCAACTTTATAAATCCCGATTGGGAAGTTGAACTAGACGGAAAAACAGGGACAGTTGGGGTTTTTGATGTCCCCTCGAGTGCTGGGCCATTCGAAGGTGAATTATTCCCACGGAAACCAGGAGGAACCTGATTTTGCTTGTCCGCTGCACTCGATTTTTTAGACATGCTAACAGGGGGTATAACCGGTGGGGCTTGTCCTTGAACTTTGGGAGTGGTCACATTTTTGCGCCGGGGATTCCCTTGGAAAATGAACGGTGTGCCCCCGTTAGCTGTGTCCGCTTCCATTTCGTCAACGGGCAACGTGGCGAAGACATTTTGAGTGTTGATTGATTGTTGTTGGGCAAGTGGAGAAGCGCCCTTTAAAATATCCGCAAAAGTGCGTTTTGAGCGTTCCTTCAAAGAGCGCTTCTGTTTCTCCCAGCGACTCTTGTAAGTTTCACAAGCTGAGAGCACGTGTGGGGATCCCCCGCAATATGGACACTTATGCTCAGTCGCACTGCAGGATTCCCCCACATGTTGCTCTCCGCAAGTTGCACAGCGCTCCTTGTTGGCACAATAATCTGAAGTGTGACCAACTGACTTGCATTTGTTGCAAGTCATGGGCTTTGGCACGAAGAGTCGCACAGGCAGTCTCAATTTGTCCACCATGACGTAGTCAGGGAGGGCCGAACCAGCAAAAGTTACTCGAAACGAGTCTGACGGCGTGAATTTCGTTTTTCCCTCTTCTTGGGATACTTTACCTAGTTGGCGACTGTCCAAAATTTTAACGCCCACCAAAGGGAGTCTTTTGAATTTACCAACTCCTTCTTTTATCAATTGGCACGTCAGACCCGTTTCAGTTACCACCCCCGAGATTTCTACGTCATGGGAGGGCACGTAGACACGATACTCTAGGGTGAACCTCTCGTCGATCACAATTGCATTTGCGTGTTTCCGATCACTCACGACAACACGCAGTTTGTTCGGCCTAACCTTAGAGATTTCGACCACGGAGGAATAAAATCTTGCCAGATCTTTCGAAACCTGAATGACATTAATAGATTTTCCTTTAGGTTTGGGCCGGAAAAAAACAACCCATGGACCAGCTCCAGGTGCATCGTCTGGATAGACCTTGACACGAGGAGAGGAAACAACTGAGGGGGAGGACGAGGTCGATTGTTGAGCGGGAGTGGGATCAGTAGGACTGGGAGGCAAGTTCGGGAGTTGAACGGAAGCGGGAGATGGAGGGGGCGAAGAGGAAAAGTTTGCCAATTTTCTTGAGGGGGGCTTGTTGAGGTTAATTAACTCTTTCTCTGAAGAGACATCTTCTGAGGGGGGAACGCGTTTGAGCGACTTCCCAGCCCCCGTTGTAGCTAGTGAGGAGGAAACAGTAGTTTCAATCTCCATTTCAACTTGACCTTCTGCCATTACGGCAGATATGAAATAAAATAATTTTGAATTCTTCTATCTTCCTAAACCTAATATATATATATATATTATACCTAAATCGCACACCAATGCGAATGAAATGAAACGGTGTCCCAATCGAACCGCGTGGCAATCGCTCGGTACAGCTGCAACGGTAAATCGCACCACCACACGATGATGGAATCGATGACGATGATAAAGCACACACAGCGATGATACGGCACACGCACCGCGCCCGCGGTGGAGAACTTCTTCCTCACGCTGGTTGTGATTGCTGCTCTTCTCACTCGCGCAATAAAGAGAACCCCGTTAGGGCGAAATAACTTCACCAGCCACTGATAACGGTATAATCTCCACTATATGATAGACGCGAACAAATTTGCGACCGATGTCTTCGGACTGCGCGAGCTGAATCAAGAACGAAAGATAACATTAATGAAAAGCGATTGACAACACTCCGTTCATAGCCTTGCTTCCGCAACGTTTGAATGAATAGTTAACCGAGATGCAGAATAACACTTATTTAAAAATATAAAACATTCTAATAATATAGGCTTACTTCAGTCATCTAAACTGAAACGCTGTCTATTTCTAACCAGTATGTTTTTTTACGCTAGATGTCTATTTTTCTAAGCATAATATCTAGTACAGCTGCTGTGAACACCAAACAATCGATAAGAAAATTCAGCTTTAAATAATTCTTCTTGCAAACTCTCGTCTCCAGATTCGCAAGCTTCTACGAAAAAATATTAGAGCAAACCAAAAATAGCTCCATGTCTCCCAGGATGAAAATCCGGTTCATTTAATACGAATTACGCTTATTGCTGGCAACAGTGCTTACTACTTCTAACAATGCAGAAAATTTGAATATCCTCTGAAGAGAGGGACCGAAGTAGAAGAACCCCGGGCCCAGTGTGGAAAGGGCTTATAACGGTGGCTTTCAATCAATTTCATATTTGCTTCTTCCACGAAGCCCCCCCCCATCTCTTCTGTTATCCTGCTAAGGCTAAGCCCCTTGGGAACGTGCACTGCAGCTTCTTCGTATTCTTTCGCTTTCTCGATGACGCCTGCACACACACACATGAGCACACATACATGCTCTAAACCCATTCAGTTTGTGTGTTTCCAAGGGGAAATATTTCCGAGAGAATGGCTTTCAATAAATGTGCCACCTTCGCATGTATTAGCTAATGGGGGTGACATGCCGTGGGGACGAGCGCAGAAGGTGGCTCGTTAGAGGGCTCAAATGTGCGTCAATCTGCATACCAATATATTGCATCGTCTTCTGTCCAGGGCTGCAACAGGTGAGTCGCATGACCGAATTGGGGTTGTTGCTACAGGCGCTTTGATGTCTCTCAATGTCTGGAATAGAGGGGGTAACAGGCACCGGGCACTCAACTACAGCCCTGTCCTGTAAGAGAATATCTTCCCGAAGCATCCGAACGCGTGATCCAGACTCATTACTCATGTATATTGCCCCTGTCTCCCGAATGTCGGTTTGGACTTGAGCCACAACTGAACAACATCGAGGCGAATGAAAGCTTTCAGGAGTCAACGAACGGATCTCTGTATCTTTCGCTTTTAAGCCGATGGATATGTGCTCATCCTGTGAGTGTGCTGCGATGGAGTTTATTGCTAGGCGTCGTATTAATTATTCCAAGTGCCGCATCCAGTCGAGAGATAGGGACATGCAAATAGCGAGCATCAGATCGAGATAATGTTCGGATGGGTCTTGTTTATAGATACCTGACGAGCAATCTTCATTGCAATGTGATAAAGAATAAAAGTGATAATATTCATGAGTTTTGTTCGTAAATAAGTCTAGACAGAATGTGACATTATGGCAACCCATTCATTTTTGCTATCGGACAGTTCTGATTTGCAGGAAGTGATCCAGGGTTTGCGGTTATCCCGTTGGAACTCACTTTTGAATAACTTAATCCATCATTTGCAATTAACATCCACCATCTGTCCATTATCATTCATTTCTGACAAGTAAACCCAAAACTTAATCTTAATTTCTGAAACGAGCAGAGGAGCAGTAATTGGCTCCACCACCCGTTCCCATATTAAACATAATTCGGGCCCACCGGGGGCGAAGGGAAATGGCCAGCCAGGCGAATTATTAACCGCGCCAGTTACCTTAATGAAACCCGGATTTTCGCCACAGATTATCAGCCATCATCAGTCAACGGGGCAGCCAAAAAGGATAGAACTCTTCATCCCATTCTTATCATTCCTCATCGCAAGTCTGCAGAAAATTTTCAATAATGTCAAAATGTCAATTAAGAAGTACGAATCGTCGTCATCCCTCGACCGGCTGATGGATCTTAAGGGGGGAGCGGCAAGACCAAAAACCTTATTACCACTTCCACACCGACATCGAGAAAGAGAGATAGAGAGAGAGAGAGAGAGAGAGAGAGAGAGAGAGAGAGAGAGAGAGAGAGAGAGAGGACTGGGAGTGGCGAACGTTCATCGGATTAATTTTCATCCCTTCATCCATCCGGGCAACCCGAACAAGTATCCAAGTATAATTTTATCACTTCTCGTATCCATGGCTAAGTCTTTCTCCACAGAGTGAACCCTGGTGCGAGGTGAAATGTAATCTAGTCGTGGAAATCTAGCGCCAATGTCGTATTGTATAATCGAAGAAGCATACCAAATATCTAGGTCATGATTTCCGCCGCCTGGAATTGATAGTGTTAGTTACTGTATAACAGAGCAATATGTTACTTCTGCCAACTTCCCACTAGGATATGATATGTTTTCGATTCCAAGTGTTGCCACTGATACAGTATGGAATGAAAAAAACAAGCTATCTACAAAAAATAAACACATAAATTTGTTATCAAAAGTTTGAAGCAAAACGGTTTGTTTGTGTTATTTCCAACTATAAGATCCAGCAATGCCATGTCGGAACTTCTATTTTTTCGACCCATAATCGAATTTATTCGTTCGCCAAACAATTCTTTCAATAAATCGATCGTGGCGCGCGCGGTGTGGCATGTTGCACCGTCTTGTTGCAATCACAGATCCTCCACATGTAGGGCACTCAATAATGGTACAAAAAACTCGATTATCGTGGCTCTGTACGGTCATCGTTAAGTTTGACGTTCTGACAGGGGTCATTTTCGAACGAACCATTGATTCCGCCGGCCCATAAAGCGCACCAAACTTTTTCAGGCCCTGTACGACGTCTCTGATGACAAACAATCCATTGTTGCTCAAAAAATTACTCTGATGAACCGTTGCCCGTTCCAACAAAAACTGTTCTCTTCTCTTATGAATACTGCAATTAATAACAGTCCAATTATCATAATGCATATTGTTAATTATTTTCATTTCACGCTCTGTGTAATAAGTTTTATTCCTGTCTACGCCTGTCATCACTCTCTGATCCGACACCTGTCATCGATAAAATCGATAAATTACATTGTAGTCCCATTGGGGAAAACTCATAATCGGAAAACGAGCTTTTTTTACTCCAACTGAAATTCGATTCAGTTTGTTTTGTTATTGTTTTTATTGGATTCAGTGTAAGGGATAATGTGGAAATTTTAAAACTTTGAAGTTGAATATCAATGTTGCTCGCAAATTGTTTTATGAGTGCGTATTCCTAATTGATGATTTTCCCATTTGTTCTTCAACAAAGTTATTTAAAACTTATGAGCTACATGACTCTATGAAGCTTAAAATTGTTAATCCATAATTTCAGTCAAACGTAAAATTACTTCTTTCGGGATTTTGAAAGTACAAAAAAAAACAAATGTCGGCCGCGTCACTAAAATTGTTCTATGGAGGCTATCTGGCGTCCGTACCTCTCACGCTAAAGGTCACGAGCTCACTTTTCACTCCCGACATACTTCCAAAAATGGAAGAAAAATAACAAACAAGCCAAAAGTGTTGGAAGTCACTATAATACAGAAAAAAACTAAAATTCTTCAACTTAGAGCGCTTATTCTTTCAGTCAGATCTTTTTTTTCTTGACGATGGTCCCGCCACCTTCCCCTATAGAGGTTTGAGCAAGACGAGTTATTTTTGTTAAATATCCCATCTGTTTATTTTTATTATTAGGCTCACCTAGCAATTCAGCTGTAGCAGAGCCAAATTTATCGTGTACATTTTTCTTATGCTGTATGTTACACAGTAGTCATTTAGGCGTAAGAGTATTCCTATCTCATCGATAAACGTTTTTATCTATAACACATTCGCCGTTTAGAAGTTAGAGTATTCCTATTCTATCGATATACAACACATGTCTCATTTTTCGGCGTAAGAATATTCTTATTTTTCGAATGTTTACAGTTGGGCACAGCGGGACTCTTGATATGAGACTTCCATTGTTGTGTTATAAATAGCACTAATTACCGATGCAGCAGACCGTAATGTGAGCGGCAAGGGGCTGGGATTACCGTCGTATGATGATTGTTGCGTGGACGCAGTGGCTAGATTAACACACAAAGATGGTCAGTTGAGGGCCCTAAGTTATAAGCGCATGATTGTTCGCTTAGTAGCGGACACGCAACCAATTAGGCTACGAAGACCCCCTTAAGTTAAAAGATATTATTTTTTTCTCATCTTTGAATTCAGTTTAACAACGATTTTACCTACAGATATGAATTCAAAAAATGCTATTTTATTACATTATCAAAAGAGAAGCCAATACTCAGTCTTGCCAATACTACACAGAGCCGACGCGGTCGCGACAAGGCCCTTGCAGCCAATTGGTCCACCAGAGCATAAGTCCAACCGCCAGCCTAGTTTTGGATAGACAATGAGTATCCCCATTCAGAGAAGTCGAGAAATTTTTCTTTACGAAAAAATCCTAGACCGACTCAAAAACTTTTATTTTATATCCTTTATATATGCGCGGGGCGCGCGAGGATCAAACTTTTGTAGAGTAGTTTTTTTAAAACTAATACAAAAGAAAACAACAAAGTAAAAAATAAGAATAGTCTATCATCACCAAGATAATGGGCCTGATTCTCGAATACACTTCACGGTGGAAACGAAATAAACGGCACGCCATTGAACTACGTTTTACGAGTTAGTGAAGTGTCGAAGATAATGATGAGTTTTCAGGCAGAATGAGCACTTTTCAAATAAGAAATCATTAATGAAAATTAACCTCTTCGTATCAAACTGGTATTCAATGTGAGTGGAAAACTTTGTTTTCTTCGTGTGATATAATAATCTCGTACAAAAATTTAATCTGAAGATAATTTGATTTTATAATGATAAATTTAGTGGGAAATCAATCTCGCATCCAGATGTCGACACCGTACTGTTGTCATCGCGAATGCGTTTCATACCGTTTCCACCGTGAAGTGTATTCGTAGTGTATTCGAGAATCAGGCCCATAGTACTGATAAATACAAATTTAAAAAAAAAGGAAGAAAACAAATTCTACACTGTATAATCCGTTAAAAAACCTCGTCAGGTAAAGTATGCTTTGAAAAAAAAATATAAATGGAATCTGCAATAAACAATTCACACAAAATTTTCCGTTCGTATAAAACTTCGTCAGCTACTATTCTTCGTCAAAAATTCAAAAAAAAATATTCAGCTGTTAAAAAAATACAGCTCCAATGTGTGAAATACAGTGCCTCTTGAATTCTGTAAGTATTATTGCACACTTAATATGTTTTGGCATCGAGTTGAAAACATTTATTCCTTTGAAGTACAACGAATTTTGTGAAGCACATGACAAGAAATTAGGTGTTCTCAATTCATTCGCGTTTCTAGTGTTTTATCTATGTAAATCACTTCCTCTTTCAGCTCGATCACTGGAATATCGAGGCAGAAAACCGTTAACTACTTCAAAAATGAACACCATAGTTAAATAAACAATTCATCGCTTCACGGATATCCATTACAGAGCGTCCAGCATCAAAAAAGAGGGTGTGAACTAATTAAATTTTAGAATCAACCGCATTATTTTGTTCTGCAAGCGCTGTAAGCGCTGTTTGTCTAAAAATAGAATAGAATGACAAAAGTCTAAATGAGGAGAGATGATTGATTTGTACAGTAGTATTTTGCTGTGAATGGTCAAATCGTTTTTCAATCGACATAAGATTCCATACTTTTTGGCGATTTTCTTGATGACATTGTCAATGTGAGTGTTGAACTTGAGTTTGTCGTCAATAATCACGCCAAGATATTTAATTTCCCTCGATCAATAATCTCATCATCAATTACAATACAGACGTTTTCATTAGAACGATTTCACGAGATTATCATATATTTATTTTTACTTTTGTTCAAATTTAACTCCTTATACTTCAACAATCTACTTAAAGGATGTAAATCTCCATTCAAATGTAGCACGACCTGATTTATATCTTTAGCTGCAATGAATAACACAGTATCATCCGCAAAAAGATTGATGTCACAAAATCATAAAACTCGTCGCATGTCATTGATTTACGTAATAAATAAAATGGGCCCTAATACACTTCCCCGAGGTACTCCAATATTATTCCTTACGGGAATGGAAATGAAATTGTTAAAAATAGTCCGTTGAGTTCTGTCATACAAATAAATTTCGAACCATTTATATGCAGTCCTCCAAAGCGCTTGATCGTATTCAACAAGGGCCTAGAAATTGTCTCGAAAGCGCGTTTTAGATACAAGTGAACAACAACAACAATTCTAATTTCTCTTTCCATTTTGCTAACACCAGGTTCAATTCGGTTTCACAGGAATGGCCTTCCCGTTATCCCGATTGTTCCGGTATTAGCAAAGCGTTAAGATTTAAATATTCTAACAGCTGGCCTTTAACAATCCGTTCCGATATTTTCTCTAATGTGTGCAACATGTTGATGGGATGAAACTCTCGGCTTCAATCGTTTCCAGCAACCTTTTAAATAGGAACTATTAGGGATTCTTTCCACGCTAGAGGCATATGCCCGGTTAGTAACGATTTATTAATGAGGTTCAGCAAGAAGTAATCAATATCATGAAAGCAATCCTGGATAACTCTAGCATTAACATTATCTACTCCAGCCGTTTTTCCTAGAGAAAAGCAAATAGTCCTAAGTTCGTTTAATGTAATTGGGTGAAAACTTTCAAATCTATAATTACTATTAACCGGCTGTTTTGTTTCATCAGGTTCATCAACCAATTCAATAGATTGATTGTTCAATGACATACTATTGACAAAATAATCGTTAAACTTAGCTGCTATCGCATGTGCAGATTGTTCAAGGTTATGGATCGCGGTTTGCTGTTACTAGGTCTCAAAACAAGTTTCAAAATTTTCCATAACTCTTTGCTGTTGTTTTGATGCTGATCAACTTTCCTCTGAATATATTCACAACGAGTTTTCTTAATCGATTGTGAATATATATTGCGCGCGTTCGTGTACATATTCCAATGATTTTCATTACTAGTTCTACGAAACTTGTTGTACCATCTGTCTCTCTTACGTTTGAGGCGCAAAAGATCCAAAGTGTACCAGCTGTTCGAATTTTTCAAAGAAACAAACTTTTGCGTAACTATTCGATTTGTACACGTTTTCGGGGCATTACTTAGAACAGCTGCTGATACATCTAAATTATCGGCCTTGAGTGGAAAATCCAGGCTTCTCACCACAAGATTTGAAATAGCATATTTGGAATATTCCATCCAGCACTTTAATTTCACGGAATCGTCGTTATCAACGACATGGTCTACAACATTGATAACTAAAGACGGTTATTTTCAAATTGGTATCTGTGACTGTGCTAATAGTTTCAAAATTGGAATAATCATGATCAATTAAAGTTTTAATGTGCCTGAAAATACGCACACATTTATCTACTTATTATTCTAAATTGAAGCAAGTCTGGAGAATAGGGGGAATGTGAAACGAGTTGGATCCCTAGTTCAATAATTTTGCGATCACAACTTCTGAGACGTGAGTTGGCGCATTGTCGTGTCGTATTGGAAAAAAAAACTAGAAATGGGTTATACCCGTGATATAAACGCAAAGTGGACGTAGGTCCACCGTTGACTTAGCAATCTATAAATAACAATCATTTAGCTCTTAGACGTTTCATCTTTCGAATAAAGCGATTATCATACCACTTCGTTTAGCTGGAAAATAATTATCAACGCTCAAAGGAGGAATCGATTCCTCCTCGGAAATATCAGCGCAAACAAAACTCCCTCTCCAATCCCCAATAATTGGAATCATCGATCGATAGCGGCATTCGTGAGCATTCGATGATAGAACTGCTGCTTTTACCAAAAAATGCCTTTCCGTTCGGTCTGTCGGCAGTAAAGAAGGAGGATTAGGAGTAAATAGCAAAGTGCTTTCACAACTAAATTGATTCATTCATCTTATTCTTGTTGAAATATAGAGACTTTAAACGTTTGCCTTCACTCTGTCGTTCGACGCTTCTCAGCAAACATCAAACGACGTTTCTGAAATGGATTTTCGAACGGGCACCAGTTTATATAATGATTTGTGATTTCATTGGCCTGTTTTTAAAGAAATTTTGAAGCTATTGAAACATGTTTTCGGATCAATAATTAATGAGCATATTACTCTCAAACATTTTATCTTTTGAATAAAATTATTACAATCCACTTCGTTTAGCTGGAAAAGAATGTATCCATCGGTATCGAATTATCATTTATGCTTCGACTTTCTCTAAATGCTCTGTTCAGTCCGGCTGCAGAAGCGAAATGGAATTGAGAAAGAGGAGCATAATGCATAGGTGTGTGAGCGTGACCTTCCTTTTCTCACATCGCATACCAACCAAATGGATTTCCGAGCGGGCGCCAGCTTATATACGAATTCCTCGATTCAAACGAATGCTAAACATACCAAAACAGACCGACCTGGCTAAAACTTGGGGTGTGTGTGTGCTTCCAAAACATGCTACTAACTAAACATAACCTCGATACGCGCCAGTAGTGCCATCTCTCCGACTTTGCATATTATTTTCAAGCAACCTTCGTAGATAATTATAAACTTTTCAATAGTTAATGTGGTGAAATATGATTCAAATGAGAGCTTTTAATTTTTTTTTAAAGCCAACACATTTGTGTAAACCGAAAGGCGTTTCTCTAACATGTGATTGATTTTCAAAGATATTCGAAATCAACATGTAATAAATTTCGTAACGTAATCCTACGTGAATGATGCGGCCATATTTCGAATACAAGCCCTCAGCTTACGAAAATATGTCTCGACAAGAAAGAAGCAATGTGACGAATTTTAAAAAAAAATATTCGAAAAACAATTAGTCTATTTTTTGGATAAAAACAATTTTTTTTAATTTTCTACAAAAATTTATAACTTAAAAGCTATGATACCTACAAAATTATTGTCAAAGGATGAAATGTAGGAAATAGTCTAAATTTTCACAAAAAAATACCAAAAAAATTTTGAAAAAAATTTCGCTGACAAAAACTGTTTTTTTTAAATTAAAATTCATTTTTCTCAAAAACGTATTTTTTTAAATTCCCAAAAATATATATATGAATAACCTTTACAATTTCCAACAAGTCGTCCACACATCGGAAGATGGGCACTTTTACAGGGAAAAAGTTTTTCCAACAACAACTTTTTCATGTTTTCTTCGAAAATACAACTTATCCTAATTTTGTTCAAAGTCAAAATAGCGATATAGTGTATTCGAAAAAGTTTTAGATCTTGCTAAAATATGGCCTTTTATCGAAGACATCAACTTCTATCTTTTATATATTTTGGAATATACCGTTCTGAATTATATTTCGGACGCTTACGGCATATGATGCAGAAAACAGATCTAAACTTTATGCACAGGTATTATTTGGTTGATATTTCCAATAAATTAATTCAATATGCATTTAAGCTTTCTACTTTGATACCTATTTGATTGAAAACATTGAAAAAATCATCGAATAAAATGCTTTTCAAATGAAGCGAATAAAAATCAAACTTCGGACACTAAATCAAATTTCGGACAGATTAAATTCCAATTTCGGAAACTTTATTTTGAAATTTTTCGAACGAAAATTACATTACACTTGATTATATTTTATAATGAATTGCGAAATACTTATCATGCAATCACAGTAAACTGTTAACGATTATGAAAACTGATGAAACACGGGAGAAATTTAAATTTTTATGAACGGGTAAATTCCACGTTCTCACGCTAAGCAAACGTCAAACAGAAACGATAATGAGTAGTGTTATCAGATTTTTGCCGATTATGTGAAAATTCAAATGTACAGGGTTTTCCATTTCGGGCTTCCGAAAGTATACAGCCCTGCGCTGACAACCGTTTGACATAGCTGTCAACCAAAGCGTCATATCGTTAGTTGAATGTCTGCCATTTTACAATATGGATCGTTTTAGCATCGCACAACGTGTTAACTTTGTTAAATTATACTATAAAAATGATAAAAAACCGGCAAATGTTTTTCGGGCATTACGGACGGATTTTGGTCATCATGGACGGCCTACAGAGCACACAATCGCTAATGTAGTGCGTAAATTCGAACAAACTGGATCCGTAACGTATATTATGAAACCTGTGCATCATCGTAATGTGCGTTCGGCCGAAATTATTGCTGCTGTTGCTTCCAGTGTGGAGGATGACCCGAATGTTTCGATTCCACGGCGTGCTCAGCAATTGGGCTTGTCAAACACATCATTGTGGCGAATTTTTCGTTTGGACTTGCACCTACATCCATATAAAGTCCAACTGGTACAAAAATTAGAGCGTGGTGACCATGGAATGCGTCGGGCATACGTCGATTGGGTAAACGAACAACAGCAGCAAAATGCTGAATTTTCGCATCAAATTTTCTTCAGCCATGAGGCACATTTCGAGCTCGGTGGCTATGTGAACACCCAAAATTTCCGTATATGGGGCTCAGAAAATCCACATGTGATTGTTGAGAGGCTATTGCATCCGCCAAAAGTCACTGTTTGGTGCGCATTATGGTCTGGTGGAGTCATCGGGCCGTATTTCTTTGAAAATGAGGACGGCGAGACGGTAACTGTGAATGGTAAGCGCTATGGCCGCATGTGAACCGATTTTTTTTGCCACAAATTGAAGATATGTAAACGGATGACATGTGGTTTCAGCAGGACGGCGCCACGTGCCACACAACACGACCGAACATGGCCATATTGCGAACGAAATTTGAGGGACGCATAATTTCGCGTTTTGGTGATGCCAATTGGCCGTCCAGATCATGCGATTTGAACCCACTAGACTTTTTTTTGTGGGGTTATGCGAAAGACCGTGTCTATGCCAACTCTCCACAAACTCTTGAACATTCGAATGACAACATTCGTGAAGTTATGACCGAGATACCGCCCCATATGTGCCGAAAAGTCATCGAAAATTACCTGTTCCGGATCAAGGTGTGCGAGGAAGCCCTAGGTGGACATTTGAATGATGTTGTATTTCACACATAATGGCATAAACCAAACTTTAATTTGAAATAAAAGTTTCATCGAAATTCGAATTCTAAGTGTGTTTTATTTCAATTTACTTTCGGAATTTAAAGTTGGAAAACCCTATAGTTCTCATATGAAATGATAGTGAAACCAAGGTACCAAGACTCTAAAGAGGCAATTGTGATATTAATTTTATAGTTATGTCATCAGTGCATTAAGCATTTCATGATACACCCATACCTCGCTTTACGGATTAGATACGTTCCACGAAACTTGGCCGCAAAGCGAAAAGCCGTATGAGCAATCAATTATTATAATACAAATTCATACAAATTCAATCGGACCGGTTTAAATTTGTTAAATATATAACATGAATTATCATTCAAAATGCATTTTTGTAGTTTTAATCAAAAATACAAACATAAAAAAAATACATACATTTGTACATAAAATAATAACATGGAACAACTTCATGTTACATTAACTATATGTCAAAGGTCAAAGGATGAATACATTAGAGTGTCAATGGATGCATGAGAAAAATGACCTCAAAGTTTGAGTTTTTTGAAAACCGAAAAATCACACAAGTAAAAGCTTTTCTCAGAGTCAACTTTCGACAAAAAAAAAATCGTGCAATTTGAAGACATTTGATATCAACTTTTTTTTTTGTAAACCCCGATTTTATGCCTTTATAGCGAAACATTTTAGGCCGTAAATCGAAAACGTGTCTTAATTGAAGAGGGCCGTTATAGCGTAATGCCGTATAAAGAGCGGCCGTATAGCGAGGTATGGGTGTATTAGAAGAAAGTGTCCGAAATATGATTCAGAACGGTATGTCATTTTTGTATGAAACTCCTGAAAAAAATAATGTTTTGCTCGTAACATTTTTGTGTGTAAATTCTCACGCTTGACATGTTTTTGGCATGTTTCTAAATAGAGAAAAGTTAGCAGAGTATTTAAAATGCGATAATTTATACAAAAAAAAAATGTTACGAATTGAACATTAATAGCATTTTTTCAGAGAAAAATATGAAAAAGGTGTTGTTCGAAAAACTTTTTCCATGTAAATGTGCCCATCGTCCGATGTACGGAAAACTTGTTGGAAATTTTAAAGGCTATTCATATCTATTTTTTTCAGAATTTTTAAAGCATATGTTTTGAAGAGAAATGAATTTTACCTTTAAAAAATATTTTTTTCCATAAAATTTTTTTGATAATTTTTATACATTTTTTATAATTTTCTACATTCCATTCTTCGACTAAAATTTTGTAGGTCTGATATTTTTTTGCAAGTTTTTTTTTAATTTTGAGTTTTTTCAACTTTTTTTTCGAAAAATCTTAATTTAAAAACTATAACATCTACAAAAAGATAGTCAATGAAATGTAGGAAACTACTTAGGTTTTCAATAAAAATTATCAAAGAATTTGTTGGAAAAAAAAATATATGAATAGCCCTTAGAATTCCATATATCGGACGATGGGCACATTTACATGGAAAAAGTCTTTTGAGTAACAACTTTATAATTTTTTTATGCATTAATTATCGCAATTTACATGCTCTGCTAGCTTTCCTCTTTCTTTCTTGTCAAGAAAATGTCAAACGTGAGAATTTACACACAAAAATGTTACAAGCAAAACATTATTTTTATTAGGATTCTTCATACAAAAATGACTTATATTCCAAAAACTATAACAGATAGAAAGTTGACGTGTTTGACAAAAATTCACATTTTAATAAGATCTAAAAGTCGAATACACTATATCGCTATTTTGATTTTAAACAAAATTAGGATTAGTTGTATTTTTTTCAAAGAAAATATAAAATAGTTATTAGAAAAACTATTTCCCTGTAAAAGTGCCCATCTTCCGATGTATGGACGACTTGTTGGAAATTGTAAAGGCTTTTGATATAAAGGGTGTCCGGATCAAAAAGTGGTCAACTTAAATTCGTCGTATTTTTTCTAATCATTCATTTAAAAAACCTGATCACCCCTCATTTTGTAGGTGTGTGTGTGTGTGTAGAATGATGCCTCTATTTGGATTTTGGACATTTGATCTTTAGTTATCAAAATGGCGTCAAAGCAAGAGGATCGACGAATCAAAATTTTGTACATACGTCGGGAAAATCCAAACTACACGCACGCAGAAATAGCAAAATCGTTGAATGTGGCCAAATCAACCGTCACCAAAGTAATAAAAGCGTTCGGGGAACGTTTGTCGACAACTAGAAAGCCTGGATCTGGGGGAAATCGAAAGCCGGGAGCCGCAGTGACGAACAGAAGAGTGGCTAGCGCTTTCAAGCGCAACCCCAACCACTCCGTTCGAGATGTCGCAAATAAGTTGGGAATATCATCTACAACCGTGCATGAAGCTAAAAAACGATCCGGACTATCGACTTAGAAGAAGGTAGTGACTCCAAATCTCAACGATAAGCAAACCCTTACATCAAAAACAAGATCTCGGAAGCTGTATACGACATTGTTGACAAAGTTTGATTGCGTGGTAATGGACGACGAAATCTACGTCAAGGCAGACTTCAGACAGCTTCCTGGACAAGAGTATTATATAGCAACCGGAAGGGGAAAGGTGGTAGACATTTTCAAGCATATTAAACAATCAAAGTTTGCCAAGAAATATCTCGTTTGGCAAGCTATCTGTACCTGTGGCTTGAAAAGCGACATTTGCATTGCAACCGGGACCGTCAACCAGGAAATTTACGTGAAAGAGTGTCTTCAAAAGCGTTTGCTGCCTTTCCTGCTTTCCTTTCCGGATTTGGCATCCTGCCATTATGGAAAAAAGGCCATGGAGTGGTATGCCGCTAACAAGATGCAGGTTGTGCCCAAGGATAAGAACCCCTCCCAACACACCAGAACTTCGCCCAATCGAAAAATATTGGGCGATAGTTAAGGAGAACCTCAAGAAGACCCAAAAAGCAGCGAGAAGTAGTTCAAAGCAAACTGGCGTTCTGCGGCGAAGAAAGTGGATAAGGTGACTGTACAAAATCTGATGGCAGGCGTCAAACGAAAGGCTCGCCAATTTGGACTAGGTCGACCGGAATCTTAACTGAGTATTTTTTCCGTCTTTTATACATATTGAACTTCAAAAAGAAAGATACTTTGATTTTTTTAATGAACAAATAATCGATTTACACGCAATTTAGTTTGACCACTTTTTGATCCGAACACCCTTTATATACTTTTCGGAATTTAAAAAAAATACGTTTTTGAGAAAAATGAATTTTAATTTTCAAAATAACTTTTTTTTCAGCAAATTTTTTTTTCCAAAAAATTGTTGGTGTTTTTTCGTCAAAAATTAAACAATTTCCTACATTTCATCCTTTGACATGAATTCTGTAGGTATCATAGTTTTTAAGTTATAATTTTTTGTAAAAAATTTGACTTTTTCCAAAAAGTTGTCTAATTATTTTTCGAATATTTCAAGTATGCAAAGTTGCTTAAATGACCCATGTCTTTACACACACAACGTTTCACTGCTATCTGAAATGGTGCTGCCAACGGCCAGTCGAGTTGGCGTGAAATTCGTCATGTGCAGTCTTTCAATTCAGTACCGGGGTGTAAGTACAATGTTTCGAAAAACGAGAGCGTGACGCTCGGAGTGCAAGGTTTTGAATGTATAATTATCACTTCATTTGAAAGATAAAATGTCAAAGAGTTATATGACTGTCACTTATTGGTCCAAAAGCTATTGAAACCATAGCTTAAAAAATCCTTTGAAAACAGTCTATTGAAATCATAACAATCTAGCTCATTGATGATGATTGCTTTTGTGATGATCGAATTGTGTTCTCGAACACGAACTCAAAATCAAGGCACCTAGAGAAACCGTTATCGCGAATACATGTAGGCTGTGATTTTTATTATCCAAAAATCGTAAATAAAATGTTCGAATAAAAACTTTGGTTTCGAATTTTTCCTTTTTTTTCATCAGCAGGAGTCGGGGTCGGAGTCGGGAAATTTTTCTCCAACTCCACAGCCCTGCTCGTTAGATTGGGAATGTTTTTTTTGGCAGTTAACATTGCAGCAGCCTTGAGGCTCCATCATCAGAATCGAATCTCTCCGTTATCTGTTTATCTGTTTTATCAACTCCACGTGTTATTAATATATCACCCAAGAAAAACTGTACCTATCTGTACTTTCGTACAAAAATCTGTAATCTGTACCGTGCATAATGCATTTTTCCGGATAAATCAGTAGGTATGGCAACACTGATTGGAATTCTTGAGGCATACAGTGGTACTGTGTCAATTTAAAGAAAAAAGAATAAAAAGATTCAATTTTTAAATTTTTATCAAATTATGATACTTTACGAGTGATTGCCTAAGATCAATGACAAATTAACAGTTTGTGTAAGGTCGAAAAGAAATCAAATAATGCAACGATTCTATTGGTCAATTATTTCTTTATTTTTCCAACGCACAAAATGATGGCAGAACATCGAGTAGACTATAGTGTTTCGTAGCAACCAATTCGAGTAAATCCGATGCTGATATCGAAAGTTCTGTGGAAAACTATGACCAAGATTTCTTTTTTCTCCTCTCTCTGCATTTAATCCATCCCCACAGAACGGCACAGTTGGAATGTTATCCGCTCAAATTACTTGCAATAACAATTTCATCCGCACTCCTTGTGCGACGTTACCGAGAAGTCCTTCAGTGTGGCCCGATTGACAGAACGGAGCCCCGGAACCAATCTTTGTTCGGTAACCGAAACTATTGGAAAAAGAAATATTATTGCCATAACATAGGTGTACAATTTCGGCAGCAATTCTGGGTTTCAGAAGGGGGTTACCCGACCACAAACAGGGACGATATTGCTTTTGCCTTGCGAATCCTTCCTCGCAGCGAGATTGGGTCATATAAAGAGACATTCAATTAAGTGGAGAGAGAGAGAAAGAGACCGAAGGACACTTCCCCAGCACAAAATACGCAACCCACTGTCGCATCGGTCGGTTCCCTTCGGGGAGGGCAACTCATCGGAAGCAAATTTGCACCACATTTCGGTCACTTCTGTGTTTAGATGCTGAGGGAGGTTAGGTTCGACCCCGATTCCGAACGACACGATCGGAATTTATTCCGCTCTGGCGCGTCTTTACCGACGACGAATGCCTTGCCAATGGTCCGGGCCTCGGGGGTTAGGATGCTTCCGAATGCTACGAGAAGCAAGCAACCGGACGCAATCAAGGGTACAAATGGGCTTTACGGGGACTAGCTGCGTTCGGCGCTTGCCAGAAACGACGCTTTTTGTTTCAGATTAACATGTTTTTTTTCTGGGGGGGGGGGAAGGAATCGCACTGTTTTTGTTTCGGTCGTTTCCGCCACCGACCGGACAAGGCTGAGGATAGTTTCACTTCGGCACTTGAGTCCTGCCCCGGTCTTTTCAACGGTCAGCATTAGAAACAGCAGCAGCCGGAGCCGGAGTCGGAGCCAAACTTGTTCTGAACTCGAGTGCCCTTGTGTGTGAGTGTTCGGCTGTAATCGGATAGTCACGCAAGAATGGTTAAGAATATACCGGGCTCCTCCGTGCAAGATTTATCGACTTGGTATCGGCGAGGGGGACATGTTCTGTTCTGTGTTTGTCGGCTTGGTGTGGGATTATAATGTGTAATGTATTTATAGAGGATAGGAGATTAAGCTGCAATTATCACGAAATTCAGAACATTTGCGTGCGAAGGAATGGGCGGCCATTTCGTGGTTGTCAAAGAATGCGAAGATTTATGATGACTGCGATGCGAGGCGGAGAGAAATGAGTCCAAATATGCAGCAAAATAATCTTTCCCAGACTGGACAGAGCAATAGAAATAATTTTTGGGGGTTATTTCCATGATAGAAACGATAAATGCAAACGAAATTACTGTTTAAGTTTATGACAATGGAAACAGTTATGTTCAGCTTTTTACCTTCGTTTTTGTTATGTCTCCGAATTTTTTTTTGCACGCGATCACAATGTAATCGAGAGGGAATAAAATTACAGTAAACTATTTCTGTTTCAACCCCACCTAATTCGATCCATCCACCACCGAAACCAAAACAAACATCTTAGTTTTCCGATCAGATAAACATCAGAAACCGCCATCAAAACAGAAGCAGCAGCAGCAGCTTCCGAAAGTTGTTCCAATCCACATACAGTTTCGGGACAAGTTCACGGTTATCTTAATAGCCTGCTCTGAGACAACGCCTCAAAAACCACGCAATTTCCGCTTCTTCCCCCACCACAGCAGCCCCCCTGCGTTGCCTTCCGGACAGGAATAATCGCGCCCACGACCACGCAAGCACTCGAAACCGCAGTATTATTTCTATCAAGCTCTATTTATGCTACGCAACCCTCCCCCCACCCCCGACTTAATCGACCCGCACCGATGCATGATGTGATTTTCCATCTAACCGGCGCACATGAAAAAGAAGAAACGGGATGAAGAGACGAAAATACGGAAAGAAAAATTCATTGAATATCATCATGAACATATTGGTTATTGTGTAAGGGTTAATATGCGTCGGGAAGTACATGTCCCGGAGCTGTTCCAAACAATCCACCGCCATCGCGTCGTCTTCCAAGGATATCCGCAAGGATGAAAACCACATACATATAGCAGCACACACAACGCAGCATCCACTTGCGATGCTGATGTCGATGATGATGCCGATGCTCTAGTTTTGTCGTTGTTGTTGTCGAGCGCTATCGGCAGTGACGGATCTTGATGTAGTTGCTCGTCGTTGAACATCTTCCTGTGGCGGAATCAACGGTTCAGAATCAGCTTTTCCGTGCATCGAAGCGTGAGTGTACGCGCGTTCCGTTTCGGGTTTGAAGCAATAAAAAGCAGGAAAGAATAGGTTCAAGCCGATTGGGGGGAGAATACAGAAAAAATTCAGATTGGCGTAAGAGAGTGTGTACACAAAAGGGTTTGTTTGGTATCAATTCAGTTCCAGTGAAGTAAACAAGATTCCAGATAAAACGAAATCCTTGGGAGCTCGAGCACAATCGCAACCAGATGTAATAAAATGTAGGTGAACGCATGTGCACCGAAATGATTGCTATCTTTCTTCTCGTTTCTGACAGACAGACAGCATGAGATACATCAAATAACATTTCGGCATGATAAAAATTTGTTTCCGCAGTCTCGAAATCAAGATTTAATGGCCCAGGAAGATGCAGAAAAATGTACTTGTACTGCCATACGAATTAAACACAAAATTCTACATTACTCCGGAATTAATCAAGCAAATGAAACGAAATTAGGCATATGGAGGTTTTAGGGTGCAATAAATGATTCTATGGTGGTTAGACTATCCACCCCCCTCTCTAAGGGGGTCTGCCATACAAATGAAACACAAGTTTCTGCATTACTCGAGATGTAATCAAGCAAATGAAATCAAATTATGCATATGGAGGTTTTCGAGTGCAATAAATGTTTCTATGGTGGTTATTCTCTCAACCCCCCTCTCCAAGGGAGGGGGAGGTTGTTTGGGGGGCTGCCATACAAATGAAACTCAAGTTTCTGCATTACTCGAGATGTAATCAAGCAAATGGAACCAAATTATGCATATTGAGGTTTTCGGGTGCAATAAATGTTTCTATGGGGGTTAGATACTCCTCCCCCCTCTCTTGGGTGAGGCTGCCAAAAAAAAGTGGAACACAAATTTCTGCATAACTCGAGAATTAATCACGCAAATGAAACCAAATTTGGCATGTGGAGGTTTTAGGGTGCAATCAATGTTGGGTGTGCCATAGAAATGAAACACAAATTTCTGCATAACTCGAGAACCATTCGAGCGCAATTTGGGATGTGAGGGTTTTTGGGTACGAGAAATGTTTCTATGATGATATGACACCCCTCCAAACATGACAATTGAAAATTTTCGGAAAACGCTGAAGGAAGAAGGGAAAATTCGGAAAATCAAATTCCCATATGTTCTACAATTACATAGTGACAAGTGCTGTTAGTCCATTTGATGTTTGCGCTAGCAAAATTGATCTTTGTTCAAAACTGGAAATGGATTTTAATGTGATACGACGCACTCCTATATCTTCTTCTATCTATACAAAAAAAAGTATCACCGAATGTGTTGATAAGAGCAGAACTCTAGGAAGGAATTGTCCGATTCAGGTCTGTCTTTATTCTATCATATTTTCTGTATAAAACATTTATTACATGTAACAAGGAAACATGTTATTTTCAAGTGGTCTAAAAATCTTGAACGAGAATTGTGTCTGAAAATAATCTGATATTATAATGATGAGTTTTGTTAGAAATACTAGGAATTTTATAGTAGAAGGTAAATTCAAAGATCAATCAATGAACAGTTCTGCGATTGGACTCATGAACTTGCTCATAGTAAGAAAACCTGAATGTTTGAAGGTATTGATAACAAAAAACAAATTTTTGGGCGGGACGAAGTTTGCCGGGTCAGCTAGTAATCTATATATCGATAATCTATATAAAACAAAGGTTCGGTTCGTCCGTATAACTCAGATTTGAGCTGTCATTCTTCATTGTACTTGTCTTCACTTCATTTATAATGATAAACTGAATTGGAAAATATTAAACGATATTCGAAAAAACTTGATTGAATTAACGAAATTCACAAAATTGTTACAAATTCTGACCAACACATTGTAACTCTGCAAACTTCTCATTTGTATGAGAAACTAGCTGACCCGACGAACTTCGCCCGAAATAGATTTTTTTTATTTGAATGCTTTCAAACATCCACGTTTTCTTACTAAGCGAACGTTAGTGAGTCCAATCACTGAATTCTTCATTGATTGATTACGTTTTGACCCTTTACAATTTCCTTTTCCTATAAATTGTCTAGTTCTTCTGAAAAAATTCATCCTTATAATATAAAATTATTTTCAGACACAATTCTCGTTCAAGATTCTTCAAGCATTTGGAAATAACATGTTCCTCCGTTGCATGGAATACATGTTTGATACAGAGAATATTACAAAATAAAGACAGCTCAAATCGGACCATTCCTTCCTCGAGTTTAGGGCACACCAACACATTTGGCCTTCCATTTTTGTTTATACAGATAGAAGATACAGGAATGCGTTATTCCGTCTGAAAATCCTTTTCCACTTACGAACAAAGATCAATTTCGATAGCGCAGATATCGAATGGACTAACAACGCGTATTATGATGTAATTTTCGAACATGTGGGAATTCCATTTTCCGAATTTTCCGACCTTTCTTCATGATTTTCCAAAAATTTTCCGATTTTTCTCTCCACTATATCGATCTACGGGAAGAGACGAATACAACAAAATACAGGAGGCTAAAATCGGACCATCCCTTCCTCGGGTTTTCCGCTTACCAACAGATTTTACCTTACATTTTTATTTATATAGATTATGTGTACAATCAAGCGTACGCTTTGCTCTTAGACGACTGCCTTGGGACGATCCTCTCCATCTCCCAAGATATATGAGAATCGATGTCAGCTAATCGATCTGGATCATCTTTTGAGCCGAAGAAATGTTTCCAATGATTGCTTTGCATCTGACGTTCTACAATCGCACATCGACTGCCCTGCTTTGTTGAATAAGTTTGACTTGAATTTTCGTCGTCGAACTCTCCGTTCGTACTATTTTTTGTTAAAGACTACATTTCGCACAAATTACGGCCACAATGAACCGATAAGCAGTACATGTCGTGTGTTCAAGTGTGATTGTTATAGTAGTTTTGACTTTCATTTGTCACAAATATTTTGCTGTTTTTTGTTTGTTCCATTCAGTTGTGAGTTACAGGGTGTTAACGATAGTGGTCAATAAAGAGAAAATTCGATAAATTTCACACTTTTTCCTTCATAAATGCAAGCCAGACCGCTGAAATTGTGAATGGCGTTTAAAGTGCCGATACTGCTATATTCAAACACGTGCAATTAAATATTTTTTTTAGAATTTGATTTTAAACTATTTTATATTTTTTAATTTTTTTTAAATATTTTTTTAAAGTGCCCAATTTAACTCAAACATATTGGATTACTTTTCCCCCAACCTAGTATTAATTAAAATAAGTTATATTGCTGTTAAATGTTAGGATGTATTGTATATTTTATTCTGTTTGCATCATTAGGATTTTAATAAAAAAAAAAGTCACAGGAGGATTGTGTCTGAGACAAGACCGCATAGCTGACATAGGAATCCGTTAGGCTATCTGTTGCATGCTGATTTTAGATATGTTTGAAAAATTACATCGTTAAACTCCTTGATAATGATTTGGTGGCCCTGAAAAGGGCCGTTTTGTTTAATTGTTGGGTATTGTTTGTTCACTCCATCAGTGTTTACAACCGAGTGATGATGACAGAAGGATGGTAATTAGTCGTTAGATGGTGCGTATCAGATAGAAGATGTGGAATGGATGTGGAAGTGGAATGAGATATGATGAAAACCGCTCTCTGTGGCTCTAAACGAGATGCCTCTTGTGTTATGTGTGGAGGAAATAAAGAAAAAAATACTCATAAATGTAATATAAGATAATTATCAATATCGAATACAATTATCAATTTTTCAGTAAAAACATGTTACCTTAATATAGAGAAAACATACTCGAAAGGGAAAAGGTAACTTTCTTTCAAAATTTTTACTTTCTGAGTGTTTATTCAACCCAATGCGAATTTTAATTGGACTAACAACACCTAACACTATATGTAGAGCATTTGGGAAATATATTCTTTTTCGAATATTTCTTCACTTTTCCAACTTTTCTCGCCGTATGAAGCCTATTATTTGCTATAATTTATCGTCACACTCACCTTACTTGCAATATAAAAATGCCCCTGACTTGCATATAAAGTGTGTGTCACATCAAATTGCATCACGGAAAAAACGCTGTAGAAATTTAATTTTTAGGAATTATATCTTCAGCTTTCGCTTATAATCAGATAAGAGTGTATAGATCACGTTGGCCATGCTTCACTGTCAATTTTTCGTAAATTTGAAAAATGTCGTCGAACGAAAAGGAGCGTCGTGAATTAATCCTGTGCACTCATTTCGAGAATCCGGAGTTGTCACATCGGGACATCGGTAAGATGCTGGGAATCGTCCAATCCACGGTCAGCAGAGTACTAAAACGATACTTCGAGAACCTAACCATCGACCGGAATGTGAAGAACGGCAAAAATGGATGCTCCATCACTGAAAAAGATCACAAGTGCGTAGTTAAGCAGTTTAGACGTGATCCGAGAAGTTCGGTCCGGGATGTCGCCAATAAGCTGAATTCGTCAAGTTCATTCGTCCAGTGGACCAAGCAGCGGGAGGGCCTGCGTACATACAAGGTTCAGAAGGCTCCTAACCGCGACGAAAGGCAAAACATGGTGGGGAAGACGCGAGCCCGGAAGCTGTACACCGAAATGCTGACGAAGACGCATTGCCTGGTAATGAACGACGAAACCTACGTCAAAGCGGACTTTCGTCAGCTGCCGGGCCTGTTGTTCTTCTCCGCAGAGGACAAATTCAGCGTTCCGGAGGAGATTCGCAAGCAGAAACTATCCAAATTTGTCAAAAAGTACATGGTGTGGCAAGCGATCTGCTCTTGCGGAAAGCGGAGCGCCCCCTTCGTGATGACCGGCACGGTAAACGGGTAGGTTTACCTAATAGAGAAATATTGGGCGATTATGAAGCAGGCCCTCCGGAAGAACCCAAAAGTTGTCAAATCGGAGGCGGACTTCAAGAGAAAATGGATTTCTGTTCAAAAAAAAACTACAACCTGACGTTGTACAGAACCTTATGGACGGGGTAAAGAGGAAGGTGCGAGCATACGGGCTTGGGCTCGAAGTATGAATAAAAAGAAAATGTCAAAAGTTGTTTAATAGTTTTTATTTTACTGTCTAAAATTTTCAAAAGGATCGGTCTACTGGGCGAATTTCTACAGCGTTTTTTCCGTGATGTAATTTGATGTGACACACCCTTTATTTGCAATGTCGATGATTTCTGTAAGATCATATTTGAACGAACGAAAGCAATTTTTTTCAGTAAATGGATCAATTGACAAACACTGGCCAAATGTTTTCAAATTGCATGCAACTTCGAGATCTGGTGTTATCTCTAGAACAAATATTTGACCGAAAATCGACTTTGTGAGACTTAGCAAAAAAATAAAAACTTATTAAGAAGAACTTTACTTCTTTGAAGCTCATGCTTCTCAGAACTTAAATTCAGTTTCCTGCAATTCAGTATACTGTTTTTCGAATTAATCGTCCAAATGTTTTACGAAAAAGAGGTTTTCAATGTTTTTTTTTACTGAAATTTAAACAGACCGAAAAATGAAACATTTTTGTCAGTGCTGGTATAATGGACGTATGGCGGGGGGAATATGGACAGGTTTGTAATATATGAAGCATAGAGGTTTATCGCTCGCGAGAATAATTATTTCGCTCCCTCTCATCGTTTGTCTGTCCAACAACTGAAATAGAACAAACAGAGAAGGCGGGCGAACAATGAGTTAAGTACTCTTTCCATCACTTTTCATCATGTATTGGATGTGATCTAAACACATCACTGTCCGTTTCGCCCCACCAGCATAATTATTTCAATAATACAATAATTTGATACTCCAACACAAATAACGAGAAAAAAAATACTGTTATTGATTGAAAGTAAGCAACTTTATTATAATTCATTAAAGTATAAAATTACATTAAAAACGTAGTATTCGATTGAGGTTTCATTGGTGTAAGAATCAGAGCATACCATAGCTGTATGCTCGAGGCAAACATTTTTTTTTTTACATTTTATGCAGTTGTAACGTTGTTTGTTCTTTGTATCTGCTTTCTTTCGTAAACTTAGAATTAATGCCTTTTTTATGGGGCATAAAAATATGACATAAAAGGATTTCTAGTAACTTCCCGCGACTTGTCTTCTTGTCGATATTGTTCAGCCCATATATTATAAAGAAAATATCCCCGAGATTGTAACTGTAAAACATAACCATAAGCCACCGATTAGTTTATAATTTGCAATTTATAATTCTTCCACAAGTGCAATTCTTTCACAGGTGTTTATATGTGTGACCATTGTATTTAGCGAACAACTTTACGAAAGTCAAACATTTATATTTTGCTTTTATTTATTTACTTGCTGGCCCGGCAAAATTCGTCCCCCCCAAAATTTATTTTTTGTTATCACATCCACGTTTTTTTTACAAAGCGCACGTTCATGGGTCCAATCGCAGAATTGTTCATTGATTGATCTTCTATCCTTTAAAATTATTTTTTACTATAAAATTTCAGTACTTCTACCAAAACTCGACATTATAATATCGGATTATTTTCAGACACAATTCTCGTGCAAGAATTTTCATCCACTTGCAAATAAAATGTTCCTCCGTTACATGGAATAAATGTTTGATACAGAAAATATGATAGAATAAAGACAGCCCTAAATCGGACAATTCCTTTCTCGAGTTTTGCTCTTATCAACACATTCGGCGATCCATTTTTATTTATATGGATAGAAGACGATATAGGAGTGCGTTTTATCACATTAAAATCCATTTCCACTTTCGAACGAATATCAATTTCGTTACCGCAAACATCAAATGGACTAACAACACTTATCAAAATGTAAATGTAAAACACATGCAAATTGAATTGCTCGAATTTTGTCATTTTCCTTAAGAGTTTTCCGATGGCTTTCAATTGTCATGTTTGGTTGGAATATGTTTGGTTAAAATATGTTTATTATTTTTATGGGACCTCTTCTTCTTTCCAGAGGAGGAAGGGGTGTCATAGTATCATAAAAACACTTCTCATACCCAAAAACCCTCACATCCCAAATTTGGCTGCATTTGCTTGATTAGTTCTCGAGTTATGCAGAAATGTATTTTCATTTGTATGGCAGCTCCCCCTTAAAGAAGGGGTGGAGGGTCGAACTACCATAGAAACGTTTCGTGCCCCCTAATACCTTCATATGCCAAATTTGGCTCCATTTGCTTGATTAATTCTCGAGTTATGTATTGTGTTTTATTTGTACGGCAGTCCTCCTTAGAGATAGGGTGGAGTGTCTAACCACCATAGAAACATTTATTGCACCCTAAAACCTTCATATGCCTTATTTGGTTTCATTTGCTTGATTAATTATTGAGTTATGCAGAAATTTGTGTTTTATTTGTATGACATAAATGCAGTTTCCGGATTTATGGATCGGAACAATAGAGGCACGTTTCCATCTTTCCCGCCAAGGTGGGAGAGCAGTTCTTGAGAAGCAAGGGAGGTATTCTCTCTTTATCTCTTTATCGGTATGTGAGCAAAGCAATTGCGACGACAAACGGGCGACACTTTGCTGAACACACTCTCGAAGAATGTAGCGAAAAGTTCCGCAGCTTCTGCATTCGAACTTGCATCAGATTCCTGTATTATACATTGGATGGAACACGGGTAGATGATCTCCGTTTTTTCACAAAGTCCCAGAAGAGTTGAGGATTTCGTTTCATATTCGACTGTACCACGTATGCACGTATGAATCTCACGACGAATATATCGACGAATAATATATGAATCCGTTCAATCCGGTGACAAAGAGAACTAAAAAAATAAAAAATGTCCTGTAATGATCCTAAGCCATTTTCTTTTCAAAAAAAGTACTATACAGCGCGGACTCGATTATATACAGATTTTGATTTCTTTTCACTGTATATAATCAAATCCTGTATATAATCGAGTCGAAAAAAATATTTATTTATTTTTTTGCATGTATTTTTCGTTTTTTGAAAATAAAAAAGAGGAATTATTTTTGATTCATCCCATTAAAGTCAGAAAACACCTTTCTCACATGAAAAAAATAAATTTATCCAGATTATCTCAGGAGGTAATAGACGATCATAATTGAAGTAAAAGAATACTCCTACGCATTTGTTCGAATTTCAACAATGACAGAGTTATAGAACTTTTTTTTGACGTAGAACTACGTCTTTCATTAAGGGTGCCAAATCAGAAAACAGGTCACGTTTTTATGAAATAAAGTTAACGTTAATAACTATTTTTGCCCAGAACGGAATGTGGCGATTTACATACCAAACGAATCGGAAATTCCCTAAGATTTGTTTGATATGCTATACATTATGATCCCATAGTCTATAAATGGTTTGAATTGATGAAAGTTGGAAACATTCCCATTTCCTCATACATTTGTTCTATCCATTTGTGTGCTTCCCGAACAGAGCGGTCTATAACGAGCAACTTATCGACGAGCAACGAAGGGGAAATCGTAAGATGTAAAGTCTCCGTGAATAAAGGAAATGAAGAAAAACGAAAGGGAATATTTGCCTAGAGTATAAACGGTTGATCTCGCTGAAGCAAACTTTCATTTTTCGTGAGGACACCGACGGGACAACATCGTTGCTAGGCGAGCTGGACGGCGAGAGATCAAATACCTTTCTCAAGGCAATGGGGGCGAAGGAGTAATATGATGGATAAAGTAAAGTTTTCAAGGGCATTTTTGAAGGTTAGAGACGAATGAACTGAAGAAGTTTAAAGTCTCTCTAATTCAACAAGCAAGGAAAGGAGGCAAACTTTCAGTCTCGTTCTGTATTCAAAGCAATGAATATATCTTGTTCATCCTTATTTTGCGACATCACATGTCTTCGTTCCGGATTGAGCTGTGGACGCGACCAAATTACTCACTCGCTGATGTCTCTGGCCTTGCAATTATTGCATCAAACTGACGCCATTGCATTAATGTTCTGAGCTACACAATTGTGTGGGGAATCATCAAGCTAGGCTATCGTCAGCTCACCAAGAAAATAAATGTTCTGGAATTTTGTCAGTGATTTGGTTTCGCATGACGGTAGGGAAACTCTATCCACAAAGGATGAAAGCTAAGCTAATCTAGACTGGAAATATAAAAAGAAAGGGCTTCTGTTGAGAAGAGCGCAAAACGGAGATAAGTGCGTGTATATTTAGTTGCTTCAATCATTCGATATATGGATATTTGTGTGCGTACGTGCGTGCTTCATAACCCGTACGTGGTAATAGTGCATCTTCGCTACGCTGAAACCCTATTTGTATCTGCTCCCGTGTGCATTGGCCCTGTAACGATGCAACTATTTTTTATGCTATGATTGACGATTGTTTGGTGTTGCAAATTAGGCAGCCGTAATGATAAATATAAACAAGGAGGGTAGATAACGGTACGGAAATATTTACGCTAGGGTATTAGTAATGAATCTCTGCTGAGGCAAATATTTAGCTTTTTTCCACACAGTTAACATTGTTATTTTTCTGTCATCATGAAGGCTTCATTGGTGCCCTAGACATTGCATCAATGCATTGAACTGACGCTATGGTGAAGCAGGTGTTCAGGTTGTGCACCAAAAAAATATTTGGGGAACACCAAGTTATTCAATATATTCTAATAAGTTATTAAGAACCCAAATATTCGCGTGCCAGTTACAAAACTGCTTTCAATTAGGATTGCATTTGCGCTTATCTTGATCATGATGAAGCAGTGCTACTCTCTTCGAGGTTTTTGAGATTAACACATAGAGTTTATTTCGTTTATTTAGTCGCCAAGAAAGTAAATGTCGTTCTGGAATTTTGTATGTGATTTGGTTTCGCTTGCCTTTTTTTCTTGCCAAAACTTTCTCCACTAAGGATGACAGCTGCGCTTATCTCAAAAGATCGTCAAATGATTATACAATAAAAAACATTTCGGGGCGACCAAACTGGTAGAACGGTTTCTCTAAATTTTTTTAGCATTATAAAATAATATCCATTTTAAAAAAGCGACTTGAATCAAACTACAGCGTAGTTCTACGTCAACAACGCGGTCGCGTCTTGAACACAACCTCCTATATTTTTTTGTTTCGGACTCTGTTGCCTCAAACTAGCTCTACATTAAAAAGTACGCTACGGAAGACGATTCATGTGTTCCCATTTGAAAGATGAGAAAATTTAGTACAGGATATAGTAGTGAACAACTCAATTAGTGGATTTTAATAACATTTTGGTAGTGAATAACTTAAAAGTTAATAATTTTTAATGTGGTGTTATTAGTTTTACTCTAAAAATTTATATTAAACTAAATTGTATTTATCGATTAATCGAAGTTCATTAACCGCTCTACAATTTGTTCTTTGACACCCAACTTCTATCTTTCTTAATTTAGCTGCAATATGACATGGGCCAAAAAACTAAACAATTCCTGGTGAAAATTCAAGCAAAATCTTCAAACATCACAATTTTTACCCCACTGTACATGTAATAACCACTTAAACTTCACCTTAACGTTGAAAGATTACATTTCTTCTTGAAATAAGCCATATTTGAAATACAAAAAAAAAATATTTTTTTTCCAAACTGTATATAATCGAGTCCAAAATTGTATATAATCGAGTCAGACCTGTACTTGCGAAATTTTGGATTTTGTTTTCGTAATAATTGTTTGCATTTGTTTTTCTTAGTTTACATGGTCTCAAAACCAAGGGAACTATATTTTTTCATACTTTTCCTTGAAATTTGAGGTTCTTTTACATAACATATCCAAAATTCAGAGAGACGTATGTTTTGGTTCTTGAATTATTATTTTTAAATTTTTTTCAAAAATCACTTTTGGTAAATACGACGAAAATTTATTTTCGGGACCACCCCAAAAAATGAAAATGGGCACCCTAATAAAAAAAAATACGGGTCTAATATTTTGCGAAAAGGAACAAAACTACCACTTTTCACGAAAATCTGAGAACAACGTTTTGGCATGGAATGACTATGGAATCACGAATTCACTATGTAACATGAAAACATGTTAAGTCCGTTGCTTGAGCTATTTAACCCTCCTGTACTCGCGTGCGAAATCATAACACGTATACTCGCGCACGGTGTCACAGACCGAACATTGAACTTCTCTGTAATGTGGCCATTGTGTATTTTTCAGCCTTTATTGGTATTTATTTGAAGAAGAGGGTATGATTGAATGAAAAAACCCAACAAATATGTTTTCTTCGTCTTTATTATGTTTTAATAGTCATATAATTCAGCCTCCTCAAAACCGAGTAATTTTCGATACTCCAACACAAATAACGAAATTCAAATTTTTCGCTGTTATTAGTTAAAAGTAAGCAACTGAATATAATTAATGGAAGTATAAAGAGTTATAAAATAACATAAAAACGTATTAATCTATTGTGGTTTCATTGGAGTAAGAATCAGAACATAGCATAACTACATACTCGAAACAAACATATTTTTTACATTTCATGCAGTTGTTGCGTATTTTCCGGATCTTTTATCGACGAGAAGAATGTATAACAACCTTCTAGATAATTACCAGATGATAAAGGTCCTGGAGTATGAAGTTTGCATATTCTTTGTCTCTGTATTCTTGGTTAACTAAGAATTAATGCCTTTTTTAAGATGATATAATGATGATATAAAATGATTTCTAGGAACTTCCTTTTCTTGTTTTCGTGTTGATATTGTCCATTATAAAAAAAATATCCCCAAAACTGTAACTGTTAAAAATTACCTTAAGCCACCGTTTAGCTTATAGTTACTGTTTACAATTCTTCCACAAGTGTGTATATGTATAACCATTATATTTAGCGAATAACTATACGAAAGTCAAACATTTATATTTTGCTTTTGAACGTATGAATTTAACGACGAATATATCGACGAATAGTTAAAATATGGATCAGCTCAATCCAGTTACAAAAAGGACTGAAATCAAATAAGAATAGTCCGGTAATGATCTTATTCATTATATTCAATAAATAGTCCACGCCACTAACATTAATTTATATTAATTTATATAATATTCATTCAACAATATTCTAGAATATGAAAAAAGGCACTTGTCCTAAAAAGTTACTCTTTTACTCGCGTCGGTGTGTCAGACCGAAAGTGTTAAAGAAGTGGCAAACGTCCGCTTTCTACCAACACATGCGATACGCTAAACGATGACGAACGACGAATAACGAAGCTAGAGAGAATCGCAAAGTCGTAGTGTTGATATTTTCTGAGAAATGAACGAATTATTGATTCCTCGGTCTGACAGACCAATGCGCGAGTATAGGAGTGTTAAAAAAGCCTTCCTCAGCTAAAACTGTTGATTCCTGCACACTTCGCAGCACTGTTCTTATTTGTTGTCAAATTCATAAGCATTACAGTAATTACTTTTCACCTCCAGTGCGGAAGGAGATCTATTTCACCTGCACATGAGTCAGACCATCAATTATTGAGCAACCGTTGAAAAACTAAGATGTCCGGTATCAAGTCTATGCATCGTCTCGGTACCACTCTATCGGTTCGGCCTTTTATTGTCCTCGTCCTTTCTTTTTTCTCTGCTTCTATTCTCACCGCGCTTTGATAGCAACACATAAAAAACAAGCATCTAAAAACTCATCACCGGCGAGCGGTTACCAAAATCTGATGGCATCATTACCTCGTCGACAATACCATCTTCTCAGAATACCCTTCTTTCCCTCTCTATGCGAGCTCTACGCTGGTGCAGCCCCTCAGACCCGCAACACTATCGGGGAACAATTCTATCATGTTCCTGGAAAATAAATTGGAGCTTTGATGTGCGGTACCACACACATAACCGGCCAAGGAATATGGTAAAGGCGGCGAGCTTAAAAATTTATGAAGGCCCCTCGACGTCAAACCGGCTTTCGGTTAGTTTTGCAGTGAATATTTTAGTCTCTTTATTATTGTGGAATGAGTATCGTATGTTACCGTTGCTGTTGCTGATGCTGTTGCCACCGCTTTCTGTGGTCTCCTGAAATATCTGGGGCTTCTCGACACGGACGCCACACGGATGCCGCTTTGAGGATTATATACCGCTGGTGGTATGAGCGGATAATAAAATGAATGCAATTTTTTTCGAACATCGTAATCCCTTGCTCCAGGGCTCCAGGGCAGTGCAAATTTACGTGGACAGATTAACTTGGAGGAATTTTCGTTCTCCACACCTAAGAAAGACCATGTGTAAACTTCACCCACAAAAAAAGTTCAAGGTCGGAGCTTCAAACTTCAATTTGTTCCCTTAATCTACTCGCCTGCGTCGAAATATATTGCAGCCGCTGTCGCAATAACTGTTTTAACGGCGAAGATTATCCGTAACGGTGCCGCAGTAACAATATTGCCCACATTAATAACAAATGAATTCCTGACCGCAAGAGGAGAGTATCGGAACAAAGAACCGTGGCTTTATCCCCGTCACACACTTACTTTTATCTTAATGGCTTCACGGAACGATTGTGTTATCCTTCTTGGACTTAGTTTCGTTCTCCCCGCCGCCCTCGCCACCCCCTTTCGAACACGTAATAGCCGTAGTAAAACAGTAGTATTCAACTCAGTTCCCAAAGTTCACTAATAGCTAAATTGCAGCCGTGCGGAAAACATTCGACATCGTAGATCCATCCTGGATATCGGGACCATTTACCGATTCATGTGTGTAGTCAATATCATCGCAAATCGTCGCATTCACTACGCCATTTGTTGACAACACTCGTAAGGCAGTAAATTATGCCTTCATGAGTATGGATGCAGAGAACGTTTTATGACACATGTTACCTTGTTTCATCGGATAATAAAGCAAATGTCCGCTTTGCGAAAGTCGACCGTGTTTGGGTTGCTAATCCGGAATGCCAGAACCCTTCCACCCGTGTGACACCAGAATTGGGCTACGCAACTTATCAAATGATGGCTCTGATTCAATGCTGGCGTTCGAAATCCGACCTCGTCCGCCCTTAGGGCGCGTCCCATTCACGTCATTCAACCGTTAATTAAATGAATGTCGGGTTAACGAAAATACCGCGGTATTCCTAGCCATCAACGTCGATTTTATGGTGCGTTCTCTATCATCCCCAAGGATAGCCTCAGTGTTATTCCGGAGTAGTGAAAAGTGTACCCGGGAGGGTACACCGTTTCCTACGTATACCTCTCAAACATGCTCGGCTAACCCAGGATTTGAATTACGGCACGTAGCCGGAGGCAATTTAAATTTTCGGTTTATGGTACCCAGCGGGCAACGGGCGACGGGGACAAAACTAGGAATCGCATTCCTCCGCGCGTACCAAATTAAAGCCCACGCCTATTCGCGCCATCGCCATAAAGTTTAATTCCACCCGAAAACGGCGGCGAGCCGGGGGAGGGTCGAAGGACTTGACGCCGAAAATAAACATCGTGACAATTGGTTATTGTGCGAGCGGCGGAAGCGCCCATGACGTGATGCTCTAGGCCCTGGGCGTCGGAACGGGGCGGGACAGCGTCGTGACATCCAATAAACTCTCACACCCCGGCCCGGGGCCCGAGGGTTTTTCCGTCTGTTTTCCGCGGGCCAACGCAACAAGGACAAGATGTCATTATGAATATTTATGATTCCAGCGATTTATACGCGTAATGATTTATAAGCGATTATAATTGAAGACGCCTCGGCCCTGTCAAAGTTTGCTGGATTCCACCGCGTCGGGGTGGGACCGGAAAAGGTGGAGCGGTGCGAAGGATCAGGCTTTGATTTTGGCAGGATTGTTCGCTGATTTGCGGTGCCGTCAGAGAACGGCTGCGGAATCCGATGAATCAAAAATCGGAATTTCAGCAATGTTTTCCTTTTTTTTGTCATTACCACGTTTGCCTGGGGAATATCGGATTTGGGAAAATGAGATGATGCTATGAAAGATTGGGAATGGGACTTTTTGATTATTTCTTGTACGTGTACTGTTTACAGCATTGAGGAGGAAGCGTGGCCGTGAAGTCACTCTTATTACAAACGTCATAAAGTTTATTTCCTGGCTGTCAATCGAATATTTGCTTAATGATACAAAAAGCAGCACAGAACCTCGGTTGCTTCCACGCATATCGAACAGTTGGAAACTTGTCGAAACTTTGGGTTTGATTTCCGTTCTGTCAGAAGTGCATTTGAAATCATTCAATTTTACGTTACATTTTTCCTAGAGTGACCTCCTGAAACACGTCACACGAACTGAAACTTGAAAATTCCGATTTGTAAGTTTTGACGTAGGACTGCGTCTTCGATTTCTATACAGGAGGTCACTCTACGAAAAATGTAACGAAAAACTGAAGGATTTCAAATGCATATTACCCAAATTAATATACATTAGATAGGAAATTTATTCAGCTTTTCTTTTATTATAACACAAACGATAGTAAAGCAGTTAAACAATTTAGCCAATTTCAGTAGGTATGTTTTTGAACGGTTTTATTTAGCTTGCCCTGTAATCTGTTTGTATGTCTGTATGTTTGTATGTTTGTAGGTTTGTAACATGTTTGTCTGTAACGCTTTACCACATTAATAGAAATTTGAAACCCTTCCTGTTGACCGATTGATCTGAAATTTGGAATACACCTTTATCTCTGTAGTCATTATAAAACTGCGTATTTCATGATCTTGAAAATCCAAGATGGCGGCCGCTACAAAATGGCAGATTACATATTTTCTCAAAACCTTATCAATATCGGTTTTTCCAAAACCCCATCAATATAGGTATCAAATGAAAGGGCTTCACTAGTAGAACACAGTTATTCATGAAAAATACAAATCCAAGATGGCTGCCACTACAAAATGGCGGACTACATATTATATCAAAACCCCATTAATATGGGTATCAAATGAAAGGGCTTGACTAGTAGAGCACGGTTATATATGAAAAATGCAAATCCGAGATGGCTGCCACTACCAAATGGTGGACTACATATCATGTCAAAACCCCGTTAATGTGGGTATCAAATGAAAGGGCTTCACTAGTAGAACACAGTTATTTATGAAAAATACAAATCCAAGATGGCTGCCACTACAAAATGGCGGACTACATATTATGTCAAACCCCCACTAATATGGGTATCAAATGAAAGGGCTTGAATAGTAGATCACAGTAGATCATGAAAAATCCAAATCCAAGACGGCCACAATCACAAAATAGCAAATTACGTTATTGAACGGTTTTATTTCGCTTGAACCGTTTGTATGTCTGTAGGGTTATCCCACATTAATAGAAACTTGACCAATAGGAACTGACCGAATTTATAAAACACCTTTAACTCTTCTGTCATTTTAAAACTGCTTATCTTGAAAAATGTAATTTGGCCGCCGTTACAAAACAGCTGATTCCATATCATCTCAAAAAAAAGTCACAGGAGGGTTGTGTCCGAGAAACGACCGCATAGTTGACGTAGGATTCCGTTAGGCTATCTGTTGATTTTGGATATGTTTGAGGAATTACATCGTTAAAGTCTTTCATAAAGATTTGGTGGCCCTGAAAAGGGTAATTTTGTTTGGTTGTTGGGTATTGTTTGTTCACTCCATCAGTGTTTACCGAGTGATAATGACAAAAGTATGGTAAGCAATAATTGGGTGGTGCGTATGAGATAGAAGATGCCGAAATGGAATTAAATATGATAAAAACCGCCCTTTGAGTTGCCTCCTGTGTTATGTATGGATGAAATAAAGAAAAAAAAACTCACCAATGTAATATAAGATAATTACCAATACCGAACACAATTATCAATTTTTCTCATCAGTAAAAACATGTTATTTTAATATAGAGAAAACATATTTGAAATGGAAAAAGTAATTTTGTTTTATAATTTTAACTTTCTGAGTGTTTATTCAACCCAATGCGAATGTTAATTGAACTAACAACACCTAATACATTATGTAGAGCATATGGGAAATCACTTTTTCGTATATTTTTTCTCGCCGCATGAACTTTCCTTGGGTGAAAATGAACACAACAAAGCAGACAGCTTAAACCAAACGAACCGTTCCTCTTCCTCTTTACCCCGTCCATAAGGTTCTGTACAACGTCAGGTTGTAGTTTTTTTTGAACAGAAATCCATTTTCTCTTGAAGTCCGCCTCCGATTTGACAACGGGTTCTTTCGGAGAGCCTGCTTCATAATCGCCCAATATTTCTCTATTGGGCGAAGCTCCGGCGCGTTGGGCGGGTTCATTTCCTTTGGCACGAAGGTGACCCCGTTGGCTTCGTACCACTCCAACACGTCCTTTGAATAGTGGCACGAAGCGAGATCCGGCCAGAAGATGGTCGGGCCCTCGTGCTGCTTCAATAGTGGTAGTAAGCGCTTCTGTAGGCACTCCTTAAGGTAAACCTGCCCGTTTACCGTGCCGGTCATCACGAAGGGCGCCCCCTCCGCTTTCCGCAAGAGCAGATCGCTTGCCACACCATGTACTTTTTGGCAAACTTGGATAGTTTCTGCTTGCGAATCTCCTCCGGAACGCTGAATTTGTCCTCTGCGGAGAAGAACAACAGGCCCGGCAGCTGACGAAAGTCCGCTTTGACGTAGGTTTCGTCGTCCATTACCAGGCAACATGGCTTCGTCAGCATTTTGGTGTACAGCTTCCGGGCTCGCGTCTTCCCCACCATGTTTTGCCTTTCGTCGCGGTTAGGAGCCTTCTGAACCTTGTATGTACGCAGGCCCTCCCGCTGCTTGGTTCGCTGGACGAATGAACTTGACAAATTCAGCTTATTGGCGACATCCCGGACCGAACTTCTCGGATCACGTCTAAACTGCTTAACTACGCGCTTGTGATCTTTTTCACTGACGGAGCACGGAGCAGGATTAATTCACGACGCTCTTTTTCGTTCGACGACATTTTTCCAAATTTACGAAAAATTGACAGTGAAGCATGGCCAACGTGATCTATACACTCTTATCTGATTATAAGCGAAAGCTGAAGATATAATTCCTAAAAATTAAATTTCTACAGCGTTTTTTCCGTGATGCAATTTGATGTGACACACCCTTTATTCTAATGAAACAGATAATGTACTAAAAACTAGAAAATAAAATAAGTAAAAAAAACTTTTTAAGTTAAACGGTTTAATTGTGATTAAACATAATAATGTGCTAAAAGCTAGAAAATAATTAGACAAGTAGCAGTTAGCAGTTATCACACCTCTCCCTCATTAGCCTAGGGCATTGATAAGACTAAAATAAAATCGTGGTTTTCGGGGTTTTCGAAAATCAATTTTTGATGCCAAATGTCTTCAAATTGCATGAAACGACGAGATCTACTGTCATCTCGAAATTATTTTTCTTGCCAAAAATCAACAATTTGTATGGTTAAGGGTGCCATTGAAAATCGTCATATCGATTTTTCATACGAGACTCCCTGCGAAATGTTGATTTGCACGATAAAATACCCTAGGCAAAATATTACCTCATTCGGACTGCATTTACTATTGTCGCAGATGTCAAAATTAAAGTTTTCTGAAAATCTAAAAATCGTCCAAGTGAGTGGGGAGTGAAGGAAGTCGGGTTCGATTTTCAGAAAACTTTTTTTTTGTTCAGAGCATAATAATCGGTCGAAGAAATTTGCTATGTCAATATTTCAAATCTTAACATAGCAAAACAAAATAACTGTATTAACTCAACTTCCGGGTTGATCGGGAAACTTCCCGTAAAACAACGGAATCTATGGTGAATTATCGAACGCGGCGGTTAAAATATATGTGCTTCCGTCCCATCGATCGAAACCGACTAAATGCACTCGTTTCTGAGTAAGTTCATTCCCAGCTTCGGTATCAATTCACGTACCTACCAACGAGAGCACATGGGATTGTATATATGTATTACTCGGCTACGCGTTCTTCTACGCGGACTATTCCGGGTCCGCGAACCTCCCCATCGATGAGATTGTTTTTGTTTTTTTTTCTCTGTTTGAGTTGAAATGCGAGTCGAAAGCATGGTTTTTGCCTTCTCAGGTTCCAACCAAGCTGCCAGCAGCCGCGCGATCCGGTGATATGGGAGGTGTGTTGGAGGGACTAGAGGAGAAGTACGCGCGCTCGGCGAATTGAAATCCACAGATGTAGCCGGAGAAGAAGGCTGGAGAAGCACGCAGTCCAGATCTCACACTGTTACTGCTGCTGCTGTTGTTGCTGCACACATTTGGAAAGATTATTTCAAGCTTCAATTAAATCGTAATTAGGCATGGAACGGCGCGGAAGGATTTAAACACCGACCTGAAGCCGTGGCCAATCCGATCGCGGCACGGTTGTTGTTCGGCTGTTACAATTCTCAGTGTGATACAGAGAAACCGTAAAAAAAACGAGTGGATTTCGAATGAATAATGTGAAGATTCTGATAGCCTGTGGAGTGACATGGTGGGAGCTCGGGAGTTGGGGGCGAGGTATGTTTATTTGAATTTATGCTGATGAATAATAGAGCGTTGAAGCAGATGAACGAAACGAGACGGGACAGCGGGGTGTCTGCCAGAATGTGCCACTCGTTTCACGCTTATTTGAGCGAGGTTTGCAACCCAGCTTCGTTTGATTTATGGCTCTTCAGTATCCCGCTACATGTGTGTTCTGGGCAGCTTAAAATGATTCGGAATGAGGAAGCTACTGCATTGATTTTTCTCCGAAAGAAATCGATAGATGTTCTCGAGCTTTATTTGCCGCATTTGGATTTAGCTGAATTCGTGATTTACAAGCGAACTTTTTACGACTTTGAAAGATCTTGTGATTCAGCAATGTCACCTTCTGGTGGACACAATGCGTCACGGACCGGTGACCGGAATAAATCGCCACAGTAAACAACTGCAACAGAAACAACCGCTTAGAAAAAGTGTAGTAGGCTAGAAATATTTGGCGCGGGAAAAACATCATGTGCCTCACATTTCTATTATAAATTTATTCTCTTGTTCTCGTTTTTCGAAATTTATTCTGAGGACAATGTAATGGGGACGAAGTCCCCATTTGGCGAGGATAAGGAATCGAGGCGGCCCATGCCGCCAAGATGACGCAATCCGAGTCCACCGCCGACCCGCCGTCGGAAGCGGCGGTGTCTCGCACGCAAACCTGGGATCCACTGATTGCCCGGTTAGTTTGAAACATAGGATACGATCCTTTAGCAATGTCCGACCGAGCTCTAGCGAGCGTCGGACGGTATACGTCTGCCCGGGGCGTTACGTTTGCCTGGGGCGATACGTTTGCCCGGTTAATTCTTGTTTTGAAATACAATACCGCGCCACAATATTTATAGCCTACTACACATTTTATAAGCGGTGGTTTCTGTTGCAGTCGTTTTCTGTGGCGATTTATTCCGGGAACCTCACGGACCATGCAGAGCAATTGTGTCGTACGAAAGATGGTAAAATTTTTCTACATCCGCTATGACAAAATTGCCTGCTCAGTGACTCTAAGCCGTAGAGATACTACACAAAAATAAGCATTACTACTTGCATTACTAATGCTTCGAAGCATAGATAGCATAGTAGACCGCTTTCATCGTGCGCTGCCTAATAATGTTACCAATCAACTCGAAACACCACCCAAAGCACCTGGCTTGAGACCGATCCCGAATCGAGTATCACTGGTGGGGAATCCAGCACCATTTGAACCATATAAAAATCTCACGTGTCACTTATACTCAACGTATACTCAACTATTTCGCTTCTAATCGCAGTCAGCTGCTTAGAAATCCACATTTGGTCACTTGATTTCCGCTTATAGACTCGAGGTATTCCTTATGGCGGGTTTACATTAGGGAGATCTATAGCTATGAATTTATTAACGTGAAAATAGGTGTAAACGGGTGAGAATAAATATGATACACTTATTCGAGGTATACATAACTTGAATAAATTCAGCATATGTAAGCGCTTGTGAATTTGTCACTGGTGAGAAATCGCTGAAGTTGGATGCGGTTCTACTTCAGGTGAATAAATTCACCGAAAATATGAATATATTCATTATAGAAGTTCGCGTTAGTGTAAACAGTTGATGCGATTTCTATAAATCTCATCATATTTCTTCACTTGAATATATCCCTAGTCTAAACCCACCCTTAGAAATAGAATAAACAGCCTTCTCACTGTCCGACTTACTTACTCCCACTGGCGACTGTCCGTTTTGTTCCAATAATTTAAATTTTCTGCTAACAAATGAATTCACTTTTGGTCACGCCTAACCTCACTTCGATGTTAACTAACATATCGGAATATAATACCCTGTGAATTGAATATTGAAATTAAACCACTCAAAGTACTTAAGCCGCAAATATTAAACCTGCAAGTGGAATCGCTCACGATTTTTGATTTTCGTTTCCTTTTTCTAATTTTGATCGGATTTCATTGCTATAAGGTGGTTCAAATGATATAGAATAACAAGCAGGAAGAGTTCTCATCTATCTACATTCGACAAAAAAAACATTTGACATGCTGTAATTTCCTGGAAAATCAACGCATATCGATGGGATCATTTTGAAGCTGCAACTTTCAGGTATAAGAATATTTTACGTATATATTTTTATCTTGGTGTGTGTGTGTGTGTGTATAATGGGCAACAATATCGGGAAGAAATGAAAAATCGAGTTTTATTTGTTTTTTCACGAAAATTCTGGGCTAACACAATTTTTTTCTAACCAACTCAACAGCAAATTCAATTGACGAAATGAATAAATATACGAAAACAAAATATATAAAGTTTTTGGATCGATGCATAGCCGATTTTTCAAAATTTGGAGTGAATTAGAGGACCATTTATCAAATCGTATCAGAAGTTGAAAATCCTAAGCGACTCTCAGAACGAACGATTCGCATATTTCACGCCAACTCGTCTTAGGAGTTGGCAGCACCATATCAGATTGCAGTGAAACGTTTTGGGTGTGAAGATATTGGTCATTTAAGCAACTTTGCATACTTGAAATATTCCAAAAATAGTTGGACCACTTTTTAAAAAGGGCCAAAGTTTTTTTAATTGTTTTTCAAAAATTTCTATCTCAAAAACTATTAGACTTATAAAATATAAATTGTTCAAATTTTTTTTTTTCAAAAACTCAATATTTTTTTTTAAATTCTCAAAAAATTGTGTGAATAGCCCGTACAATTATCAACAAGTCGTCCATACATCCAAAGATGGGCAGAACATTTCAGCCTTTTCGATTTCGA